>NC_066585.1:513567581-513915081 GCF_024323335.1 Lathyrus oleraceus | reverse complement strand
GGAAAAACTTCCATACCTGTCAGCGTCGGCAAAAAGAAATAGTGATAAATGAGTCGGCACACGTGACAACGACCCATGCTGGGGATAACAAGCCATGAACCGGCTATCTTCGATTCAACCCTAGCCAACGAACACTTTGCATTCAGCTGGGGATTATTCTTTCTCTTTTCTTTACTTTTTGGACCCCGAAACTTCCTGGATTATCATTCCATCTCCGCCCGACAGAAACTCTTCCTCCAATATCGCACTACTGGGGAATACCTTTGATTCAGAATCATGGTACCAAAACTCCTCGAACCACATCTTCACCTTCGGGCGAAACCACCTCTCAAACAGTAACCACGGTTTGAGACTAGCTTATGCTTGCAATAATAATGCATGATTGATTTTTCAGCGTAATGCTCCATAACCATGGAAATGCTACGCGATTTATTATGCAATATGCTATGCTTATTCTACATGATGCATGTATAAAAAGTATCCCCCCTCAAGGGACTCTTCTGGGGAGCTCGAGGCACTCTACTGAGGAACTCGCCAACACTCCGATCTCCACCCTGCTGGGGAATAGCACTGCTGCTGGGAAAAGGCAACCCTTGCCGGGGAAAACCTCCTCTGCACCCGATCCACTTGGGGACTTCGCTGGGGAAAGAACCACCAACGCACTCTGTGGGGAAACAACGGTCTCTGACTTGCTGGGGATACAACAATCCCGACTCTGCTTGGAGAAACCACTACCTACAGATACCTCCACTGGAAACAACAACCTTCAGGCCTGGCTGCTGAGGAAACACCGATCTCAAACCTGCTGGGGAGATAACCATCCCGACCCTGCTAGGGAAACACAGACCTGGAATCTGCTGAGGAGGTAACAACACACATTCTGCTTGGGGAAACCAGGAAAGCCTGGTGCTGAACACCCGTCGACTCGTCGAACCTTGGTATTCACCATCCAAATCCAATGTCATCTTTCCAATTTTGAGAACTCCCAGACTCGTCTGGACTTTTCTGATTCATCACCTTGTATTCCTGACGTCTCCGTACTCCACGACGATCGAACTCCTTGGATTGGTACAAACTTTCTAATCTCAGACTTTGAAGAGTCTTCTTGATTAATATCCAGGATCGTTGTACGTCTTCGCCGTCTTTTCACCGTTCCTCTATTTATTCGTCCCTGATTGGACCCTGTGGGGATTCTCTTATCAAAAGCTTCCACATCACAACCTGCAAGTGAGTGAAAATATCTAACAGTACCTACAAAAGAGATCGTTAGATAAAAACGTGCCCCTGGCGTATTAAGATTTCAACACTTGGGTCACTCAACCTTCCGAATAAGATCTCAAGTTTTCAATCTTATAAACATGCATTGAAAGGGACCTGTATGTCTTAAAATGCAAAGATTCTTTATCAAAAATAATTGGATGTTTTTGCAATCAAAGCGGTAGTGAAAACAAAAACAAAATTATTTGACTGAATATGCATTTTATTGATCGAAAAAGTGTGGCTCATGAATGAGCAATACAAAGGAAGCAATTCCTGAAAAGAGGTAATTGCGCACAAAAGGAAAAATCTATCCTAATGGCAATGTGAAACCATGATCTCATCGAGTTCCAACTCGGTTACACCCCATATGTCCTCAGACCTTCCGTGCTTTCTGCCTTCTGAACAAGACTTTTCTGATTGATCCCTACCGGGGATTATCCATGTCATATCCAAAGCGCAAACGATCATGCCAGACGCAGTTGTTCGTTTTAATCCCTCTTTTGCCTGGACCGCCCTTTCGGGTTTTCAGTCCACCGGGATCCCTTTTTTGCCCAAGTCGCCTTTTCAGGTTTTCGACTTGCCGGGTGTACAATTTTTCTTTTTATCCCTAATTTTTGCCCGAACCCTTTTTCATTTTTTTTTCGGTTCGCCGGGATGCCCTTTTTTGCCTGGACTATTTTGTTCTTTTCGTCTAGCGGGTCTCTTTATACGAAGTATTTTTTAACTGCGTCCGCATTCACAGGGGATGGAAAATCTTCGCCATCCATGGTCGTCAGCAACAAGGCTCCGCCAGAGAAAACCTTCTTGACCACGAATGGACCTTCATAATTAGGTGTCCACTTGCCCCTACGATCGTTTTGAGGAGGAAGGATCCTTTTCAGCACCATATCACCTACGTGATACACACGAGGTCGTACCTTTCGGTCGAAAGCACGCTTCATCCTTTGCCGGTACAACTGCCCATGACAGATGGCCGCCAACCTCTTTTCCTCAATCAGGCTCAATTCTTCATACCGGGTCCTTACCCATTCCGCCTCTTGCAACTTTACGTCCATCAGGACTCTC
This sequence comes from Lathyrus oleraceus, assembly GCF_024323335.1. Classification (NCBI taxonomy): domain Eukaryota; kingdom Viridiplantae; phylum Streptophyta; class Magnoliopsida; order Fabales; family Fabaceae; genus Lathyrus; species Lathyrus oleraceus. The sequence continues at coordinate 513,912,756 of NC_066585.1, read as the reverse complement.
AAAAAGGGAATTTGAACCTCAACCGGTAGCACCACTTCCATTCCATACACGAGCGAGAATGGCGTTGCCCCAGTAGAAGTACGCACCGAGTTCGATACCCATGCAATGCAAACGGCAACATTTCATGCCAGTCATTATAGGTCACAACCATCTTCTGCACAATCTTCTTGATATTTTTATTGGCTGCCTCAACCGCCCCATTCATCTTCAGACGATAAGGAGAAGAATTGTGATGCTCGATCTTAAATTCCCGACACAGTTCTGCCATCATCTTGTTATTCAAATTAGAACCATTATCAGTAATGATTCTTTCGGGAACCCCATATCTGCAAATGATGTCTCTCTTGAGAAATCTGGCAACGACCTGCTTCGTCACGTTCGTATAAGAGGCTGCTTCCACCCACTTGGTGAAGTAATCAATAGCCACTAATATGAACTGATGCCCATTCGAAGCCGTAGGCTCAATCTTCCCAATCATATCAATGCCCCACATAGCAAACGGCCATGGAGACGACATCAAACTCAACGGATTTGGAGGCACGTGCACTTTGTCAGCATAAATCTGGCATTTATGACACTTCCGCACGAAATTGAAACATTGGGCCTCCATTGTCATCCAATAATAACCTGCCCTCAGCAGCTTCTTTACCATTGCATTCCCACTGGCATGGGTACCGAACGATCCCTCGTGAACCTCTTTCATTAATTGGCTTGCTTCTCAATCATCAACACATCTGAGCAAGACCCAATCAAAATTTCTTTTGTACAAAATCCCATCCTTATTCAAGTAGAACACCATGGCCAACCTCCGCAGAGTCTTTCGGTCCTTCTTAGATGCTCCCTCAGGATACTCTTGAGTCTCCAGATAGCGCTTGATATCGTAATACCACAGCTTCTCATCATCAAGCACTGTGTCATCAACAAACACATAAGCTGGTCTATCCAGACGTCCCACCTCAACACTGGGGAACTGATTCCACCATTGCACCTTAATCAAGGCAGCCAGAGTAGCCAAAGCATCTGCCAAAGGATTCTCTTCTCTCGGTACATGATGCATCTTCACCTTGGTGAAAAACGTCAACAATCTCCTCGTATAGTCCCGGTATGGAACTAAATGAGACTGATGCGTATACCATTTTCCGTTAACTTGGTTCACAACCAAAGCTGAATCTCCATATATAACAAGGTTCTTGATCCGCAAATCAATCGCCTCTTCAATCCCCAATATACAAGCTTCGTATTCAGCCACGTTGTTGGTGCACTCAAATGTTAGCCGGGCAGCAAAAGGAATGTGGGATCCTTTCGGCGTAACCAAAACAGCACCAACACCGCTACCATTCACGTTAACGGCCCCATCAAACATCAGAATCCATTCGGATTCAGGGTCAGGCCCCTCCTCCGGGATTGGTTCCTCACAATCCTTCGATTTGAGAAACATGATGTCCTCATCAGGGAATTCAAACTTCATTGGTTGATAATCCTCAATAGGTTGCTCGGCGAGGTAATCAGACAATACACTCCCCTTGATTGCTTTCTGAGAGGTATACTGGATATCATATTCAGTCAAAATCATTTGCCATCTCGCAACCCGTCCGGTCAATGCTGGCTTCTCAAAAATGTACTTGATTGGATCCATCTTGGAAATCAATAAAGTGGTATGAACCAGCATATACTGTCTTAGTCGGCGAGCAGCCCAGACCAAAGCACAACAAGTTTTCTCGAGCAGTGAATATCTTGTTTCACAGTCGGTAAACTTTTTGCTAAGGTAGTATATGGCATGCTCTTTTCGACCAGACTCGTCATGCTGCCCCAATACACACCCCATAGACCCCTCGAGGACCGTCAAGTACAGAATTAACGGTCGTCCCTCCACAGGAGGCATCAGAATCGGAGGCTCCTGCAAATATTCTTTTATCTTTTCAAATGCCGCTTGGCAATCATTATTCCACCTGACTGTTTGATCTTTTCTCAACAATTTGAAAATCGGTTCACACGTGGCTGTTAGATGAGATATGAACCGTGAAATGTAGTTCAATCTACCTAAGAAACCACGAAATCGGTTCAGGCATTTCTCTTATTGCTTTTACTTTAGCAGGATCAACCTCGATTCCTTTCTCACTCACAATGAACCCCAGTAATTTACCGGACCGCACTCCGAAAGTGCACTTATTCGGATTCAACCTCAGTCTGAACTGTCTCAGCCGGTCGAACAACTTGGCCAGATATACCAAATGCCCCTCTTCTGTCTGGGACTTTGCTATCATGTCATCAACATAGCATTCGATTTCATGATGAATCATATCATGAAACAAAGTCACCATGGCTCTCTGATAAGTAGCACCGGCGTTCTTGAGACCAAACGACATCACCTTGTAACAGAAAGTCCCCCACGGTGTGATGAACGTTGTTTTCTCCATATCATCTGGCGACATTTTAATTTGATTATAGCCAGAAAAGCCATCCATGAAGGAAAACACCGAGAATTGAGTTGTATTATCTACCAACACATCAATGTGAGGTAATGGGAAATCATCTTTCGGGCTAGCTCTGTTCAAATCCCGGTAGTCCATACACATTCTTACCTTCCCATCCTTCTTCGGGACTGGCACAATGTTCGCAACCCAAGGTGGATAATTGGTGACAGCAAGGAAACCAGCATCCCACTGCTTCTGCACCTCCTCCTTAATTTTCATGGCCATCTCAGGTCGAGTTCTGCGCAACTTCTGCTTCACTGGAGGACAATCTGCTCTCAACGGTAGCTTGTGCACAACGATATCGGTATCCAACCCTGGCATATCTTGATAAGACCAGGCAAAGATGTCGACAGACTCTTTCAACAAGGCTACCATTCTGCTCTTGACACTCGCCTCCAAAGCAGCCCCGATTTTCACTTCTTTTTCACCTCATCGGTACCCAGATTCACTATCTCAATTCGCTCTTCGTGCGGCTGAATCACCTTCTCCTCTTGTTTTAATAACCTGGCTAATTCCCCTGGCAGTTCACAATCTTCTTCGCCTTCTTCTTCAGCATGATAGATCGGATTGTCGAAGTCATATGAGGGTGTAACAGGATTGTTATCAATGAGATCCGGAGAGAAATCGCATCTGCATGAATGTTGATTCATGCACTGCTTTAGAACCGGAACGAGACAAATTGAAAAGGAAAATGAAAACATTGCCATTTTTATTTTTGTTTTTAAACTGCAAAAATAAATGAAAAACAGGGAACACCGCTTTTAATTGAAAAACATCCTTTTATTTATGATGCAAATTTGCAAAATGAAACATGAGGTGGCCCTTACAATGAACCATTAAGTTTCGGGCAAAACGTATGGCTTCCATGCAAATAAAATTGAAAACAAGAAAAATATTACTCTTCCAGCAGAGTGACAGTGATGATCTTTTCGGCCTTCCAGTTCTGGACTTCCATCCCTGGTACGCACGGCTTTATCCACTGATCAATCTCACAGTCACTGTCAACTTCTTCACCCACCATACAGATGGGATCTGGATCCAGCATTCCAGCACTGGTGAATGTGAACGAAGTACGGCGTCCTCTGCCTTGTCCAGACGAGCCTCGGCCCGGCTGATAACCCACTCCAAAGCGGTCTTTCTTGGCGGAGATGTCCATCATCTTCCCCCAACCCGGAGCTTCCCCACTCTTCACCACCTCAGCGGCCTGCTTGTACGAAGAAATGGACGGTTTCTCCTCTTCCTTGGCAAAAAGAGCATTCTCCACCTTAACGGTTTCAAATGCTTGACTCGGCATCTCCCATATCTCACCGTCCATTTCCACGTACTTGAACAATGACAGGTGGCTTACGAAGATATCCTCTTCTCCACAAACGGTGACGACCTGCCCGTCCCAGATATACTTCAATTTCTGGTGCAAAGTCGAAGTCACTGCCCCAGCAGCATGAATCCACGGACGACCCAACAGGCAATATATGTCGGCTGAATATCCATGACATAGAAAACGGACTTAAACACCTCAGGCCCGATCTTCACCGGGAGCTCAACCTCTCCGAACACCGCCCGCTTTGAACCATCGAAAGCCCTTACTATCAAGTCAGTGGGCATCAGGATCAACCCTTCACAATTCAGCTTCGCCAAGGCTTTCTTAGGCAACACATTTAATGAGGAGCCGATATCAACCAACACGTGCGAAAGCACTGCCCCTTTACATTCCATCGCAATGTGTAAAGCCCGGTTATGATTCCTCCCATCCACAGTCAGATCCATATCGGTGAAACCCAGCCCGTGGCTGGCATGGACATTAGACACCACCGTCTCCAACTGATTGATCGTGATCTCTTGAGGAACATAGGCTCTCTTCAGAATTTTCAGCAAAGCCTCTCTATGCCCCTCAGAGCTCAGCAACAACGACAAAATTGAGATTTTGGATGGAGTCTGCTGCAGATGGTCAACAAGTTTGTACTCTGACTTCTTGATGATTCTAAGGAATTCTTCCGCTTCGTCATCAAGTTCTCTCTCCGACCCACCAGGCGCCGGTGTCACTACAGGAGTACCTTCATTGACTACTTGTTTTCCCCTTGCCCTGGCTAAAGCCTCAGCCTTTTCTTTCTTTTCTTTTTCTCCTTCTCCACCCCTCAAGGCATCAGGAGCAAATAACCTCCCACTACGAGTGAAACCACTGGGTCCGGCATTATCCACCTTTGAAACGGTGGTTTCACTTGTAGTCTGATCTTCCACTTTCTCTCCATGGCAATAAACTTCTCCCCCATAATGCCACGGCACGGCATCATCTTTGTCATAGGGAATTGGCCCAGGTACCGTGATAGTAACTGGAGCCGCATCGGCCAGAGTTGACAAATCAACCGGGTCGAAGTAAATAGTTATGGTGGAGACATCCTCCTCCCCCAAACCAGCCTTCTCAAACCGGAGGCTTCCTTCGTCCATCAGCCTCTGGACAGCCTCCCTCAACAGTATACACCCATCAGGAGTAATAGTGCACGCAGCACAACCAACATTATAGCCCGGAAAGACCCCATTCCTCAACAATTGCCGCTTGACCTCAGCCAACGGAGTCTTCAATTGATCCACATTTAACAGCCCTATTCTGCCCTCCTCAGAGATTGCCTTCACCCCCATTTGACCATGCGCGGGCATGGGATTAGCATTCACATTGGGAGATGGTGCAAAGTTGATAGCTTTAGAATCCACCAGGTCTTGAACCACATGCTTAAAAGCTTTGCAGTTTTCTACGTTATGCCCAGGAGCACCTGAATGAAATTCACACTTTGCATTCTCATCAAAACTGGCTGGCCTCTGATCAGGTCTCAAAGGAGCCAAAGTTCTTAATTGTACCAACCCCAAGTCCTTCAGCTTTTTCAACAAGAAAGAATAGGTCACAGGTGGCCTATCGAATTGCCGATCATTCATTCTTCCCCTGACTTGATACCCAGCCCTCTGTGGTCTCTGCTGAAATGGTTGTCTTTGTTGTTGCGGTTGTTGCTGCTGTTGTTGTGCAGGCTGATTGTTAGCAGGAATAGTTACCGCAGCAATGTGCTGAAAATAACGATCCCTACTTGGTCCCCTCTGAGTATACACAGCACTGGTATCACCCTCTTTCTTCCTCTGGCCATTTCCGAAGGGCTTCTTCGAACCAGATGACGAAGCATTACCACCCTGGATTTTCCCCAGCTTCAACCAACTCTCTATTCTCTCCCCGGCCACCACGATGTCAACAAAGTTGGTCACCGGGCAACCAACCATTCTCTCAGCAAACGTCCCCTGAAGGGTACCCATAAACAAGTCAGACATTTCCCGGTCCACCAATGGAGGTTGAACTCTGGCAACCAACTCCCTCCACCTTTGCGCATACTCTTTAAACCCCTCATTAGGCTTCTGAGACATACCCTGCAGCTGGGTACGACTAGGAGCCATGTCAGTGTTGAACTGATACTGTTTAAAGAATGCGTCACCAAGATCTTGCCAGCTCTTGATGTCAGATGATTTCGGCTTGGTGTACCATTCCAAGGATCCTCCGGACAGATTGTCCTTGAAGAAGTACATCCATAGCTTCTGATCCATCGTATACGCAGAGATCTTGCGGACGAAAGCTTGAAGGTGAGTTTCCGGGCAAGAACTCCCATTATATTTATCAAATGCGGGTGCTTTGAACTTTTGTGGGATCACAATCCCCTCAACCATCCCCATATTTGACATATTCACAACCCCTGGAGTGGCAGAGCTTTCGAGAGCTCTGATTTTCTCTGCCAACAACTGAATTTCTTTGTTTGGTGGCTGGACACCGTATTGCCCGAACGGCTCATTATGCATAGAGAATTGATCAGCCTCCCTGTCTTCCTCTCTATCATCCTCAACCCCAAAGAACGGAGGGAACATACTGTCCTTCATATTATTACCCATCTGACCAGGTCCGCCACCTGTGGTAGCACCAAAACCACCAGCATTGTTCACTACACCCACAGTCGTCCTCTTTCTGCCTTCCCTAGAACCACCAAGCCCCTGGTTGGAGACACCATCCAGGTTGACACCGCTACTGGCAGCTGAAGCCCGCTCGAGCTTCTCAACTTTATCAGCCAGTGCTTTCTGGCCCACAGCAAACCCTTGCATTATGTTGATCAGTTCGTTCATCTTCTCCTTCAGCTCGAGAACATCTGTATTAGGGAGATCCATCAGCCTAGGTGTGTTGCGTCTGGTGAAATATCTGTGTGGACGTGTTGAGTGCAAAGGTACAATTCTACGAGCACGAGCAATGATTCCTGAAACAATCAAGCACGTTAGACACTGGTACCTGCAAAATAGAAAACAAGTTATTATGATTTCTGCATGAATGCAATGTCTATCCACATGAGGAACACTATGTCTTTCAATCCTGGCTTCATCGAGACAGATAATAATCCGGCGGCAATATCCGGACATTCATCGAATGATTCGTCATACAAATCAGAGATATATGATTTAGCAAAATACCACCCAACCATGTGTGTGCTGTGTGAGTGCATACGGGAAAGCAAATAAAGCTTGAAGACCAATCACTGAATGAAAATAACCACTGCATATCAAAAGTGCACAATAAGTGCAATAGTCATACATCAAGTCTGAGACAAATCAAATACAATTCTCCCGAATCAGAAAGGAAATACAAGCAAGTGAATTCCGTCAACAAGCCTGACGGTAATCCACACAAATGATAGCAAAAGACTACACTGAAGAAGGCCCCACAGACGGCTCTGCATCATCTACCATCTTGGTAAATTTCACCGCGAACCTAAGCTCAGTGTTCTCCTGCTGCAATCTCCCTATCTCCTTCTGGTGAATTTTCATCTGCCTGAAGTAATGATCTCTCTCAGCAATGTGGTGATCTCTCTCGGCAATGATCTTCGCTTTCTCCGCTTCCCATTCTGCAGTAAGGACTCTGGCTCTGGCATCTCTCTGATCTCTCACAAGGATTTGCCTCCTCTTCTCATCTTCAATGACCTTCGAAGCTCTGGCTAACCTCTCCTTGGTGATGTCGTGCTCCCTCGTGGACGACTCTAAAGCTTGGCTAACCTTACCATAATAAGCGGTATCCATCTCAAAGCGCTTCACCACAAGAGCATGTCTCTTATCCTGATCTTCCATCCTCCCTCTGATCTCCTGATTAGTCATCTCAACTCGAGCAACACTCATCTCCAATTCCGTTTTCTCTGCAAGCAACTGATCCCTCTCCCGCTTCATCTCTAGGAACTCTTCCATACTGACGAAAGAAGGAGATTCCTCAATCAACGGATACCAAGGGTCAACCATAGGAAATGGTAGACAAGTAAGCTCCACTCTCTTGCTGAGCCAGTCATCAAACGGAGGGAAAGACCTGTTATTAGCTCTACCCCAAGAAAACTTGCCTTTCCTTTGAATGTTGCGCCATGCATCAGATACTTGCCTCAACCTGGCCTGATTGCCCTCAACCGGGAAATACAAAGTTTCATGAATCTCACTCTTGAGAGGAGGAACCTCCATAGCGAATCCCATTTGTCTCTTAAGAAGCGTCGGGTTATAATTAATGCAACCCTGAACTCCTATAAGAGGCACATTGGGAAAACTCCCACAACTGCAAATGAAGTTCTGTCCAACCCCACTACTGTGAGTCCAAGCTATGTCTTTGGCTCGCAAACCCATCAGCTTGGTCGCCCAATTGACCGTATGGTCGAGAAGAACAAACGCACCCCTGGAAGGCAAATATCCCATAAACCACTTGTATAGTAGCTGAGTGCAACATCGGATCAATCCCCCACGCCTCTTCTCGTTTCGATTATGGACCGAGTAATAGACATCTCCAACCAAGGTAGGGATAAGGTTCCTCTGAACAAACAAACGGATGGCATTAATATCCACGAAGCTCTTCTGATTAGGAAACAGAATAGTCCCATAAATGCTCACAGCAATCAAGGCACAGACAGCTTTCCAGTTACCCAACTCAGCATGCTCCTTGGCCTTAGCCTCTAGGAAACTCAGATGAAAACCAGGCAACTTCCCCTTCTCTTTCAGACTCCCCTTAATCATCTCCGGATTCAAATAAAGAGCACGGGAGATCCCACCAATATCAGGTTCTTCCTTAGTAGCATAGAAAGGAACCTGATTTCTGATCTGAATGCCCAAGATACCAGCATAGTCCTCCATCAAAGGCCCCAATAAGTAATCCGGGAAGACGAAACACCTCAAGCCCGAGTCATAGAACTGGAGAAGAGTATGGATAGCGCTCATATCCCTGTCAGTGAGCCTGAAAACCATCTTCAGAATACCCCCATACATCTCACGAAACATCCCCACATGGTCGGGCGTAATCAATGCTATCATATCCTTCAGCATACTGATCTCTGGATCAAAGAAACTATAGACAACATCGTCCTTCAAACCGGGCCTCATATCTGAGCAAGGAAGTCTCTCAACCAGGATCTCAATCAAAATGTCCCTACATATGGATAAACATGAGTTAGATGCAGATAAATGCAAAATATGAATGATGATGATGTATGAATGCGATACATAGTGCCATCCTCCAAGCCATCTGAACATCTGTTGCACTGAAGCCTTGATCTCTGAACTGATCACAACCATCTGGAGGAATATGTAACCACAAATCCAACTCAGGAGTTCCGAAATAAACGGAACTGAAAGATACATCACCATCATCACCAGAGAACCACTGATCTGATAATCACAAGCCCCTCTGAACCAGCCCGGGGAATCCTGAAATAAACGGATCCCCACTGATAAATAACACGGACAGAACTCCGGCGTCTCTGAAATAAATGTCCATAAATTCGACTTATAAATAGGACTCTGATCAACGGAACCATTAGTCACCATCAAAGTCACCATCAGAACATGCATCTGTAAGAAACAACCCTCCCCTCACAGGTGAATTCTAATCAGGTCATCCTAAGGCGGATAATAGTCTCGACAATCGGGCAAAGATACTCAATGGGTTTGCCCTTTCGGGTGTGCCGTTATAGCTCTCTTAAGATCGTCTAAACCAAAGATCCGGGAAAGATCGGTCACCGAAGTCAACAGCTCAAAAGAGGTAACTAGACCAAAGTGGAATACTCCACAATGGAAGAGCTCTCTTAGATGAACCTCGTCCAGCTTGTGGTATATCACGTCGCAACAACATGCCCAACCAGCATGTGAGGAACGTGAGACCACACTAATCCTAGGTGTATACTCGGGCCTGGGTTTTAGCCCCACTCAGAACACCCACCCCAAAACAGAGGAACCACCTGTACAGAGGACAGCAACATGATAGTATGATGCATGCAAATATTTATGCAAATATATATACAACATAATAATCATAAATGCAATAAACAGCAGCACAAGCAACCTAAACTATCCTAGAGCGCTAGGAGAGACTCGCTTAGGGAAGATGGACTAGCAATAGGTCAACTTCTAATCCCCAGCAGAGTCGCCAGCTGTCGCATCCGCGAAAAACAACCGGCGGGCTAAAACAAAACAAACAGAGCCGCCACCGTGCGTTATTTATCCCAAAAGAGGGAAAGGAAACGCTCGAAGTAAACCTGGAGAAGACATGGTCTCGCGACCAAAGAGAGATGGGATCGGGAGTCGGTTATGTGAAGGGAAGGTATTAGCACCCCTACGCATCCGTCGTACTCGACGGGATCCACGCTTAAAAAGACAGAAGAAAGTTTGCTAAACACTGCTCAAAAGAATGCACTCACACACTGGAATAAGACACAGGTGGAAGAAGAGGGGAACGGGCTCGCTAGGATATCGCATCCTATGCCTACGTATCTCATCTGGAATGAGAATCAGAGCTACCGTAGTTCGGCTCACGCACGCCGAAACAAAACACACACAAACAGGCAAACATGGAAACCGAATGCCAATCGCTGGACTTACATCAGACTCCGAACCAAACAAACCCACACTGGAAACCAACTGCCAATCGCTGGACTTACGCCGGACTCCAAGCACACAACAATAGGATAGGGACTGCCAATCGCTGGTCTTACATCCATCTCCTAACACACAAGAAGGATAACAAACAACAAGTTACTAAGGAGTCTGGCACTCGAGCCTAGCAACTGTCAAGCAAACACACACAAAAAGAAAAAGAGTGCCCGAAGAGATCTCGTACGACCTCCTGCCTACGTACCTCATCTGGTATGAGGATCAGGGCAACGTAGTTCCCCTGAACAAGGGAGAAACTTTCTCCTAACCAGAGACTGGGAAATGACTAACTAGAAGGGAGACTGACTTGAGCCTAATAGTTATCATGTATTCCACAATGGTCCTAGGTTGAGTTTTCTATCTAACTTGCACAGGCAGCAAGCTATCCTAATCAGGACAAACAAAGTCACACAAACACAAGAGCAAGCACACACACTATATACAAACAGATGGGCTCACACAAGGTTAGGCTTTAGTCAAGGGGTCATGTCAACCTCGACAAACAAGCCACTGTATCAGGGTGATGTTAGCTCTTAACCCTAACATTGAGAGTTAGGGTGAAGCAGATGAAATGGGAAGTGAGGGGTGTGCCTTACAGCTCTTATCCCTGGCCTGGGAAAGCTTCAGATGATAGAAGGTGTGGGAGTTCAGAAAGTTGGAACTCTCTCCACAAGTTAATGACTCTATAGATCTTGGGTTAATATCCACAATGCATCAACATGTAATGTGAGCAAAGGGATGACACACAGACTAACAGGAGATGGGTTACACATCTCTTTTATCTGTCAATTGCCTTATCAAAGGTCTTTTCCTTCTTGGCACAAACATAAACAATCACAAGCATTGCCTCTTAAGGAGGACTTTAGACAGGTGCCTGACCACATAACAGGCCAGGTCTTCCAGACTACATGGAGAAGAGATGTTATAACTCTAGTGGTTAAGCAACCAAGCAAACATCAAAAGCAAGTTCAAAGAACTTAAGCAACTAATGTACCTGAAAACAATCTAACTCAGTCAGTATACAACTCACAAAGTCAAACAGACAGTTAATGGTCCACAGTCAACAGTACAGTCAAACAATAGTCAAACAAACGATAAGTGCAAGCTCAACTCAAAGGAGCTAAAAGCCACCTACAAAACAAATCAATGTTAATCAACATAAACCAAATAGTCAACTCAAGCAATGTGAATCAATTCCCTCATAGCCATATGCTTCTTAACCTGCAAACCAAGCTCAAACATGAGAAGCAAACCACTAGGACAAGGCCTAGGGTCAAAAAGGGAGAAATAATTCAAAACAGAACATGAAAATTGACATAAATCAAGTTCAATCAAATTAGAACATCATCCAAGTAGTCTCATATCAATAGCATCAACCAATTTCATTTCACAAGTCAAATATGGTAAAGCATGCAAGTTGAAAGCTCATTGAAGCAAACAGAATGAACCAATCCACATCAACTCAAAAATGATTCAATAAATCTCAATAAAAATCATGGTTAAACAGCACACGTCAAATGATCAACACACCAAAAATCAAAGCATTTGGATAAGTGTAAGCATGGCAAATAAATTCCATAAGGCAAGGTAAGCACAAACAAGCTCAATTGAGGCACAATTTCATACATCAACTTCACACAAGCCTAAAACAGAATCCACACATGATAAATGCATCAAATCAAAGCCACAATAAACTTCAAAGTGTCTATAATCAATGTGCAAAATTTCAAGTTCATATGATACACAACCAGCATTTCACAAATCTTTTAAATTCATGACTATCAAAAGTCCACAAATGACTAACCAGCAAAGAAAAATCCCAAACAAATCAAAGATGAATCCAAAAATTCTAATAAACTTCATGATCAATCCTAACATCTAGAAGTAGCATCATGCAAAAAATCTCATCAATTGGCATTTAATTGGCATGACAAATAAAATCAACAAGTCAAGCAAGCAAAGGTGTGACACACATTGTCACACCTACATTAATCAGATCATAACTCATCAACCAGAAATGAGAAAAATGCAAACTCTATACCAAAATGACCATTAAGATGTCTATTTTAAGCATGCAAAATTTCACAATCATTGGATTAAAATCCATCATTTCATGAAGCAAATGGCAAGGTAGGTACATGATAGCACACATATGAACAAACCCTAGGAAAGTTTAAAATCCATCCAGGCACAATTTCTGGACAAATATCCAAAAAATACTAGACATCATGAGGAGAACAATGGAAAAAACCACACATTATTTGGACAATTATTCATTGAGTTATGATTTTTTGAATGAATGAAAAAATAAAAAAAACATGATGAAGCATGGTATGATCATGGCATGGCATAAGGAAAAAAATGCAAGTGGCCTAGTTTGGAAATGCACTGAGCGAGATTCGAACCGTGTGCGCTTTTGAAAGTGGCGCGTTTACATGTGAAACGCACCGTTTCACTAAGTATGCGTGGCAAGGGAGATCAACAACAACCAATCATCACGCCACGCTGGATTTAAACAGCCAATGCATGGCCAGAAACAAGAAATATCATGCAAATACGCGCTTATGCAGATCAAACCTATTCTGGAAATTAAAACCCTAAGACACTCAACCACCTTCATGCGTGTTCTTCAGCTCAAGAACACTTTCGTCCAGAAATTCATAAAAACCACACCATTGGATAGATCTCTCCACATACAATACGAATCAAAGCTTGGTTTAACCTAATTCGACCTAGGTTCAAAGATTCGAAGCAAAACATTTTCATGTGCCAAACTTATAATCAACATAACTAAGTCATTACTCCATGAAATTCAATGATCTAAAGTGCAGATTAACCACCAATAAAAGACCTACAACATGCATCCATCAATTTTAAGAATCATGAGAGTCGAATTCCAACCTTAATTGAAGTGCAGAACTGGAATCGGTTGTTTCAAGCCTTGCCAAGTCCAAACAGTCCTTCTTTAGCTCTTGTATGATGATTTGGATGAAGGTTTGGAGGTTGATCTTGCACGATTTGTCCAGAAAATCAAGCTGCCATGGATGGAGGTTATCTTCAACAGTCCTCAAGCATGCATGTAATCCTTCGAATCTTGCTTCCAACGCACTCAATTATGCTTATGGATGATGATTTGATCAAGAACAAAGCAAAGTATGTGGAGAAATTTGAAGAAAAAGTGAGAGAGAAAATTGAAGAGATTTGTGAATTTAGATCTAGATCTGAGAATTCTGTTATGTTAATCCCAAAAACAGTTATGATTATGCTTTTATATGGTTTGTTAATGATTCTTGCTAATCATGATTAAGCAAATGCAAAGGATTAAGTGAAATCAAGTGTTTTGGCCAATTTTGCAAATTCACCTCATGTGCATGTAATGGATGCTACAGTACACGAAATTCACTTGAAATCCACATGAAATGATATTTGGAGGCAAATGTGATTGGTGGAAAGTGAAAACAAAGCATATTTTCAAATTACCATTTTCCCTCCAAAATTCAAATGGAAATTCAAATATTTTTGTGATCAAAATGCATGGCTCATGATGTATAATTTGGATAGTACATGTCAAAACAAGAATGTTGCAAAAAGAACCACTTCATTTGGCCTTATGATCCAAAAGTTATGCACTTGTGAAGTTCAAATTGACTTAGCAATGATTGATCCATAACTTCTCAACCATACATAAGAAATTCATGTTCTTGGACTTTTTGGAAAGGTGAGAGCAATATCTTCAACTTTCATGTTGGACAAAATTTCATTTGAAGCATTTTTGATGATGTAATTGTGAGGAGAAAACCCTTCCATTTTAGGCAATTTTGAATTACAAGTCACTTTCTATTTTTGGAAAGTTTTATCCTGACTTTATTTTCTTCATTGTTGATGTTTGTAATGTCAAATGAGACTTGTTTGGACATGAATGAAGCCTCTCTAACCATCTCCCACCTTCAAATCCATGATTGAATGCACAGTTGACTTTGGTTGACTTTCAAGGGTTTCAGATGAATTTCAGCTTGACTGTTGAGCTTGAGCCTCAATCTCCTGGTGAAATGGCTCCAAAATGAAACCCTATCTTCCACAAGCTCCATAAAACCATGTGATGATCCTTATCTCAATGGAGACCTCATCTCCTTTGACTAGCCCTGATTGGCACAATACAACTGATTAGGGTTGACCAGAGGTCAAAACTCTAATCCCAAGGAATCTAATCAGGCACAATGAACCTCTTGGTGATGATAAAACCATGATGATGATGTACCATTTCAACCAAGATAAAGATCAACCTCCTTGAGGAACCAACAAACCCTAATTGAAGCACAAACCCTCAGATGATTAGTGATCAATTCATGAGACCCTCAAGCTTGAATCTTTTAACCTCTTTATCTTCTGGGCAAGACTTAGGAGGATGACTTGCTCAATGTTTCCATATGATATGCAAAAATGCAATGACTAATGTCCTAAAAGATGAAATGTAATATGCTAAGCTAGTCCCAAGAGAGGAGGGCAAATTTTGAGGTGTTACAGAATCCTATTCCTACCTTGGTTGGGGATGTTTATTACTCGGTCCATAATCGGAACGAGAAGAGGCGAGGGGGATTGATCAGATGTTGTGCTCAACTGTTGCACAAATGGTTTATGGGGTATCTGCCTTCTAGAGGTGCTTTTGTTTCTCTTGATCCTACGGTTAATTGGGCGACCAGGTTGATGGGTTTGCGGGCCAAGGACATAGCTTGGACTCACAATGGTATGGCTGGACGAAACTTCATCTATAGTTGTGGGAGCTTTCCCAATGTGCCTCTTATAGGAGTTCAGGGTTGCATTAATTATAGCCCGACGCTTCTTAGGAGACAAATGGGGTTTGCTATGGAGGTTCCTCCTCTCGAGTGTAAGATTCAGGAGTCTTTCTACTTCCCAGCTAAGGGTAATTTGTTACAGTTGAGGCAGGTGTCCGGGGCATGGTGTAACATTTAGAGGAAGGGCAAGGTTCCTTTTGGTAAGGTTAATAGCAGGTCTCTTCCTCCATTTGATGATTGGCTTAGGAAGAGGATTGAGCTCACCCATCTACCATTTCCTGGAGGTGATCCTTGGTGTCCATTGATTGAGGGGCCACGTTCTTATGTCAGCATGGAAGAGTTCCTTGAGATGAAGAAAGCCAGAGATCAACTGCAAGCAGAGAAGACTGAGTTGGAGATGAGTGTTGCTAGGATTCAGATGGCTAATCAGGAAATCAAAGGGAAAATAGAAGACCAGGATAAGAGACATGCCATGGAGGTGAAGCGCTTTGAGATAGATACTGCCTATTACCGCAAGATCAACCAAGCGTTGGAGTCGTCTACAAAGGAGCATGACCTTACCAAGGAGAAACTAGCTAGGGCCTTGAGGGTTATTGAAGATGAGAAGAGGAGACAAATTCTTGTGAAGAATCAGAGAGATGTCAGAGCCAAAATCATTGCTACAGAATGGGAAGCTGAGAAAGCGAAGATCATTGCCGAGAGAGATCACTATCTTGCTGAGAGGGATCATTACTTCAGACAGATGAAGATTCACCAGAAGGAGATAGGGAGATTGCAGCAGGAGAACACTGAGCTTAGGTTCGCGGTGAAGTTTACCAAGATGGTTGATGATGCAGAGCCGTCTGTGGGACCTTCATCAGATTAGACCTTTCTTATTTGTGTTGGATTACCGTCAGGCCTGTTGACGGAATTCACTTGATTTGTATCAGACTAGATGTATGACTCTCGCACATATGGTGCCCTTTTGATATGCAATGGTTGTTTTCATTCAGTGATTGGTCTTCAAGCTTTATTTGCTTTCCTGTATACTCACACAGCACACACGTGGTTGAGTGGTATTTTTGCTAAATCATATATCTCTGCTCTGTATGATGAAATCATTCGATGAATGTCAGAATATTGCTGCCGAATTATTATCTATCTCGATGAAGCCAGGATCGAAAGACAGAATGTTCCTCATGTGGATAGACATTGCATTCATGCATAATCATAATAACTTGTCTTCTATTTTGCAGGTGTCAGTTTCTAACGTGCTTGGTTGTTACAGGAA
Source organism: Lathyrus oleraceus (assembly GCF_024323335.1). Taxonomy (NCBI): domain Eukaryota; kingdom Viridiplantae; phylum Streptophyta; class Magnoliopsida; order Fabales; family Fabaceae; genus Lathyrus; species Lathyrus oleraceus. The sequence goes on along the minus strand of NC_066585.1, from coordinate 513,896,257 downwards.
TCATTGCTCGTGCGCGTAGAGTCATTCCCTTGCATACAACCCGTCCACACAGATACTTTACCAGACGCAACACACCCAGGCTGATGGATCTACCCAACGCAGATTTTCTCGAGCTGAAGGAGAAAATGAACGAATTGATCAATGTCATGCAAGGGTTTGCCGTGGGGCAAAAGGCACTTGCTGATAAATTGGAGAAGCTCGAGCGGGCTTCGGCTGCCAATAGTGGTGTCAATTTAGAAGGGGTCTCCAATCACGGGCTTGGTGGTTCCAGGGATGGAGGAGATCTCGGGAAGAGGACAACTGTTGGTGTAGTGACTAATAATGCTGGGGGTTTTGGTGTTGCCACAGGCGGTAGACCGGGTCCAATGGGTAACAATGTGAAGGACAGTTTGTTTCCTCCTTTCTTTGGGGCTGAAGAGGATAGAGAGGAAGATAGAGAAGCGGATCAATTCTCCATGATAAATGAACAATTTGGCAAATACGGTGTTCAACCGCCAAATAAAGAGATTCAAATGCTGGCGGAGAAAATCAGAGCTCTTGAAAGCTATGCTACTCCGGGGGTTGTTAATATGTCTAACATGGGGTTGGTTGAGGGGATTGTGATCCCACAAAAGTTCAAAGCGCCCGCTGTCGCATCACGCGAAAAACCGGCGGGAAAAGAAGAACAACAGAGCCGCCACCGTGCGTTATTTATCCCAAAAGAGGGAAAGGAAACGCTCAGAGTAAACCTGGAAAGAACATGGTCTCGCGACCAAAGAGAATGGGTTCGGGAGTCGGTTATGCGAAGGGAAGGTATTAGCACCCCTACGCATCCGTAGTACTCTACGGGATCCACGCACAAAAGGAAGGAATATTGGTTGCTAAACACTGCTCAAATACTCACACACACTGGCTGAAAGAAACGCAAGAGACTGACTGAAACTGACTCGGCAGGATATCGTATCCTGGGCCTACTTAGTCTATCAGGCATAGACATCAGAGTCGAAGTAGTTCGGACTGGGGAAACGACACATGCTCGCTAGGATGTCGCATCCTATGCATACGTATCTTCTTGGACGAAGAAGAATCAGAGCATTCGTAGCTCGGCTGACACGCACACAAACAAACACAGGCAAGGCAAACGTGGAGCCCGACTGCCAATTACTGAACTTACATCAGCATCCGAACCAAAACACACACAAGAAGACAAACGTGGAGCCTGAATGCCAATCACTGGACTTACATCAGCATCCGAACCAAAACAACACAACAAGTTAATAGGGAGTCGGGGACTCGGGCCTATAACTGTCAAACACACACTCAAACAGACAGACAACAAATTGCTAAGGAGTCAGGCACTCGAGCCTAGCAACTGTCAAACAACACACGAAAAAGAAAAAGGGCGCCCGGAGAGATCAGCTCAATCTCCTGCCTACATACTTCATCTGGTATGAAGATCAGGGCGATGTAGTTCCCCTACGCAGGGATAAAGGACTAGCCTAACCAGATAACAGAGGGAGACACAACTAGGGAGACTACGACTCGAGCCTAGATGTTATCATGCAAAATCATCCCTAAGTTAAGGTTTCTAGCTAAATGGCACAAGGGCCAACCTATCCTAAGTATGGCTCACACAGGGAGCAAGCCACACACACTTAACTTGCACGGGAAGCAAGCCAAGCAAAACCTAACTTGCACAGGAAGCAAGTCTAAACTAATCCTAACTTGCACAGGAAGCAAGTCAAACAATCCTATCTTGCACAGGAAGCAAGTCAAACAATCCTATCTTGCACAGGAAGCAAGTCAAACAATCTTATCTTGCACAGGAAGCAAGTCAAACAATCCTACAAGCACAGATAGCACACGCTATACACAAACAAGTGGCTCAAACAAGGGTTAGGTTTTAGTCAAGGGGTCATATCAACCTCGACAAACAAACCTCTGGAACTGGGTGAATGTTGCTCTTAACCTTGCCATTGAGGGGCTAAGGTGAAGCAGATGAAAGGATGAAGTGAAGATGAGACTTCACAGCTCTTATCCCTGGCCTGGGAGAGCTTAAGACAAGAATGTGTGGGTTCAGAAAGTGGGAACCCTTCTACACATTTAAAACTGACTCAACTGTACAATTGTACAAGATCTTGGGTTTGTATCTGCAATGCATCAACACAGTGGTGTGAGCAAAACAGATGACACACTGAATAGTGGGGGATAGATTGCATATCCCTACCTTCCACCAATTGCCTCTTCACTTAGGAGGACTTTGACTCTATGCAAGGACAAAGTTAAACATCCACAAACATTGCCTCTTAAGGAGGGCTTCAGACAGTTGCCTGGCCAAGTAACAGGCCAGGTCTTCCAGACTACATGAAGATAAAGAGACATACCTCAATGCAAATTGCTTATACAAGCAAAGCAAAGCAAAAAGTTCACAAGGAACTAAGCAACTAAAGCACCTGAAACAGTCAAGCAGATGTTAGTATGCAACTTCAAACAAAACCAACAGAAACAGACACCAACAGTCAATCAGAGGCACATGGATGTGCAAGGCACAAGGCTTAAGGCATGTGAGCCAAGCCACCTACAATACAAACAAGTTAGACAATGATTCTTAAGCAAGCTCAATCAAAAGAATTGGTCTCAATGGCCATTTGATGGTCAACCTGAAAACACAAGCTCAAAGGTGAGTAACAGGACCACTAGGACAAGCCTAGGGTCAAAAATGAATGAGAAAGTCCAAACAGCAAGGGGTAAGTATCCAAAATCATGTTCAAACAATTAGGAAACAAAACCAATTGGGTTCACATTCATATCAATCACTATCATCATTTCATGAACCATTTAGGTCAAGGTATAGCAAACAGAAGCTCATAGAAGTCAACAGCAAGACTTAACTCAAAAGCAATCCTAAACATTTCCAAAAAATCACCAAATAAATCATGATCAAACCTATCACATAGCATGGTAAGCATGTCAAATTTCATCTCACTTGGACAAGTTTAGGAGGTCAAAAACATTTAATCGGGACTTTGTCAGAATTAAATCGAGCATTGTGTGAAAAATTATCCTAAGTGTCTAAGGGGACATGTTCCTACCCTAAATTGATTTCACACAAAAATCCCAGGTCTGAAAGATCAAAATAACCACATGAAACACACAAGATGACATTTAATCGATAGAACTCATAAAATCGGGATAAATCCACAAAATGGTCTAAAAAGTCAACAAAGTCAAACATTCATATTTTTTGTCATTTTTTCATGTTCACATATTTATTTCATGTTAAATAAAATAAAAGTCAAAAATGAAAATCAAAATGGAAGTTTAAAAGAAAACATATAAAAAAATGCATTTTTAAAAAGGCAATAAACACAAATGGGGGAGGTAGGATTCGAACCCTCCCCCTGGTAATTCAAATCAGCGCGCCCACCACTGGGCTGTGAGTCACTTGGTGATTCTTTTTTGCTTCTAGTCAAAATAAACCAAGCACAATTTTTAAACTTAAAGCTTCGCGCGCCCTGGCTCCATCTTCTTCCCAAACTTAAACATATTTTTCAAACATCAACAACATGTATCTTCCTCTACAATGTACGAAATCAAACGAAACAAAAACCAAAATTCATCTACTCCATGTGCTTAACGCAACCATGGCCATGCAATTCAAAATGGTGCACTGTGCATAGAGATACATTGTGATGAACACAGAAACCCTAACCCCCTAGCAGCAAAACTCAAAATCACATACAAGCAAAATTGGATAAAAATAGGCATTCAATCATGTTCAGGGGGTTGAATATAACATTTCTCATTCACACATTAAGACATGAAAACCATTCTATCAAGCATTTCGAAGGCAAATTGCTAACCTGGACAGGGCAATGTTGAATGTGATGCTGGAGATGCTTTCAATGCTTGACAGGTATCCAAATAGCTTCAAAGAGTCCAAGGCAAGCTGTTTGACACCTTACTTGAACTTGAATCAAGCTGGAAATGAAGTTGGCCACTGAACTGGTTTTGCTTGATTTGGTGAAAATGCCAAGATGTGGTCTTTTGAGAATAAGTGGATTTTAGTCTGTGTCTTGCAGCTAGTGAGGTTCACAATGAGGTTTGATCCTTGTTACAAGCCAGGCCAGGTTAGGTTGCTTTTGTGTTCATGACTGAAAATCAAAGATGCACCAAAGATGGAGTTTTGGACAAATGAATGAAGTAGGTTGTTTTCTTGCTGCCAAATGGCCTATGTAATGTTCATTCAAGATGATGTAAATGTTGTCAAGCCAGGCCAAGTTTCATTCTTTTTAGAGGTGTGTTGACTGTTCTTGAAAAAGGCAAAGAGTGAGGCTTGAGAGAAAGGAGAGGACAAATGTTTAGTCTGCTGTTGGATGGATGCTAGATCTTTCCAAATGATGAAAAAAATGTGTGTCAAGCAAGGCAGGCTTGGTTTTGGAAGTTCTTGGACAGGGTTTTGGAAAAGATGCAAAGTGTAGTTTTTTGGAGAGTGGGTGAGCCAAGGCTTTTTGCTGGTTTTCTATGTTATGTTTGATGGCTGCTAGCTTCATTTGACAGGAAATGAGGAAGGGCCATGCTATTTGGGTCTTGTGCAATACCTTGGTTCTTTGGAGTTTTACAGAAAAAAAAAGAAATGCCAAAAGCCAAGTGAATCTTAAGAGGGAGAGTGGTATGCTGCTGCTACTCATGACAGAAAAATGAAGTTTTCTTGTTACAAGCAAAGCCAAGAGTTCTTGACAGACTTTTTTGAAATGCAACAAGTGAAGTGTGTGTGAATGTGAAGTTTGTTGGTCTGCTATTACTGACTTCTCATGACAGAAAATCATGGACCATTCTGCTCCTTCATATTGCTTTTGGCAAGGCAGGGTTTTAGTGCTTTTTGTTTTGGACAGGAGAAATTGAAATGCAAGTAGCAAGGTGTGATTTGGGAGGGTGTTTGATGGCTCCTCAATGTGACAGAAAATGGATGGAAAATTAATGGTTCTATTGTGTGATGGTGCTAGTAGTTTAACATGATGAAAATGATGGTGAAGAACTATGCAGGGCTTGGTAACCTTAAGGTTTTGGACTGGTTTTTCTTGATAGGCAAAGTCAGTTTCTGTATGCAAACATGTGTTTTTTGATGGGTGCTCCTACTGGTTTGTTTATGACAGGAAATGGTGGAGAAACATTTAAGCAAGGCATTTTCATTGGGTGCTTGGATAGAAGAATCAAGTGCAAAATGGCAGGGTCAGTTTTTTAGGATGTGAGCATGAATGAATTTCAATATGCCAATGTATTTTGATGGCTGCTCTTTGGAATGAATGCAAGGCCCTTTTGCTGGTTCTTGACAGTGTGGTTTTCTGTTGGTTTTTGTTGCTGCTACTGTCCTATGTGTGTGTCCATGACAGAAAAGATAATGGTGAAAATGCTGTCATGGTTGCTTTTGGCCCAAGGCAATGTCTTGCAACCTTGGAAATTTGACAGTTCCTTCCAACAGTGTCAAGGTGTCATTTTTTTGCAGCCTGAAGTTCTGTGTTATTGTGCAGCCTTGTGTATCCAAAATAACAGAAAAATATGCTGCACCATGCTGCTAGGTCTGCTGTAGGACAGTACAAGTTATGGCATGGAGGTATGGAGGATATGGTTACATTTGTCCTTTTGTTCCAAAAAATCAAGCAAGTAGTGAATGGCCCTTGTTTTGCTGTTGGTTATGGCTGTAAATTGAGGCTCCAAACTGACAGAAAAATGATCAAAAATGCTGCTAGAGGTACCAAGCATGGCAAGGTTCAAAGGAGTATGGAGTAGCATAGTGAAACTTGTACTTTTCTTCCAATTCAAGCAACCAAGTATGGATTCACATGTACTGCATAAAATGAGCTTGCAAACACATTCTAAATGATATTCCTGAGCTGTTCCAATTGGCCAAATGTTAAAAAAATGCTTATATCAAAAAGTCAACTCTTGGTCAAACTTGCATTTAAATGAGAAAAGTCAAAAAATGCCATTTTGATTGGTGAAGTTTTGGCTCATGAAATTTATATTTTTGGAAAGAGGGGATCAAATGTGACTTGTAGGAAAAAACCCCACCAAAATTGGCCAAACGGTTTGAGAGATATGGCCCTTTGAAGTTCAAGATTTTCTGAAATCGATTCGATCATAACTTGCCAACCACACATGGGAATTAAGAGTTCTAGGACTTTTTGGAAATGGGAGAACAAGATCTTCAACTTTCATGTTGGGAAAAAGTTCATTTGAGGCTTGTATCATGATGTAAGTTTGAGGATCAAGACTTTCCATTTATGGCAGGTTTCAGTTACAGGCCCAGTTTCCATTTTGGGAAATTTTTGATCTGGCTTCAAATTCTTCCATGATGGTGTTTGGCATGATGTATGAGGACTATTTGGCCACGAATGAGCTCTCACAAACCAATCCCAATCATCAAATCACTGATTAAATGGACAGTTGACCAACAGTTGACTTTTAGGGTTTCTGTCTGATTGTGCATTGACTGATGACTTCCAAACCCTAATTCCTTGAGAACTTGATTTCAAATGATGTCCCAAGTTGTATGAACTCTTGATTATTGATCATGGTGCCCAAGTTCTGCAAGAATGGCCACCATCCACTGTAATGACTGACTTTGACTGATTTTGACCTAATTGACTGATTGTGCATGAACTGATGACCTCTGAACATCCAACCCTTGACTTAAACACTTCAAATGGACCCTCTAGGACATGTGAACTTGTTGGACAAACCCTAAGATCTTGGCTCAATGAAAAACACACTTGCTTGATTGGTTGACTGATCTCCTGATCAGTTTGACCTAATTTCTTGATTGGCTTGCACTTGAGGCAAAAGAGGCAATGCAATGCTATGCAATGGACCATGATATGCTATGACCTAATATGAAAATGTATGTACAATGATGGGTGCAAATTTGAGGTGCTACAGCTGCCCCTATTCAATCAGCTGGGAACCCGAATGGATGAGAGCAACGGCTGTCAGACTTTCAGGGTAAACAGGGATTGAATACCAAAGAACCGTAGAATTTGCACAATACAGGGATCCACCAATGGAAACGTCCACTGGGATTTGATATTTATTGCTGGGTATATATATTTTTTGGTTTTGTTTTCAAAGGGTACGGCCACATCCAGACATCGCAACGATGACGAATGGGAATAGAAATCACAACTAGATGCCAACGGACAACTAGGAAAAACTCGACGTTTACCAAGACCAACGGAGAGGTAACCAGACATTAATGAATGACCGGAAGGGATACAACCATACGTCAACGGACGAAATGGGAAAAACTCGACGTTTACCAAGACCAACGGAGAGGTAACCAAACATTAATGAATGAATGGAAGGGATACAACCATACGTCAACAGACGAAATGGGAAAAACTCAACGTTTACCAAGACCAACGGAGAGGTAACCAAACATTAATGAATGAATGGAAGGGATACAACCATACGTCAACGGACGAAATGGGAAAAACTCAACGTTTACCAAGACCAACGGAGAGGTAAATCCACGTGGGGACAGGTACAACTAGACGTCATAGGACGAATAGAAAAAACTCGACGTCTATCGAAACCAACGGAGAGGTAACCAGACATTAATGAATGAAGGGAAGGGATACAACCATACGTCAACGGACGAAATGGGAAAAACTCAACGTTTACCAAGACCAACGGAGAGGTAACCAACTGGGGACGACCAGGAAAAACTCGACGTTTATCGAAACCAACGGAGAGGTAACCAGACATTAATGAATGACTGGGAGGACTCGACCATACGTCAACGGACGAAATGGGAAAAACTCAACGTTTACCAAGACCAACGGAGAGGTAAATCCACGTGGGGACAGGTACAACTAGACGTCATAGGACGAATAGAAAAAACTCGACGTTTATCGACACCAACGGAGAGGAGGAAAACTTCTTCGGTCTGAATACCGGAAAATTGGCCTTGTGCCATGAGTACATCGACCTGATCGTCGGAAACTCCTTCGGTCTGAATACCGGAAAATTGGCCTCGTGCCATGAGTACATCGACCTGATCGTCGGAAACTCCTTCGGTCTGAATACCGGAAAATTGGCCTCGTGCCATGAGTACATCGACCTGATCGTCGGAAACTCCTTCGGTCTGAATACCGGAAAATTGGCCTTGTGCCATGAGTACATCGACCTGATCGTCGGAAACTCCTTCGGTCTGAATACCGGAAAATTGGCCTGAGTGCCATGAGTACATCGACCTGATCGTCGGAAACTCCTTCGGTCTGAATACCGGAAAATTGGCCTCGTGCCATGAGTACATCGACCTGATCGTCGGAAACTCCTTCGGTCTGAATACCGGAAAATTGGCCTCGTGCCATGAGTACATCGACCTGATCGTCGGAAACTCCTTCGGTCTGAATACCGGAAAATTGGCCTTGTGCCATGAGTACATCGACCTGATCGTCGGAAACTCCTTCGGTCTGAATACCGGAAAATTGGCCTCGTGCCATGAGTACATCGACCTGATCGTCGGAAACTCCTTCGGTCTGAATACCGGAAAATTGGCCTTGTGCCATGAGTACATCGACCTGATCGTCGGAAACTCCTTCGGTCTGAATACCGGAAAATTGGCCTCGTGCCATGAGTACATCGACCTGATCGTCGGAAACTCCTTCGGTCTGAATACCGGAAAATTGGCCTTGTGCCATGAGTACATCGACCTGATCGTCGGAAACTCCTTCGGTCTGAATACCGGAAAATTGGCCTTGTGCCATGAGTACATCGACCTGATCGTCGGAAACTCCTTCGGTCTGAATACCGGAAAAACATGAGACATATTATCTAAAGCCGTCAAAACGTAGATAATACACTCGCATGGAAGATTATCCATAACCGGGTTGTAGGTTGTTAAATGAATAATCGACCGAAAAGAAAGGCATCTGGGTACCAGACTAGGTATGCAAAAGATGACCAATCAAAAGGGGATAAAGTTGCTAACTTGGAGCAAGTATCCAAAAAGAAAGTGAAGACCCAATGGGGACAATACTGCTTGATCAAAGCAAGTATCCAAAGGGGAAAGAATATCAATATCACAAACCGGATACTGATAACTGCAAAGAGGGGATTACATCTACCGGTTAGTAGGCAGAAAACCACGGAAAAGTAACCAGTCATCGATAGGATGAGCACAAAGGGTTAACTCCAACAAGGGGAGAACGTGGGATTTTACAACTACCAGCTAGTGGGTAGAAAACCACAAAGATAGGACTTACAGCTACCGGTTTGGTGGTAGAGGCCACAAATTCCACTGAGGATGAAATGAATGAGTGCCGGTTGGTGAGCCACTATTCATTCATGCCCCAGGGCAGCACAAGAGACAGCAGAAAGCCAATTTAGGATTGATCCAAAAAGGCAGACTGAAACAAGACTCATCCTAATGAGGAAAGAACTCAATAGGGGAAAACCCACCCCAATGTGTGTTGGGAGGGAACGGAAGCAACCGTCATCCACGAGGACGTATCTCAGTGGGGAAATGGCAGGAAAAGATTGACACTTTCTACTTAAGGGGTAGACTCTACATGGAGAGATCGGACACACCCATATCTGCTTAAGGAAAAAAGATCCAAGCTGGCAAGACGCTAACAATTGGGGAGTAACACTGCTGGGGATACCCACTCGACTGAGGAATCACTTGTTCGGAAAACAACAACCTCTCGACCATGTTGATGAACCCAATTCTGAAGCCGATCCAATGGCGCGATGCTAAACTCTTTCCAACAACCCAATCTCGGCTGGTCGCCACGGCCTAGGGCTAATGGATATGCTTGCAATGTTGATGCATGAGTTTTTTCTTGCTTTACACAATGCCCCATGATTATGGAAATGCTATGCACTAATGATGCGATATGCTATGCTTATCTAAATGATGAATGCATAAACACACGTCTCCTTCAGAGACAACACCGGGGAACTCCAGGAACTGTGCTGGGGATCCTATAACCATGTCAACTTCCATCCTGCTGGGGAAAGACAAACTTTTGCTGAGGAAAAACCATCAACACAACCTCTGCTGGGAAGGCAGCTTCAGACTTGGAAAACAGTCACAACTCCGCTGGGGATACAGATATCAGTCTATTACAGAAACCCGTCCAATCCACTGGTAGGATGAACTCTGCTGGAGAAATAAATGCTACTTCACTAGGGACGACCCAACCAATCCATATGTAGGAGAATCACTGCTGGAGATGTATTTCATGAGACCCGCTCCACTCGGGGAACTTGCTGAGGAAAAACCACGCCATTCTGCTGAGGAGAACAATCCTAGCGGAGAGAACAACTGTAGTGGCAAGAGTAAAAGCTCTGTCGAGGATGATAGCACGTCATATCATACTGGAGATGAATTCCCACAAACCTGCTTGGGATGAACACTCACGGCCATACTGGAGATAACAGCATCATAAACCCAATTGTTGAGGAACACACAAACAGTCTATTGATAAACTCCACTGGGGTGCTCCCGAGGGAAATAACTGCCAGGCGCTCAGCGAGGATTCTCAACTGGGGAAATCTGCAAGCATAGGCCTGCCGGGGAGAGGAGAAGACTGCTCTGCTGGAGAGAGGAACGCTAACGTCTTCAGCAAACACTCTGCTTGGGGAACTGCCCCACAAAAATATTTCAACAGCAACCTTGCTGGGAATGCCCCACGGTAGGGCTCAAACAAACCTATATTGGAGATGCCCCACAATAGGGCTAACAGGGACCTGGAGGAGGAATGTTGTACTGCCGGGAACATGAAGATAAACAACTTCAACCAACACTGCACTGAGCAAATTCACTGAGGAGAGACCATACGAGGTTCTGCAGGACAAAGATACAGTCATGCTCGAGATACGAACAATTGTCTTACCTGCTGGTAATCATACCACCCCGGGAGAGCACCGTGGGTCTCCTAAGTATCCTTCCATCATTGTGAACGTTCTCTTTGTTTAAGAACAATTTTTTTGAAAAATTTGTTTATTTTGAAAACAATGATACTTTATCAATTAAAACATGCAAAACTTTTGTTGAGTTGAAACAAATAAGAGTGCAAATAATTGGATGAAAAGCTCAAATTAATGTGATGGGATGGTAGTCTGCAAAGGGCGAGACTCCATGGATCTGTACAAGTTTGAAATCGGTGATATATATTGGAGAGGGCTACATTGAACATAATGACCTTTCCTCTACCATTCTGAATTTTCGATGTATTCAGAGCTTCAGTCGACGACGAATCGAGAATTCCTGACGGATGACATGTATAGAGCACAGTCTTGTCAAGGTGCAGTTACTTGCCAAATCCCTAATTTTTGCCTAGATTGCCCCAGTGTGAGGTGTTCAATCTAGCGGGATGCAAATTCTTTTTTTTTTTTTTTTTTTTTTTTTCAATGTCTCTAACTTTTGCCTGGATCGCCCTTTCGGGTTTTCAATCCACCGAGACGCTCCTTTTTGCCTAAGTCGCCCTTTGGGGTGTTCAACTTAGCGAGCTGTTTGATTTTTTCTTTTTGTTTAGGCGAAGTATTTCTTGACTGCACCAGGATTCACAGGACGAGTGAACTTCTTCATCCATTGTAGTAAGTGTCAGAACACTGCCTGAAGAGGCTCTTTTGACAACATATGGACATTCATAGCTTGGGGGTTCACTTGCCCCTGGAATCGGGTACAAAAGACAAGACTTTCTTGAGCACAAGGTTCCTCGGAACACACGAGGCTTGATCTTCTTGTCGAATGCTTTTTCACTCTCTGCTGATATGACTGACCATGACACATGGCAGTTGATCTCTTCTTTTTGATCGAATTCAGCATCAGCCAACTTGGGACTTTGAGGGTGCTATTTTCTTTTATTTCTTTCCTTTCTTTTTCTTTCTTTTGATTTCTTTTGATTTCTTTTGATTTCTTTTGATTTCTTTTTTTTTTGATTTTGCATCCTCCTCTTTTCTTTTTTTCTTTTTTTCTTCCTTTTTTGTTTTTGATAATGCCCCAGTTGGCTGTTCTGCTGATTCTCGAGATGCAGCTGAGTGATCTTCTTCTCTTGCTCAAGAAGTCGGGAAATCTCGTTAGGAATCCCTTCAACATCATCTTCGTCCGCTTCGAATACAGGGAATTCAAAATTGGGAGATGACGTCCGATCACTATGTTCAATGGGTTTGAGAAACAACCTGCATAATGATTTGATATGAAAAGCTCTTTGAAAATCAAACAAGACAATCGTTATGCAGATGAAAAGATTGCTTTTATTCTTGTTTTTTAAAGGTTTTTTTGTGATCACCAACTTCATGTAAAAAGCGAAAAGGGAAAACAATTGGAAAAACAAATGTTTTAACATGAATTTATTTGAATGAAAATATCATTGCACAAAATGCTGCCAACAATGTCATCACTTCTCCTTTTGGCATGGGAGAAGGGTTTTTAAACAAAGTGATTGTTACTCTGACTTATGAAAAAACTGTAGAAAAGCCCACAGTGACCCAATTGTGGCAGACACCTCCAGGAATGATGAAATTGTTCAAATCCCCTGCGTCCTCTTCCAAGATAGCAGCATCCTTTTCTTCAAGTTGATCGTCATGGATGAATCCTCCACTCTTGAACAGACCTGGCTCATTGCATGCCCCAGAATAGTAGCCAATGCCAGCCCGGGATCGGTTAACCAGGAATAAATCCATCAACAGTACAAAGTCTGGCAAATATCTCTCTGAGTTCACAATTCTCTTGCTCAGGATGATCCACCAATCTGGCAGAGATGGCTCTGGTATAATACCGGCAAAGTGCGTCTTCAAAATAAATGAAGATCGCAGGGTCAGACCACAGGACAGGAGACCGGAACAGAACCTGCTGATGCAAATGATGCATGAAGTGTTTATGCATATGCTTGTTTTTATTTCAAAGGAATTCGAGGGTTTTATTTGCAAACTTTGAAATATTTAGCATTTTGATCATATATGAGAATATCTCCTCAGATATATCAGGTGAAAAAATTTTCCCGGTTTTTTCATGTTTTGAAATTTTTTGCAAATAAACTCCTTTGAGTTCCTTGAAAATTTTCTTTTTTTGATTTTTTTTTTTTGATTTTTTTTCATTGCGTTTCTTTTGAAAAATAAATATGCTATGATGCACATGATGCAGACTGGACTGGCTGGTTGTGCAAACTCTGACTAGGTCGAAGCTTCAGTCAAGATCAGAACATAAATCCAACTTATGGTCAAACTGATCACACTGTTGTCTGAACTAGAGTCACCAACAGAACCAAAGTCACCAACGGTACCTGTAATGAATAACCCTTCCCACTCACGGGCGTAGTCTAGGCCAGGGTAAAGCTGAGAGAAACGCATCATAAATAACCTTTCGCAGAATACCATCATATACACACCTGAAGTATGTAACGACAATATCCCACCAGGGTCTGAACTGCTCGTGATATCAATGTTCCGCTAAGTGGCGCCATACCACCCGCTTCCCATGAATCACTCTATTCCTAGGTTTCCTAGATTTCACTCATAGCCTGGGTATTGGGCCTTTTACCTCGAGTAACTCCCACCCCAAACAGAGAAACACAGCACAGCCAGCAAATGAATATGAATGAATGCAAACATTAATGCAAACCATAAATGCAAACAATAAATGCACATATATACAATGAATGCAATAAATAACAGCACAAAGCAACCAAAACCCTAACCTAGAGAGCGCTAGGAGAGACTCGCTCAGGGAAGATGGACCAGCATAGGTCAACTTCTCTATGTCCCCAGCGGAGTCGCCAGCTGTCGCATCACGCGAAAAACCGGCGGGAAAAGAAGAACAACAGAGCCGCCACCGTGCGTTATTTATCCCAAAAGAGGGAAAGGAAACGCTCAGAGTAAACCTGGAAAGAACATGGTCTCGCGACCAAAGAGAATGGGTTCGGGAGTCGGTTATGCGAAGGGAAGGTATTAGCACCCCTACGCATCCGTAGTACTCTACGGGATCCACGCACAAAAGGAAGGAATATTGGTTGCTAAACACTGCTCAAATACTCACACACACTGGCTGAAAGAAACGCAAGAGACTGACTGAAACTGACTCGGCAGGATATCGTATCCTGGGCCTACTTAGTCTATCAGGCATAGACATCAGAGTCGAAGTAGTTCGGACTGGGGAAACGACACATGCTCGCTAGGATGTCGCATCCTATGCATACGTATCTTCTTGGACGAAGAAGAATCAGAGCATTCGTAGCTCGGCTGACACGCACACAAACAAACACAGGCAAGGCAAACGTGGAGCCCGACTGCCAATTACTGAACTTACATCAGCATCCGAACCAAAACACACACAAGAAGACAAACGTGGAGCCTGAATGCCAATCACTGGACTTACATCAGCATCCGAACCAAAAAACACAACAAGTTAATAGGGAGTCGGGGACTCGGGCCTATAACTGTCAAACACACACTCAAACAGACAGACAACAAATTGCTAAGGAGTCAGGCACTCGAGCCTAGCAACTGTCAAACAACACACGAAAAAGAAAAAGGGCGCCCGGAGAGATCAGCTCAATCTCCTGCCTACATACTTCATCTGGTATGAAGATCAGGGCGATGTAGTTCCCCTACGCAGGGATAAAGGACTAGCCTAACCAGATAACAGAGGGAGACACAACTAGGGAGACTACGACTCGAGCCTAGATGTTATCATGCAAAATCATCCCTAAGTTAAGGTTTCTAGCTAAATGGCACAAGGGCCAACCTATCCTAAGTATGGCTCACACAGGGAGCAAGCCACACACACTTAACTTGCACGGGAAGCAAGCCAAGCAAAACCTAACTTGCACAGGAAGCAAGTCTAAACTAATCCTAACTTGCACAGGAAGCAAGTCAAACAATCCTATCTTGCACAGGAAGCAAGTCAAACAATCCTATCTTGCACAGGAAGCAAGTCAAACAATCTTATCTTGCACAGGAAGCAAGTCAAACAATCCTACAAGCACAGATAGCACACGCTATACACAAACAAGTGGATCAAACAAGGGTTAGGTTTTAGTCAAGGGGTCATATCAACCTCGACAAACAAACCTCTGGAACTGGGTGAATGTTGCTCTTAACCTTGCCATTGAGGGGCTAAGGTGAAGCAGATGAAAGGATGAAGTGAAGATGAGACTTCACAGCTCTTATCCCTGGCCTGGGAGAGCTTAAGACAAGAATGTGTGGGTTCAGAAAGTGGGAACCCTTCTACACATTTAAAACTGACTCAACTGTACAATTGTACAAGATCTTGGGTTTGTATCTGCAATGCATCAACACAGTGGTGTGAGCAAAACAGATGACACACTGAATAGTGGGGGATAGATTGCATATCCCTACCTTCCACCAATTGCCTCTTCACTTAGGAGGACTTTGACTCTATGCAAGGACAAAGTTAAACATCCACAAACATTGCCTCTTAAGGAGGGCTTCAGACAGTTGCCTGGCCAAGTAACAGGCCAGGTCTTCCAGACTACATGAAGATAAAGAGACATACCTCAATGCAAATTGCTTATACAAGCAAAGCAAAGCAAAAAGTTCACAAGGAACTAAGCAACTAAAGCACCTGAAACAGTCAAGCAGATGTTAGTATGCAACTTCAAACAAAACCAACAGAAACAGACACCAACAGTCAATCAGAGGCACATGGATGTGCAAGGCACAAGGCTTAAGGCATGTGAGCCAAGCCACCTACAATACAAACAAGTTAGACAATGATTCTTAAGCAAGCTCAATCAAAAGAATTGGTCTCAATGGCCATTTGATGGTCAACCTGAAAACACAAGCTCAAAGGTGAGTAACAGGACCACTAGGACAAGCCTAGGGTCAAAAATGAATGAGAAAGTCCAAACAGCAAGGGGTAAGTATCCAAAATCATGTTCAAACAATTAGGAAACAAAACCAATTGGGTTCACATTCATATCAATCACTATCATCATTTCATGAACCATTTAGGTCAAGGTATAGCAAACAGAAGCTCATAGAAGTCAACAGCAAGACTTAACTCAAAAGCAATCCTAAACATTTCCAAAAAATCACCAAATAAATCATGATCAAACCTATCACATAGCATGGTAAGCATGTCAAATTTCATCTCACTTGGACAAGTTTAGGAGGTCAAAAACATTTAATCGGGACTTTGTCAGAATTAAATCGAGCATTGTGTGAAAAATTATCCTAAGTGTCTAAGGGGACATGTTCCTACCCTAAATTGATTTCACACAAAAATCCCAGGTCTGAAAGATCAAAATAACCACATGAAACACACAAGATGACATTTAATCGATAGAACTCATAAAATCGGGATAAATCCACAAAATGGTCTAAAAAGTCAACAAAGTCAAACATTCATATTTTTTGTCATTTTTTCATGTTCACATATTTATTTCATGTTAAATAAAATAAAAGTCAAAAATGAAAATCAAAATGGAAGTTTAAAAGAAAACATATAAAAAAATGCATTTTTAAAAAGGCAATAAACACAAATGGGGGAGGTAGGATTCGAACCCCTCCCCCTGGTAATTCAAATCAGCGCGCCCACCACTGGGCTGTGAGTCACTTGGTGATTCTTTTTGCTTCTAGTCAAAATAAACCAAGCACAATTTTTAAACTTAAAGCTTCGCGCGCCCTGGCTCCATCTTCTTCCCAAACTTAAACATATTTTTCAAACATCAACAACATGTATCTTCCTCTACAATGTACGAAATCAAACGAAACAAAAACCAAAATTCATCTACTCCATGTGCTTAACGCAACCATGGCCATGCAATTCAAAATGGTGCACTGTGCATAGAGATACATTGTGATGAACACAGAAACCCTAACCCCCTAGCAGCAAAACTCAAAATCACATACAAGCAAAATTGGATAAAAATAGGCATTCAATCATGTTCAGGGGGTTGAATATAACATTTCTCATTCACACATTAAGACATGAAAACCATTCTATCAAGCATTTCGAAGGCAAATTGCTAACCTGGACAGGGCAATGTTGAATGTGATGCTGGAGATGCTTTCAATGCTTGACAGGTATCCAAATAGCTTCAAAGAGTCCAAGGCAAGCTGTTTGACACCTTACTTGAACTTGAATCAAGCTGGAAATGAAGTTGGCCACTGAACTGGTTTTGCTTGATTTGGTGAAAATGCCAAGATGTGGTCTTTTGAGAATAAGTGGATTTTAGTCTGTGTCTTGCAGCTAGTGAGGTTCACAATGAGGTTTGATCCTTGTTACAAGCCAGGCCAGGTTAGGTTGCTTTTGTGTTCATGACTGAAAATCAAAGATGCACCAAAGATGGAGTTTTGGACAAATGAATGAAGTAGGTTGTTTTCTTGCTGCCAAATGGCCTATGTAATGTTCATTCAAGATGATGTAAATGTTGTCAAGCCAGGCCAAGTTTCATTCTTTTTAGAGGTGTGTTGACTGTTCTTGAAAAAGGCAAAGAGTGAGGCTTGAGAGAAAGGAGAGGACAAATGTTTAGTCTGCTGTTGGATGGATGCTAGATCTTTCCAAATGATGAAAAAAATGTGTGTCAAGCAAGGCAGGCTTGGTTTTGGAAGTTCTTGGACAGGGTTTTGGAAAAGATGCAAAGTGTAGTTTTTGGAGAGTGGGTGAGCCAAGGCTTTTTGCTGGTTTTCTATGTTATGTTTGATGGCTGCTAGCTTCATTTGACAGGAAATGAGGAAGGGCCATGCTATTTGGGTCTTGTGCAATACCTTGGTTCTTTGGAGTTTTACAGAAAAAAAAAGAAATGCCAAAAGCCAAGTGAATCTTAAGAGGGAGAGTGGTATGCTGCTGCTACTCATGACAGAAAAATGAAGTTTTCTTGTTACAAGCAAAGCCAAGAGTTCTTGACAGACTTTTTTGAAATGCAACAAGTGAAGTGTGTGTGAATGTGAAGTTTGTTGGTCTGCTATTACTGACTTCTCATGACAGAAAATCATGGACCATTCTGCTCCTTCATATTGCTTTTGGCAAGGCAGGGTTTTAGTGCTTTTTGTTTTGGACAGGAGAAATTGAAATGCAAGTAGCAAGGTGTGATTTGGGAGGGTGTTTGATGGCTCCTCAATGTGACAGAAAATGGATGGAAAATTAATGGTTCTATTGTGTGATGGTGCTAGTAGTTTAACATGATGAAAATGATGGTGAAGAACTATGCAGGGCTTGGTAACCTTAAGGTTTTGGACTGGTTTTTCTTGATAGGCAAAGTCAGTTTCTGTATGCAAACATGTGTTTTTTGATGGGTGCTCCTACTGGTTTGTTTATGACAGGAAATGGTGGAGAAACATTTAAGCAAGGCATTTTCATTGGGTGCTTGGATAGAAGAATCAAGTGCAAAATGGCAGGGTCAGTTTTTTAGGATGTGAGCATGAATGAATTTCAATATGCCAATGTATTTTGATGGCTGCTCTTTGGAATGAATGCAAGGCCCTTTTTGCTGGTTCTTGACAGTGTGGTTTTCTGTTGGTTTTTGTTGCTGCTACTGTCCTATGTGTGTGTCCATGACAGAAAAGATAATGGTGAAAATGCTGTCATGGTTGCTTTTGGCCCAAGGCAATGTCTTGCAACCTTGGAAATTTGACAGTTCCTTCCAACAGTGTCAAGGTGTCATTTTTTTGCAGCCTGAAGTTCTGTGTTATTGTGCAGCCTTGTGTATCCAAAATAACAGAAAAATATGCTGCACCATGCTGCTAGGTCTGCTGTAGGACAGTACAAGTTATGGCATGGAGGTATGGAGGATATGGTTACATTTGTCCTTTTGTTCCAAAAAATCAAGCAAGTAGTGAATGGCCCTTGTTTTGCTGTTGGTTATGGCTGTAAATTGAGGCTCCAAACTGACAGAAAAATGATCAAAAATGCTGCTAGAGGTACCAAGCATGGCAAGGTTCAAAGGAGTATGGAGTAGCATAGTGAAACTTGTACTTTTCTTCCAATTCAAGCAACCAAGTATGGATTCACATGTACTGCATAAAATGAGCTTGCAAATACATTCTAAATGATATTCCTGAGCTGTTCCAATTGGCCAAATGTTAAAAAAATGCTTATATCAAAAAGTCAACTCTTGGTCAAACTTGCATTTAAATGAGAAAAGTCAAAAAATGCCATTTTGATTGGTGAAGTTTTGGCTCATGAAATTTATATTTTTGGAAAGAGGGGATCAAATGTGACTTGTAGGAAAAAACCCCACCAAAATTGGCCAAACGGTTTGAGAGATATGGCCCTTTGAAGTTCAAGATTTTCTGAAATCGATTCGATCATAACTTGCCAACCACACATGGGAATTAAGAGTTCTAGGACTTTTTGGAAATGGGAGAACAAGATCTTCAACTTTCATGTTGGGAAAAAGTTCATTTGAGGCTTGTATCATGATGTAAGTTTGAGGATCAAGACTTTCCATTTATGGCAGGTTTCAGTTACAGGCCCAGTTTCCATTTTGGGAAATTTTTGATCTGGCTTCAAATTCTTCCATGATGGTGTTTGGCATGATGTATGAGGACTATTTGGCCACGAATGAGCTCTCACAAACCAATCCCAATCATCAAATCACTGATTAAATGGACAGTTGACCAACAGTTGACTTTTAGGGTTTCTGTCTGATTGTGCATTGACTGATGACTTCCAAACCCTAATTCCTTGAGAACTTGATTTCAAATGATGTCCCAAGTTGTATGAACTCTTGATTATTGATCATGGTGCCCAAGTTCTGCAAGAATGGCCACCATCCACTGTAATGACTGACTTTGACTGATTTTGACCTAATTGACTGATTGTGCATGAACTGATGACCTCTGAACATCCAACCCTTGACTTAAACACTTCAAATGGACCCTCTAGGACATGTGAACTTGTTGGACAAACCCTAAGATCTTGGCTCAATGAAAAACACACTTGCTTGATTGGTTGACTGATCTCCTGATCAGTTTGACCTAATTTCTTGATTGGCTTGCACTTGAGGCAAAAGAGGCAATGCAATGCTATGCAATGGACCATGATATGCTATGACCTAATATGAAAATGTATGTACAATGATGGGTGCAAATTTGAGGTGCTACACCCGCGTTTGACAAATATAATGGGAGTTCTTGCCCGGAAACTCACCTCCAGGCTTTCGTCCATAAGATTTCTGCTTATACAATGGACCAGAAGCTGTGGATGCACTTCTTCCAGGACAGTCTGTCTGGAGGGTCCTTGGAGTGGTACACCAAGTTGAAATCTTCGGATATCAAAAGCTGGCAAGATCTTGGAGATGCATTCTTTAAACAGTACCAGTTCAACGCTAACATGGCTCCTAGTCGTACCCAGCTGCAGGGCATGTCTCAGAAGCCTAATGAAGGGTTTAAGGAATATGCACAAAGGTGGAGGGAGTTAGCTACCAGAGTTCAACCTCCGTTGGTAGACCGAGAAATGTCGGATCTGTTTATGGGTACCCTTCAGGGGACATTTGCAGAAAGAATGGTTGGTTGCCCGGTTACCAACTTTGCTGATATTGTGGTGGCCGGAGAAAGAATTGAAAGTTGGTTGAAGTTGGGGAAGATACAGGGTAATGCTTCGTCATCTGGATCGAAGAAGCCCTTTGGAAATGGTCAGAGGAAGAAGGAGGGTGACACCAGCACTGTGTATACCCAAAGAGGACAGAGTAGGGATCGTTACTACCAGCACACTGCTGCGGTAACCATTCCTGCTGATAATCAGCCTGCACAACAGCAACAGCAACAACCGCAACAACAGCGACAACCATTTCAACAGAGACCGCAGAGGGCTGGGTATCAGGTGCGAGGACGAATGAATGATCGTCAATTTGATAGACCACCTGTGACCTATTCATTCCTGTTGAAGAAGTTAAAGGATTTGGGGTTGGTCCAGTTGAGACCGTTGGCACCATTGAGACCTGAGCAGAGGCCTGCCAATTATGATGAGAACGCCAAATGTGAATTTCACTCTGGTGCTCCTGGACACAACGTAGAAAATTGCAAAGCTTTTAAGCATGTGGTCCAGGACTTAGTGGATTCCAAAGCTATCAACTTTGCTCCATCTCCGAATGTGAATGCTAATCCCATGCCTGCGCATGGTCAAATGGGGGTGAATGCAATTTCTGAAGAGGACAGAATTGGGTTGTTGAATGTGGATCAGTTGAAGACTCTGTTGGCTGAGGTCAAAAGGCAGTTGTTGAAAAATGGGGTCTTTCCGGGTTGTGATGATTGTTGTGCTGCGTGCACCGTTGCTCCTGAGGGGTGTATATTGCTGAGGGAGGCTATCCAGAAGATGATGGATGAGGGAAGCCTCAGGTTTGAGAGAGTGGATTTGGTGAAGGAGGATGTCTCCACCATAACCATTTACTTCGACCCGGTTGATTTGTCAACGCTGGCAGATGCGGCTCTAGTTACTATCACGGTACCTGGGCCAATTCCTTATGACAAAGATGACGCCGTGCCGTGGCATTATGGTGGAGAAGTCTATTGTAATGGGGAAAAGTTGGAGGATCAAACTGCAAGTGAAACCACCGTTTCAAAGGTGGATAATGTCGGACCTAGTGGTTTCACTCGCAGTGGAAGGTTGTTTGCCCCTGGTGCTTTGAGAAGTGGGGAAGGAGAGAGAGAGAAAAGAAAGAAAAGGCCGAGGCTTTAGCCAGGGCGAGAGGGAAATAAGTGGTGAATGAAGGTACTCATGTGGTGACACCGGCGCCTAGTGGGTCGGAGAAAGAACTTGATGATGAAGCTGAAGAATTTCTGAGAATCATCAAGAAGTCAGAGTACAAGCTTGTGGACCACTTGCAGCAGACTCCATCCAAGATCTCAATTTTGTCGTTGTTGCTAAGCTCTGAGGGGCATAGGGAGGCTTTATTGAAGATATTAAAGAGAGCCTATGTTCCCCAAGAGATCACAATCAATCAGTTAGAGACGGTGGTGTCAAATGTCAATGCCAGTCATGGGTTGGGTTTCACTGATTTAGATCTAACTGTGGATGGGAGGAATCATAATCGGGCATTACACATTGCTATGGAATGTAAAGGAGCCGTGCTCTCGCATGTGTTGGTTGATACCAGCTCATCCTTAAATGTGTTGCCAAAGAAAGCCTTGGCGAAGCTGAACTGTGAAGGGTTGATCTTGACGCCCACTGACCTGATAGTGAGAGCTTTCGACGGTTCGAAGCGGGCTGTGTATGGGGAAGTGGAGCTCCCGGTGAAGATCGGGCCCGAGGTGTTCAAGTTGGTATTTTATGTCATGGATATTCAGCCGGCATACAGTTGCTTGTTGGGTCGCCCATGGATTCACGTTGTTGGGGCAGTGACCTCGACTTTGCACCAAAAGTTGAAGTATATCTAGGACGGGCAGGTCGTCACAGTCTGCGGAGAGGAGGATATCTTCGTCAGCCACCTATCATCGTTCAAATATGTTGAAATGGACGGTGAGATATGGGAAACGCCGAGTCAAGCATTCGAAACTGTCAAGGTGGAGAATGCTCTTTTTGCCAAAGAGGAGGAGAAGCCGTCCATTTCTTCGTATAAGCAGGCCGCTGAGGTGGTGAAAAGTGGAGAAGCTCCTGGTTGGGGGAAGATGATGGACATCACCACCAAGAAAGACCGATTTGGAGTGGGTTATCAGCCGGGTCGAGGCTCGTCTGGACAAGGCAGAGGACGTCGCCCGTCGTTCACATTCACTAGTGCTGGAATGCTGGATCCAGATCTCATCTGTATGGTGGGTGAAGAAGTTGACAGTGACTGTGAGATTGATCAGTGGATAAAGCCGTGCGTACCAGGGATGGAAGTCCAGAACTGGAAGGCCGAAAAGATCATCACTGTCACTATACTTGAAGAGTAATATTTTCTGTTTTCGATTTTATTTGCATGGAAGCCTTACGTTTTTCCCGAAACGTAATGGTTCATTGTAAGGGTCACCTCATGTTTCATTTTGCAAAATTTGCATCATAAATAAAAGGATGTTTTTCAATTAAAAGCGGTGTTCCCTGTTTTTCATTTATTTTTGCAGTTTAATCAAAACAAAATAAAAATGGCAATGTTTTCATTTTTCCCTTTTCAATTTGTTTCGCTCCGGTTCTAAAGCAATGCATGAATCAACATTCATGCAGATGCGATTTCTCGCCGGATCTCATTGATAACAATCCTGTTACACCCTTATATGACTTCGACAATCCGATCTATCATGCCGAAGAAGAAGGCGAAGAAGATTGTAAACTGCCGGAGGAATTAGCCAGGTTGTTGAAACAAGAGGAGAAGGTGATTCAGCCGCACGAGGAGCAAGTTGAGATTGTGAATCTGGGTACCGACGAGGTCAGGAAAGAAGTGAAAATCGGGGCTGCTTTGGAGGAAAGTGTCAAGAGCAGAATGGTGGCATTGTTGAAAGAGTATGTTGATATCTTTGCCTGGTCTTATCAAGATACGCCAGGGTTGGATACCGATATCGTTGTGCACAAGTTACCGTTGAGAGCAGATTGTCCTCCAGTGAAGCAGAAGTTGCGCAGAACTCGACCCGAGATGGCCATGAAAATTAAAGAGGAGGTGCAAAAGCAGTGGGATGCTGGTTTCCTCGCTGTCACCAATTATCCGCCTTGGGTTGCGAATATTGTGCCGGTCCCGAAGAAGGATGGGAAGGTGAGAATGTGTGTGGACTACCGGGATTTGAACAGAGCTAGCCCGAAGGATGAGTTCCCGCTACCTCACATTGATGTGTTGGTAGATAATACGGCTCAGTTCTCGGTGTTTTCCTTCATGGATGGCTTTTCTGGCTATAATCAAATCAAAATGTCGCCAGATGATATGGAGAAAACAACGTTCATCACACCATGGGGCACTTTTTGTTATAAGGTGATGCCATTTGGTCTCAAGAACGCCGGTGCTACTTATCAGAGAGCCATGGTGACTTTGTTTCATGATATGATTCATCATGAAATTGAATGCTATGTTGATGACATGATAGCAAAGTCCCAGACAGAGGAAGGACATCTGGTGGATCTGGCCAAGTTGTTTGACCGGTTGAGACAGTTCAGACTGAGGTTGAATCCGAACAAGTACACTTTCGGAGTGCGGTCCGGTAAATTACTGGGCTTCATTGTAAGTGAAAAAGGAATCG
The DNA here is from genome assembly GCF_024323335.1 of Lathyrus oleraceus. NCBI lineage: Eukaryota > Viridiplantae > Streptophyta > Magnoliopsida > Fabales > Fabaceae > Lathyrus > Lathyrus oleraceus. Next base: position 513,872,167 of record NC_066585.1, on the reverse strand, counting down.
AGGTTGATCCTGCTAAAGTAAAAGCAATAAGAGAAATGCCTGAACCGAGAACGGAGAAGGAGGTTCTTGGTTTCTTAGGTAGATTGAACTACATTTCACGGTTCATATCTCATCTAACAGCCACGTGCGAACCAATATTCAAGTTGTTGAGAAAAGATCAAACGGTTAGGTGGAATAATGATTGCCAAGAGGCATTTGAAAAGATAAAAGAGTATTTGTAGGAGCCTCCGATTCTTATGCCTCCTGTGGAGGGACGACCGTTAATCCTGTACTTGACGGTCCTCGAGGGGTCTATGGGGTGCGTACTGGGGCAGCATGACGAGTCTGGTCGAAAAGAGCATGCCATATACTACCTTAGCAAAAAATTTACCGACTGTGAAACAAGATATTCACTGCTCGAGAAAACTTGCTGTGCTTTGGTCTGGGCTGCTCGCCGATTGAGGCAGTATATGTTGGTTCATACCACTTTATTGATTTCCAAGATGGATCCAATCAAGTACATTTTTGAGAAGCCAGCATTGACCGGACGGGTTGCGAGGTGGCAAATGATTTTGACCGAATATGATATTCAGTATACCTCTCAAAAGGCGATCAAGGGGAGCGTATTGTCTGATTACCTCGCCCAGCAACCCATTGAGGATTATCAACCGATGAAGTTTGAGTTCCCTGATGAGGACATCATGTTTCTCAAATCGAAAGATTGCGAGGAGCCAATCCCGGAGGAGGGGCCTGACCCTGAATCCGAATGGATTCTGATGTTTGATGGGGCCGTTAACGTGAATGGTAGCGGTGTTGGTGTTGTTTTGGTTACGCCGAAAGGGTCCCACATTCCTTTTGCTGCCCGGCTAACATTTGAGTGCACCAACAACGTGGCTGAATACGAAGCTTGTATCCTGGGGATTGAAGAGGCGATTGATTTGAGGATCAAGAACCTTGTTATATATGGAGATTCAGCTTTGGTTGTGAATCAGGTTAACGGAAAATGGTTTACGCATCAATCTCATTTAATTCCATACCGGGATTATACGAGGAGATTGTTGACGTTTTTCACCAAGGTGAAAATGCATCATGTGCCGAGAGAAGAGAATCCGTTGGCGGATGCTTTGGCTACTCTGGCTGCCTTGATTAAGGTGCAGCGGTGGAATCAATTCCCCAGTGTTGAGGTGGGACGTCTGGATAGACCGACTTATGTGTTTGCTGTTGACACATTGCCTGATGATGAGAAGCCGTGGTATTACGATATCAAGCGCTATCTGGAAACCCAAGAATATCCTGAGGGAGCATCCAAGAAGGACCGAAAGACTCTGCGGAGGTTGGCCATGGTGTTCTACTTGAATAAGGATGGGGTTTTGTACAAGAGGAATTTCGATTGGGTTTTGCTCAGATGTGTTGATGATAAAGAAGCAAGCCAATTGATGAAAGAGGTTCACGAGGGGTCGTTCGGTACCCATGCCAGTGGAAATGCAATGGTGAAGAAGCTGCTGAGGGTTGGTTATTACTGGATGACAATGGAGGCCCAATGTTTCAACTTCGTGCGGAAGTGTCATAAATGCCAGATTTATGCTGACAAGGTGCACGTGCCTCCGAACCCGTTGAGTTTGATGTCGTCTCCGTGGCCGTTTGCTATGTGGGGCATTGATATGATCGGGAAGATTGAGCCTACGGCTTCGAATGGGCATCGGTTCATATTGGTGGCTATTGACTACTTCACCAAGTGGGTGGAAGCAGCCTCTTATGCAAACGTGACAAAGCAGGTTGTTGCCAGATTTCTCAAGAGAGACATCATTTGCAGATATGGGGTTCCCGAGAGAATCATTACTGATAATGGTTCTAATTTGAACGATAAGATGATGGCAGAACTGTGCTGGGAATTCAAGATCGAGCATCACAATTCTTCTCCTTATCGTCCGAACATGAATGGGGCGGTTGAGGCAGCCAATAAGAATATAAAGAAGATTGTGCAGAAGATGGTTGTGACCTATAAAGATTGGCATGAGATGTTGCCATTTGCATTGCATGGGTATCGAACTTCGGTGCGTACATCTACTGGAGCAACGCCTTTCTCGTTGGTATATGGGATGGAAGCGGTGCTACCGGTTGAGGTTCAAATTCCCTCTTTAAGAGTCCTGATGGACGTGAAATTGCAAGAGGTTGAATGGGTAAGGACTCGGTATGAACAGTTGAGCCTAATTGAGGAAAAGAGGCTGGCGGCCATCTGTCATGGGCAGTTGTATCAGCAGCGGATGAAGTGTGCTTTTGACCGAAAGGTACGACCTCATGTGTATCATGTAGGTGATATGGTGCTGAAAAGGATCCTTCCTCCTCAAAACGATCGTAGGGGAAAGTGGACACCCAATTATGAAGGTCCATTCGTGGTCAAGAAGGTTTTCTTTGGCGGAGCCTTGTTGTTAACGACCATGGATGGCGAGGATTTTCCATCCCCTGTGAATGCGGACGCAGTTAAAAAATACTTCGTATAAAGAGACCCGCTGGACGAAAAGAATAAAATAGTCCAGGCAAAAATGGGCATCCCGGCGAACCGAAAAAAATGAATGAAAAGGTTCGGGCAAAAATTAGGGGTAAAAAAAAAAACTGTACACCCGACAAGTCGAAAACCTGAAAAGGCGGCTTGGGCAAAAAAGGGTATCCCGGTGGATTGAAAACCCGAAAGGGCGGTCCAGGCAAAAGAGGGATTGAAACGAACAACTGCGTCTGGCATGATCGTTTGCGCTTTGGTTAAGGCACATGGATAATCCCCGGTAGGGATCAGTCGGAAGCGTCTTGTTCAGAAGGCGGAAAAGCACGGGGGGTCTGAGGACATATGGGGTGTAACCGAGTTGGAACTCGATGAGATCACGGTTTCACATTGCCATTAGGATAGATTTTTCCTTTTGTGCGCAATTACCTCTTTTCAGGAATTGCTTCCTTTGTATTGCTCAGTTATGAGCCACACTTTTTCAATCAATAAAATGCATATTCAGTCAAATAATTTTGTTTTTGTTTTCATTACCGCTTTGATTGCAAAAACATCCAATTGTTTGTGATAAAGAATCTTGCATTTTCAGACATGGAGATTCCTTCCAATGCATGTTTATAAGATTGAAAACTTGAAATCTTATTCGGAAGGTTGAGTGACCCAGGTGTTAAGGCTTTGGCATACCTGGGGAACATTTTTATCTAACGATCTCTTTTGCAGGTGCTGTTAGGTACTTTCACTCACTTGCAGGTTGTGATGTGAAGCCTTTTGACAAAAGATCCCCACAGAGTCCAATCAGGGACGAATGAATGAAGGAATGGTGAAAAGACGGCGAGGGATGACGACGATCCTGAATATTAGTCAAGAAGACTCTTCAAAGTCTGAGGACTGGAAAGTTTGTATGAATCCAGAGGGTTCGATCTCCGTAGAGTACGGGGGAGTCGGGAATACAAGGTGATGAATCAGAAAAGTCCAAACGAGTCTGGGAGCTCTCAAAAGTGGAAAGCTGACATTGGATTTAGATGTTGAATACCAGGGTTCGACGAGTCGATGGGTGTTCTGTGCCAGACTTTCCTGGTTTCCCCAAGCAGAGTTGGGATTGTTACCTCCCCAACAGATTCAAGGTCTGAGTCTTTCCTAGCAGGGTCGGGATGGTTATCTCCTCAGCAGGTTTGAGATCGATGTTTCCTCAGCAGCCAGGCCTGAAGGTGCTATTTCCCAGCGGAGGTGTCTGTGGGTAGTTGTTTCCCCTAGCATGGCGGAGCTTGTTAATTCCCTAGCAAGTCAAAGACCGTTGTTTCCCCACAGAATGTGTTGGTGGTTTATTCCCCAGCGAAGTCCCCAAGGGGATTGGGTGCAGAGGAGGTTATCCCTAGTAAGGGTGGCCTATTTCCCAGCAGCAGTGCTATTCCCCAACAGGGTGGAGGTTGGAGTGTTGTCGGGTTCCTCAGCAGAATGCCTCGAGCTCCCCAGAAGAGTCCCTTGAGGGGGATGCTTTTTATGCCTTCATCATGTAGATAAGCATAGCATATTGCATAGCTAATTGCGTAGCATTTCCGTGATTATGGAGCATTACGCTAAAAATTATCATGCATCAGCATTGCAAGCATAAGCTAGTCTCAAACCGTGGTTACTGTTTGAGAGGTGGTTTCGCCAGAGGGTGAAGATGTTACTCTGAGGAGTTTGGCATCGCGATTTTAATCAACAAGTATTCCCCAGTAGTGCGACATTGGAGGAAGGATTTCTGTCGGGCGGAGATGGAAAAGATAATCCAAGGAGTTTCGGGGTCCAAAAAGTAAAAATAATAAAAAGATAATAATCCCCAGCTAAGCGCAACGTGTTCGTTGGCTAGGGTTGAATAGAGAATAGCATGCTCATGGCTTGTTATCCCCAGCATGGATCGTTGGCACGCGTGCCGCCTCGTTTATCACTATTCATCATTTCTGCCGATGCTGACAGGCATGACAAGATTTCGGGTATTCAGACCGAAGTGGCACTCAGGCCAGCTTCCGATTTTCAGATCGAAGAAGTTTCCGACGCTCAGGTCGAAGAACATGTGGCACTCAGGCCAGTTTCCGGTATTCAGACCGAAGTGGCACTCAGGCCGTTTTCCGATTTTCAGATCGAAGAAGTTTCCGACGTTCAGGTCGAAGTACTTGTGGCATTCAGGCCGTTTTCTGATTTTCAGATCGAAGAAGTTTCCGACGTTCAGGTCGAAGTACTTGTGGCATTCAGGCCGTTTTCCGATTTTCAGATCGAAGAAGTTTCCGACGATCAGGTCGAAGTACTTGTGGCATTCAGGCCAGTTTCCGGTAATCAGATCGAAGAAGTTTCCGACATTCAGGTCGAAGCACTTGTGGCACTCAGGTCAGTTTCCGATTTTCAGATCGAAGAAGTTTCCGACATTCAGGTCGAAGCACTTGTGGCACTCAGGCCAGTTTTCCGATGTTCAGATCGAAGAAGTTTCCGACATTCAGGTCGAAGCACTTGTGGCACTCAGGCCAGTTTTCCGATGTTCAGATCGAAGAAGTTTCCGACCGAAGTGGTCGAAGAACTTGTGGCATTCATGCCAGTTTTCCGGTATTCAGACCGAATTGGTGTTCAGGCCAGTTGTTGAGCATTCAGGCTAATCTCTCGGTGATCATACCGATATCAATACTCTCATACTATGATGTTCAGTATTCAGACTGATGAGCGGCGTTCAGGCCATGATGGTATTCCTGTGTTACCATTTATTTTGGTATCCAAGTCAAATTTCTGTTCGGTATTCAGGCCGACTTTTTCTGTGCCAGACGGATTCTTCTTTTGAGATTACTTCTTTGTCGATTCTGACAGGCATTGTTAATTATTTCCCATCAGAGTGCAAATTGTTCGTCTGTTCTTGGTATTCAATCACTTTTCACCCTGTTCATCTGAAAGCCGAGGCTATTCATATCGACAGGTTCACAGTGGATTGAATAGGGGCAGCTGTAACACCTCAAAATTTGCCCTCCTCTCTTGGGACTAGCTTAGCATGTTGAATTTAATTTTTTAGGACATTAGGTATTACATCTTTGCATATCATGTGGAAACAATAAGCAAGTCATCCTCCTAGGTCTTGCTCAGAAGATAGAGAGGTTAAGAGATGCAAGCTTAATGGTTTCATGAATTGATCACCAATCATCTGAGGTTTGTGCTTCAATTAGGGTTTCTTGGTTCCTCAAGGAGTTTGGGATTTATCTTGGTTGAAATGGTACATCATCATCATCATGGTTATGTCCTTAGCAAAGATTTCATTATTCCTGATCAGATTCCTTGGGATTAGGGTTTTGACCTCTAGTCAACCCTAATCAGTTGCATTATGCCAGTCAGGGTTTTTTCAAGGAGATGAGGTCTTTATTGAGATGGAGATCATCATATGATTTTATTGAGCTTGCATAAGCTAGGGTTTCATGTTGGAGTTGTGTCATCAAGAGGTTGAGGCTCAAAATCATCTGTGCATGGTCAAGTCATCTATCAACCAAAAAGTCAACTGCAAGTCAACTGTTGGATTTGGAGGTGGGAAGTGATTAGAAATACTTCATTCATGTTCAAACAAGTCTTATTTGACCTTTCAAACATCAACATTGAAGAATTTAAAGTCAGGACAAAACTTTCCAAAAATAGAAAGTGACTTGTAATTCAAATTTGCCAAAAATGGAAAGTTTTTCAACTCAAGATTACATCATCAATAAAGCTTCAAATGAAATTTTGTTGAACATGAAAGTTGTAGATATTTCTCTCCCATTTCCAAAAATTCCAAGATCATCAATTTCTCATGTGTGGTTAAGGAGATATGATCAAAACATGGCCAAGTGTACTTGAAGATTCAAATGGGCATAACTTCTCAACCAAAACTCCAAATTGAATGGTTCTTTTTTGTACATTCTTATTTTGACCTATACTTTCCAAATCTTGCATTACATGACATGCATTATCATCATATGATCATTGGGAAATTCACTTGATTTTTGGAGGGAAATTATGGAATTTAAAAATGATGCATTATTTGAACATTTCATCACTTCCATTGGCTCCAAGACAAAATTTGAAGTGAATTTGAAGCATTCCCGTGCACTGTTCACCATGCACACCATGCATAGAGGTGAAAAACCAAATTTGCATATGCACCACATTTTTGTTAATTCCATTTGCATTGGCTTAAAACTTGATTAAAGCATGATTAGTGGAGGATATATAAGCATAATCCTAACTGTTTTTCAGTTAGCATCACAATTTTCAGATCTAGAAATTTCTCAAACTTTTTTCTCTCAAATTTTCTTCAAATTTCTTCAAACCAAATCACAATCCATCACTTGATTCATCACCTGGAAGCATCATGGAGCAAGATTGAACATAGATCCATAGCAATTCGTGCATGTTGGAAGCATACTCAAAGCTTGGAAGCAACAATGGTGATGCAAAGTTCTGGTAAAATCGTGCACAATTAAGCCTTGATCTCTATTCCAATCACTTATGCAAGCATTCTAGAGGAACTTTGGAGTACTGCAAGGCTTGAATCTACATAAATCCAATTCTGCACTTCAAGAGGTCACTGATTCGATTTCCTTATTTCTTAAAATTCTTGTGTTATAGTTGTAGATCTTGTGATGCTGGTTAATTTGAGCTTCGAATTGTGAATTTCCATGCAATATTGAATGAGATATGGTAGATTAAAGTTTCATGAATGATGTTTACTTTGCTCGGTTCCATTGATGTGTGATGATTTATACTTAGCCATGCTTTGATTCGTGATCTATGATGAAAATACTACAAGATGATGCCTTTAATTCTGAAATCTGGAGAATTTGTTCTTGGTGTGTTTGAATGGTTACTGTTCATATGAGGCGCGCGTTGAAGAAGATGAAGCAAACCTTTAGGGAACGGTTTTTATCCTTCTGGAACACTTTTGTGCATGTGCATGAGTTTAGGTTAGGTTTTGTTTGGTATTGATCCACGTCATCGCTTGGTTGGCAATGTGGTTCGCTCACATTCATTTGACCAGGCACAATCAGCATTGACCGCGCCAAGTAGGATTAATGAAACGCATAGTTTCATTGTGGCGCGCTGGCATTTTAAAATGTGACCGGGTTCGAATCCCCACTGCAGTACATGTTCATATGCTTCACATATTTTCTCCTTTGCCATATGCTTGTTTGTTCATGCATTCTTTCATTTTTTCCTCACCTTACTAAATTCATATCAAATTGAAACTTGATCTAAAAAATATGTGGTTTTTTGCATAATGTTCCTTATTTTGTCTAGTATTTTTTGATGATTAAAATGAAGATTGTGCATGGCTGAATGTTTTTTGGTGCTAAGGAACTTGAACATGTATGCATTCTTGATATTGCCTTGCTATATCATTTGTGAAATGCTCATTTTTAATCCAATGCTCATGAAATTTTACATGTTGAAACTAGACTCATGGCTTGAAATTATGGTGTTAATGTGGTATTTTTATCATGTGTCATTTCTATTTTATGATCATGTTAAGGTAGGTGTGACAATTTGTGTCACACCTTGTGATGTTCAACTTGATTGATGAATTTGCCATGCCAAATGAATTCCAAATGTCCTGATTTTTTGTATGATGCTTGATATGAATGTTGTGAATGAGCATGATTTTTGTTGGAATATTTGGGATCATTTCTAATTTAATTGAGATTTTTTATTCTGGATGGTCACATTTGAGCTTTTAAATTTCCTTTGTAGGTGTTTAATTGGCTGCATTATATGGTAAAACACTAGATGGGTACTAATGTCTTGACTGATGTCATGACATGTGTGTGTGACTACATTGTAGTTACTGCAGGACTAGCTAACACAGGATTTATTGAATGTCAAACTGGATGCTGTGACATTCATACCTGTCAACAGATACTAAGAAATAGAACAGCTGGTGTTCTGTTAGAACTTAGTATTTATTTCCAGTCTGGTTATCAAGGAAAGACCAGACCTGGCATAAGGCCTACTGACTGAATGTCAAACTGGATGTTATGACATTCATCATTGACAGCAGCTACTGAACATTAGACAGAGTGGTGTTCTGCTATACTTCAGCATGTCACTTAGTTTGTTCTTCAAGAGAATAACAGAACTAAATTAAGGCCAAATGTGTAAATGTTAAGTTGGACACTTTGACATTTATTAATGTAAGCTGTTACTGTAGTATGGTCATTTTGATCATGTACAGGTCAGCAAAATTGTACAGTCTGTTTTCTGGAAAAACAGACTCAGCATATGAACCTTGATGTCAAGCTGAATGTCGTGACATTCATGCCTGACAGCATATGCTATATTGTAGGTTGTTCAGTTTTCTGTTTCAACTTTTTCTCAGGCTATTCTTCAGGGATTCAACAACTGAGAGAAAATCCAGGAAATCAACAACCAAGCTACATTCAATGAACCTAACAAATAGCCTATTTGTTAGTAACCTAAATGTTGAATTTATGGGAACTCGCGTGACCTTAAATTCAGGAGAATACAGGTGCAAAAGCCCAGGATACTGCAATATAAAAGGAAGGCGTTCCTTCATTCAGTTTCGGGGATTTTGAGGCGTGAAGATTTTGTGTGTCCATCATACTTCACTGCTGTATTTTTGTGAGTCTTGTATTAGACGTATCTTGTAAGCCAAGCCATTATCAAGTAGATGATTGCTGTGGCATAGGGTGTTCATTGAGTTGTAAGTGTTGTGTCACTCAAAGCTTTTAAGCGTGAGTGCTGTGTATCTTGATTAAAGCTGTGAAGCACAATCAAGAGTTGTTTGAAGTGTGACTTCAACTTGTCTTTAATATTGTTTAAAGATAGTAATCACTGAGGTGATTGAGGGGGAGTGAGTAGGAACTCTGATCTTAGGTTAAGATTGAAATTGCATTGGGTAGGGATTAAGTGATAAGTTGTAAACGGGTGAGTTTAGCTTTGAATTGATACTACTAATAGTGGATTTCCTCCCTGGCTTGGTAGCCCCCAGATGTAGGTCATGTTGGACTGAACTGGGTAAACAATTGCTTGTGTTATTTACTGCACTTACTGTTAAGTTCTGCATAATCCCTGTCTGTGCAGAATTGGATGTCATAACAACCCGAGTGACATCCAAAGTCTGATAACTAGAATTTCAATTGGCATCAGAGCAGGCACCCTGCCTGTGAATTTCTGGGTGAGATCTAGGGAAGTTGCTTTCTAGTACAATGGACAAGGATTTAGGACACTCAAACAGACCACCCATGTTGGATGGCTCTAATTATGATGACTGGAAGCCTCGTATGATAGCCTTCTTAAGGTCTCTAGACAGCAAAGTCTGGAGAGCTGTCAACAAAGGATGGGAACATCCAATGAGGACAGGTGAAGATGGAGTCAGTGTGCAGATTCCTGAAGAAGAGTGGGACAAGGAGCAAGAGGCATTAGCTCTTGGAAATTCCAAGGCCTTGAATGCATTGTTCAATGGAATAAGCAAGAACATCTTCAGGCTGGTACACCACTGTGAACTAGCTAAGGAAGTTTGGGATACCCTCAAGGTAACTCATGAAGGTACTTCCAAGGTGAAGATGTCCAAACTTCAGATGCTGACCACCAAGTTTGAAAATTTGAGGATGAAAGAGGATGAGACTATTCATGACTTTCACATGAATATTCTTGAAATTGCAAACACCTCTGGTGGACTAGGTGAGAAAATGGCTGAAGAGAAACTTGTAAGAAAGATTCTCAGGTCCTTGCCTAAGAGATTTGCTATGAAGGTCACAGCCATAGAGGAGGCGCAGGACATCTGCAACATGAAGGTGAATGAGCTCATTGGTTCCCTCCAAACCTTTGAAATGGGCTTGGATGAGTATGCTGAGAAGAAGAACAAAAGCATAGCTTTTGTATCTAATGCTGAAGAGGAGTCAGAAGCAGGATGTACTGGAGGTGATGAAAGTATATCAGAAGCCTTAGCCATGCTTGGGAGACAGTTCAACAAGCTCATAAAGAAATTTGATCAACAGGGTAGACCTAATGTCAAAAACGTCCCGTCTGACATAAATAAAAGATCAACTTATGAAGAAAATGCCAACCGAGGCAAGGGAATCCAGTGCCATGGATGTGAAGGATATGGTCATATTAAGGCTGACTACCCTACCCCTCTCATGAGGCAAAGGAAAGGGCTATCTGTCACCTGGTCAGAAGAAGACACTGAGAGTGAATCTGAAGGAGAATCGGCCAAACATGTCACTGCTATGACTAGTGTTTGTGCCTCAGAGGATAACTCAAGTGGAGATGAGCTCACCTTGGATGAGCTTGCTGTCTCATATAAAGAATTATGTGTTAAAAGTGCAGAAGTTTTCATCCAAGGAGAAAAGCATAAGAAACTCATCAAAGAGCTAGAAGCTGAGAAACTAGAGCAGCTGAAAGTCATAGAGGGTCTGAAGGGTGAGATCTCTTTGCTGATCTCTAAGCTAGACCAAATGACCAAATCCATCAAAATGTTGAATAAGGGATCTGACACCTTGGAAGAGATCCTGAAAACAGGACAGAAGTCTGGAACCACATCTGGTTCAGGATTTGGGAAAAGATCATCAGCCGAACGCAAACGCCCAAAGGCTAAAGTTCAGAAATCCAAAGGAAAGTCTCATCCAAAGTCACAACATCGAGGAACCAGAATGAACAATCATCAGAAGAAGAGATTCAAGAGATGGAAATGTCATTACTGTGGTAGATTCGGTCACATAAAACCATTCTGTTATAGGTTGCATGGTTACCCAAACCAGACCTCTCAAGGTAGGCCTAAGAAAAAGGTGTCTACGCATAATGTCCCCATTAAGAAACAAACATGGGCGACTAAGCAGACAACTCAGGTCAATCCTAAGCAGCTGGCATCTAAGACTCACTTCTCGCCTGAGAACCAACAGTGTGTCGCTAACATTGCTCACACTTCTTCAAGGGGACATATCAGACAAGTTTGGTACCTTGATAGTGGCTGCTCAAGGCATATGACTGGGATGAACAACCTAGTGGTGAATCTACATCCTTCTAACACCAAGTTTGTGACATTAGGTGATGGAACTAAAAGAGAAGTCATGGTTGTTGGGAATCTGGACTGTCCAGAAACTCCAAAATTGAGTGATGTACTGTTAGTAAAAGGACTAACTGTGAACCTCATAAGCATAAGCCAACTGTGTGACCAAGGATACAAGGTGGAATTTACCAAGGGAGGATGTGTGGTGTTGAATGGGTGCAATCAAGAAGTGATGAGAGGAGAAAGATCCAAAGATAATTGCTATCTATGGAAATCTAAAGACTCTCTCAACTTTCCCAAGTGCCCTTTGGCCAAGGGAGATCAGGAAGGGAAGCTGGGACATGGAAGACTTGATCCCCTTCAGGTAAAAGGAGTGAAGAAGAGCATGTCCAAGGGAGCTATGACAAGAGTCTCATATCTGTCCTTAGATAAAAGGACAGACTGTGGAAAGTGTCTGATCAAAAGTTATGAGCCCCTGGTAACCATTGGTCATCATACAACTGATATGACAACAAGGGATAGACAAAGGTGTGTATTATTGTCGTCTGCAGAAACTCAGTTCCTAGCTTGTGGTAGCAAGTGGGCATCTCTAGTATGGAGGAACCTAATGCAGACAGAGTACAATGTCAACCGGAATGTCATGACATTGTACGTTACTAAGTGTGAAACTAGTAAGGGCAAAGTGGGAATGCGTGCGTCTGAAAAGTTATAGCAACTAATGAAGTTAGTTAGCTACTGTTTAATAAGTCAAATTATTAAACAAAAAATAGTGGGCTCTGAGTGGTCAAAATCTAATAGACCTTACTCTTGCATAAAGCGTTTCACATTCAGTCGTTTCAAACTCCACTCGTGCAAACCCTCGTCCAAAGAAACGGTTCATCTTCCCTCTAAGATTTTCAGCATGGCTCGTCAATCCGATACCTCCTCTTACACCACCATGTCTGATTCTCTCAGCACCGAGTCTTACCACCCTACCCGGGAGGATCCAGTTGTTGACGCAGCAACTTCGTCCCATGCAAGAAGACCTAAGGAAACGGTCACCGGGTTTTCATCAGAAATCGCTCTTGATGAACACACAAGGGAAGGGTCAAGGTATGTACATAACTCCATTGCAACTATCGTCACTCAGATACTATCTGGTAATCGAAATGTTCCTGGGGTTTCTGTTCCCTTGAACACAATCATTCCTGATATTGCTGCATGTCAAGATAAAGCTGTAGTGTTGAGAAAAAATGTCACTGACAATGTTGAGCAACCAGATGCTCATGAGGGGTCAAAGATTGACAAACCCTCAGGCAAAGTGAGAGGTGAGAAGGCCAATGTTACTCAAGGTGTTGAGGACAACCCTAGAGCTGAAACGGTTAACGTGGAAGAGCTCTCGGACAATGAACTTCTGGCGTCAGTTGTCCCTAGGATAGCCAAGAGAGTTAGGTCTAGAAGGGAGAAAAAGACTGTGGAGCAGAAGTCCCCCTCCAAGGAAGTTGGTGAAACAAATCCTCACAAGCAACCAGAGACAGAGAGTGCACACAAGAGGAAAGGTTATGGACCTACAAAAGCTTGGAGCAAAGAGGTGCCCAAGAAGTTGAAGACCAAGGCTGTGGTGGTTGAGTCTGAATCTGATGTCCCATGTGATGTCACAACATCCATGTCCAGGAAGAAGCCTTCTTCCAGCAGGCTGGCAACCAGTGTCCCAGAAGTTCCCATTGACAATGTGTCCTTCCACTTTGCCTCCAGTGTTAACAGGTGGAAGTATGTATACCACAAGAGGCTGGCATTGGAGAGAGAACTGGCTCAGAATGCATTGGAGTGTAAGGAATTGTGGATCTCATCAAAGAAGCAGGACTGATGAGAACTATGAGTAAACTCCCTAAATGCTATGAGACCTTAGTGAAGGAGTTCATTGTTAATCTGTCTGAGGAGTGTGCTGATGGGAAATCCAGAGAATTTAGAAAGGTCTATGTGCGTGGCAAGTGCGTGACTTTTTCCCCTTCAGTGATAAATCTGTATTTGGGAAGAGCAGATGAAGTGCAACCAGAACTTGAAGTGACTGACAACACTATCTGTCAAGTCATCACAGCAAAGCAAGTCCAGAAATGGCCTCTCAAAGGGAAGCTGGTGGCCAGTCAACTAAGTGTAAAGTATGCAATGTTACACAAAGTTGGAGCAGCCAACTGGGTACCCACTAACCACAAGTCAACTGTGTCTGTGGCGTTAGGGAAGTTCATCTATGCAGTGGGAACCAAGACAAAGGTGGACTATGGTAATTACATCTTTGATCAGACAATGAAACATGCTGGGAGTTTTAGTATGAAGGGACCCATTGCCTTTCCATCTCTCATATGTGGAATTGTGCTGAATCAATTTCCACATATCCTGATAGATAATGACTTTGTGAGAAGAAGAGAGAGTCCATTGGCCTTCAGCTACAAACTGTTCCTGGGCAAGCATGTCCCTGACATTGTCTTGACATCAGGAGAAACATCCAAAGCTGGCCACCAACCAGACAAAGCTGATGTTATTGCAGTTCTCAAAGAGACTTGCAAAGAACTGGAGGCTACAAAGCATGCTCTTGAAAAGCTCATCTTGCAATTGGAGACTTCTGTTGAGGACACGGATGGAGCTGATAAGCAAAGCTCTGAGGAGGAGGAGGAGGCCAGCTCTGAAGAGGAGGCTGATGATGAGGCTGAGGATTAAATACTTGTCTTTCTGTGTTTTCTGTCATTACTATTTGTGGATATGTAACTTAAAGTGTTGCTTTGGCAACATTTTTGACAAAAAGGGGGAGTGACAAGTGATACCCCAAGACAACAAAAGTTTACTTTGTTAAACTTTGTTAAATTTGTTAAAACAGGTTCTCATTCTGACAGATTGAAGTTTTCCTCTACTGCAGCTTATGTGTGATGAAGTGTGTATTTAGCTTCTGTTTGTATGCTGCTATGTGTGTGTGAAGTCTTTATTTAACTTCTCTCCCCTGCAGCTATTGTGTGTGAAGTTTTTATTTAACTTCTGTATGTGTGTGCTGCTGTGTGAAGTTTTTATTTAACTTCTGTATGTGTGTGAGTGTGCTGCCACTCTGAGTGTATTAGCTAGTATTAATTCCTGCTAGGTGTGTAACTCCGCTGCTATGAACTCTGTTATGGGGATCAAAGTGTTTTAGCCAAAATTTTGCCAAAGGGGGAGTTTGTAGGTGTTTAATTGGCTGCATTATATGGTAAAACACTAGATGGGTACTAATGTCTTGACTGATGTCATGACATGTATGTGTGACTACATTGTAGTTACTGCAGGACTAGCTAACACAGGATTATTGAATGTCAAACTGGATGCTGTGACATTCATACCTGTCAACAGATACTAAGAAATAGAACAGCTGGTGTTCTGTTAGAACTTAGTATTTATTTCCAGTCTGGTTATCAAGGAAAGACCAGACCTGGCATAAGGCCTACTGACTGAATGTCAAACTGGATGTTATGACATTCATCATTGACAGCAGCTACTGAACATTAGACAGAGTGGTGTTCTGCTATACTTCAGCATGTCACTTAGTTTGTTCTTCAAGAGAATAACAGAACTAAATTAAGGCCAAATGTGTAAATGTTAAGTTGGACACTTTGACATTTATTAATGTAAGCTGTTACTGTAGTATGGTCATTTTGATCATGTACAGGTCAGCAAAATTGTACAGTCTGTTTTCTGGAAAAACAGACTCAGCATATGAACCTTGATGTCAAGCTGAATGTCGTGACATTCATGCCTGACAGCATATGCTATATTGTAGGTTGTTCAGTTTTCTGTTTCAACTTTTTCTCAGGCTATTCTTCAGGGATTCAACAACTGAGAGAAAATCCAGGAAATCAACAACCAAGCTACATTCAATGAACCTAACAAATAGCCTATTTGTTAGTAACCTAAATGTTGAATTTATGGGAACTCGCGTGACCTTAAATTCAGGAGAATACAGGTGCAAAAGCCCAGGATACTGCAATATAAAAGGAAGGCGTTCCTTCATTCAGTTTCGGGGATTTTGAGGCGTGAAGATTTTGTGTGTCCATCATACTTCACTGCTGTATTTTTGTGAGTCTTGTATTAGACGTATCTTGTAAGCCAAGCCATTATCAAGTAGATGATTGTTGTTGCATAGGGTGTTCATTGAGTTGTAAGTGTTGTGTCACTCAAAGTTTTTAAGCGTGAGTGCTGTGTATCTTGATTAAAGCTGTGAAGCACAATCAAGAGTTGTTTGAAGTGTGACTTCAACTTGTCTTTAATATTGTTTAAAGATAGTAATCACTGAGGTGATTGAGGGGGAGTGAGTAGGAACTCTGATCTTAGGTTAAGATTGAAATTGCATTGGGTAGGGATTAAGTGATAAGTTGTAAACGGGTGAGTTTAGCTTTGAATTGATACTACTAATAGTGGATTTCCTCCCTGGCTTGGTAGCCCCCAGATGTAGGTCATGTTGGACTGAACTGGGTAAACAATTGCTTGTGTTATTTACTGCACTTACTGTTAAGTTCTGCATAATCCCTGTCTGTGCAGAATTGGATGTCATAACAACCCGAGTGACATCCAAAGTCTGATAACTAGAATTTCAGCCTTGAACTTCATGTGATTGTGAAATGCTTGTTCTTTATCCAATGAATGTGAAATTTTGCACACTATTTCTAGACATGTTGAATGCTGTTTTGGATTTGGTTTGAGGTTTTTACCAATTACCATTTCTGTTTTATACCTATGCTAACTTGGTGTGACAATTGGTGTCACACATGTGCTTGTTGTGTTTGTCTTGACTTATGCTATGTGATTGCCATGCCTAATGATGTCCAATGCCTCTAATTTTTTGTGTGAGGATCATGTTGTATGTCCTGTTTTACTCATGAATTTAGCCAAGATTATTTGAATCATTTTTGATTTAATGTGCATTTATTGCTTCTGATGTTACAATGTGGTCACAATTTGCATACCTTGCCATGTTTGATTCATGAAATGGATTTGGTTAATGATATTGATATGGGACCTTTTGGATTGTGTTCTTGATTGAATGAGGATGATTCATGTCAAATTTCATGTTCTGTTTTGAATTTTTTCTCCATCTTTGACCCTAGGCCTTGACCTAGTGGTTTGTGACTCACAATTGAGCTTTGATTTCAGGTTTACACATCCAAGTCCATAGTTGATGATGCTTCCTCACTTGAGCATTGATGTTTGCTCTAAATGTTGACTAACCTTGAGTTGTTTTGTAGGTTGATGCCAAGTTATTTGTGTTGTGCCCATTGGCTTGTGGCTTGCACATTGTTGCTTAAGGCCTTATCTGTCTGATTGTGTGATTGATTGTTGTTTGATTGTCTGAACTTTGTACTGATTTGTCTGATGTTTCCACAGGTACATTAGTTGCTTTAAGTTCACTTTGAACTTTGCTTTTCTTGGTTGCTTAACCACTGAGGTATGATTCTCTGACTGCATGTAGTCTGGAAGACATGTCCTGTTATGTGGGCAGGCACCTGTCTGAAGCCCTCCTTAAGAGGCAATGCTTGTGTTTGTTTATTTTTTGTGCCAAGCAAGAAAAGTCCTCTTATGAGGCAATTGGCAGATAAAAGAGATGTGTAATCCATCTCCTGCTACTTAGTGTGTCATTCACTTTGCTCACACACCTTGTGTTGATGCATTGTGGATAATAGCCCAAGATCTATGTTGTGTCAGTCATATGTGGAGAAGAGTTCTAACTTTCTGAACTCCCACACTTTCATTTGTCTGAAGCTCTCCTAGGCCAGGGATAAGAGTTGTGAGGTCTTATCCTCACTTCCCATTTCATCTGCTTCACCCTAACTCTCAATGTTAGGGTTAAGAGCTAACTACACCCGATTCCAGTTGGCTTGTGTTTCACAGCCTAACCTTGTATGAGCCCAATTGATTGCATATAGTGTGTGTGATTGTTTATTGTGCTTGTGTTGTTTGACTGTGCTGTTTAGGATAGCTTGCTCCCTGTGCAAGTTAGATAGAAACCTCAACCTAGGATCTTTGTGGATTGCATGATAACTATTAGGCTCGAGTCAGGCTCCCTTCTAGTTTGTCATTTCCCAGTCTCTGGTTAGGATAGAAGTTTCTCCCCTGTTAAGGGGAACTATGTTGCCCTGATCCTCATACCAGATGAGGTACGTAGGCAGGAGATCGTGCGAGATCTCTCCGGGCACCCTTTTCCTTTTTTGTGTGTGTTTGCTTGATAGCTAGCAGGCTCGAGTATCAGACTCCCTGTTAGCTTGTTTGTTCAACTTTTTTGCTTTTGACGACTCAACGTCCGGTTAACCTCTTGTGTGTTTGGAGTCTGACGTAAGTCCAGCGATTGGCAGTTGGTTTCCTGTGTGTGTTGGTTGGTTCGGAGTCCGATGTAAGTCCAGCGATTGGCATTCGGTTTCCATGTTTTCCTGTTTGTGTGGAGTCTGACATAAGTCCAGCGATTGGCAGTCGGCTTCCTGTTTGTGTTTTGTTTGGCGTGTGTGAGCCGAACTACGGTAGCTCTGATTCTCATTCCAGATGAGATACGTAGGCATAGGATGCGATATCCTAGTGAGCCCGTTCCCCTCTTCTTCCATCTGTGTCTCATTCCAATGTGTGTGTGCATTCTTTTGAGCAGTTTTAGCAACCTTATCCTATCTTTCTGAGCGTGGATCCCGTCGAGTACGACGGATGCGTAGGGGTGCTAATACCTTCCCTTCGCATAACCGACTCCCGATCCCATCTCTCTTTGGTCGCGAGACCATGTCTTTTCCAGGTTTACTTCGAGCGTTTCCTTTCCCTCTTTTGGGATAAATAACGCGCGGTGGCGGCTCTGTTTGTTTTGTTTTTCCCGCCGGTTGTTTTTCGCGGATGCGACACCAGGAAGGAAATTCACTAAAATAGAATCAGTTCAAAGACTCTCCGTACACTTCAACAAGTTACAATCTTTCTCACCTAATCTCTACCCGTGCAATTTCTACCTAAGCACTCTTAGATATGAGAACCCACTCACTTCCCTACAATCACACCTGTGATCTTAAACAACAATCCCTTGAGAAAAGAAAATACTTTTCAATAACACACTCTTGATTTTACTTCACAGTTTCAATCAAGAAGACACACTCTTGATCTTGCTTAACAGCTTTGATCAAGAAGACACACACTTGATCTTGCTTCACAGCTTTAATCAAGTAGACACGCACTCTTGCTTAACAGCTTTAGAGTGACAAATTACAACCACAAATTAGTCCAATTCAATCATCAAAAGATGACTTGAATGGCTTATAAGTCTCACGACTAAACAGAACACAAACCCTAGCTCTCTCTCTATATTTCGCTCAGTATTGGTTGTGCTCTAAAACAAGTTTTCTAAGTCCCTTTTTATAGAAGCATTCAGCTGGGCTTGGACATCTTGAAAACCCTAAATCTATTTTCCAATCAAATTTTTTATAACAGCTGGTTAGATCTCCTTGGAAAATAAGTAAATCAGGTTGTAATCCACTATTTAATGCGCCATCTAATCAGATCTTCAATCATACATAGATTGCCATTAATTGTGCAATCACAAAACACCAGACATTCACACTGAATGTTCTGTGTACAGGATGTCATGACATCGGGTCTGACATCCTGGAAAAATCCTACATAATTCAATAATTCCTTTTATAACTTCTAGCAGGTACAACCATATCAGATGCCATGACCTTATGTATGACATCCTGAAACAATCCTGCATGAACATGTCTTTCATTTAAGCTCCAGCAGGTACATCCCATATCAGATGCCATGACCTTGTGTATGACATTCTGAAACAATCCTGCATGAACATGTTCTTGAACTCCAGCAGGTACATAGGATATCTCATGTTAAGACATCACACATAACATCTTGTGAACACTCTTTGTTTTACCAAAATTGCTGCCAATATTAAGAATCAACAAACTCCCCCTTTAGCAAATTTTGGCTAAAACATATATCTGTCCTTTTTGTTCACAAGGTAAACTATCAGCAGTTAAACGACATATTAGTAGTTTAAACAGCAACAGAAACAACACAATTACTAGCTTATAGTTACTAGTAATACACACATGCACAAGGGTACTTCTCCTCCCCCTAAATCTGTGCAGCAAAAACAGAATTACTAGTTATGGACGCAACTAGTAAGACACACAAATGCACAAGGGTACTTCTTCTCCCCCTAAATCTGTGCATACATCAACCAACCTCCATGAACATAACAGTTACTGTAATCACAGCACCTGTACCAGCCAGAATGTCATTCTGACATCTGCTTCAACATCAACACCTGTGCACCATATCAGACATCCTCTTTGACATCTGTAAATAGAACAACATTCTGTTTTAATACCTGTGCACTTCCTTCAATAATAGTTATCCTTCAGTTCAGCTACATACAACTCACCACTGCACAACTGCTTCCACATTCCACATTAACACTTCTCCTCCTTTTTAGTCAAAATTGACCAAAGGTGACCAATTAGACAAAATAAATGTCTATTAGCCTAGCAGGGACTGTTAGATCAGATGTTATAACATTAAGAATGTTAAAACATAATATTCAGGAAGTACAAACCATCATCATACACAGTTGTGATAGCTGAGATAATGAACAAACCCAAGGAACTCATCAAGAGCCCAAAATAATACAAACAGGCATCAATGAGGACTGCCACAAATTACACATTTTTCAAAAAAACAATAAAACTTCAGCATCCAAACAGTAACAGCAGAACAGTCACAACAGTCTTCACAACACACCTCACACCATCTTCAGTCTTCAACACACAAAGGGTGGGAACCATCAATCAGAAGACGAAGTATCACCTTCACCTTCAGAGCCTTCAGAGCTTTCAGAGCTGCCACTGAATTGGGCTTTTGCATTTGAGTTCTTAGTTGCCTTCTCCATTTCTTCCTTTTCCATGTTGCAGATAAGAACTTCCAAAGCTTCTTTTCTTGCCTTGGCCACCCTTATACCATTCTCCAATTCCTTGCAGGTATCTTTTAGTTGGTCAATTAAGCTCCCTTAAGATGCAGGCTCCCTTCTGGAAGATGTCATAACAACATCATTGACATGACTTCCCTCAAACAGCTTATAATGAATGGATAGAGGGGGTTTTCTTCTGCTTGGCATGTCACTTGTATTGAGAATGCCTGGTTGTTGACTCAAGATAATACCACAAATAATGGATGGGAAGGCAATGGGCAACTTCACATCATTTGTGGAGGCATGTCTGATGGTTTGATCAAATATAAACTTTCCAAAGTCATAGTTTATCTTGGTTCCAATTGCATGAATGATTCTTCCAAGACCAATGGAGATGGTAGAGATATGATTAGTAGGCACCCAGTTGGCTGAACCAATCTTGTGTAAGATGGCATATTTGACAGTGAGCTTGCCAGCTGATAAGTGATTCCTATTAGGCCATTCCTTAACTTGGCCAGCTGTAATAACCCTACAGACCTCATTGTCTGTAGTCTCTAGGTCCACTCCTCCATCAGTTCCTCTTCCTAGGAACTTATTGATAATACTTGGTGAGAATTTCACACATTTTCCCCTTATAAACACCTTGCAGAACTCCTTGCTGCTCTTTTCATAAATATCCTCAGGGATATTCACAATAAACTCTTTTACCAACCCCTCATAACATTGGGGTAGAGCTACCACAGTCTTCATTAGTCCAGCCTTTTTGATCAACTTAATTACTTCCTTTACCTCTACAGCCTCTTTTCCAAGCTCTCTTTCAACCGCTATCCTCCTCTGAATGACAAATTTCCATTTTGCAACACCATCTTCTAAATGAAAGGAGATATTGTCTAGGTGCACAGCAGCGGCTTTGCCAGGAGACTTCTGAACAGTCTGCCTTTTTGCAGGGGAGATGTCTGGGACATCGTCTTTGACATCCTCATCAGAATCAGAACTGTCTCTTTCTTTCCTTTTCCTAACCTCAACTTTGCTCCAGGATTTTGAGGGTCCTACACCAGCAGCCTTTTTCACTCTTGCTGTTCTCATTTTAGCCACACTTTTCCCTTTCCTAGTTCTCAGTTTCTCAGTTACACTAGGTTTTACAAGATGGACCAAAGAATCATCCTCTTCTTCAGAGCTTTCTTCCTCTAGGTCAATAACATTCTCCTGAGACACATTTGCTGGTTTCTTGCTAGGTAGGGTTTTACCTAGGGAGCGTAGCCCTTCAACAGCAACTTCCTTTTCTGATCTAGATGAGCCATCATCTTTATCAGCATGAGGTTCCTCCTCTGGTGAGGGGTCCCTTCTGGACAGAGGGGTAGAAACCCCTTGGACTTCATGCCCTTCACTAAGAATCCTAGTAACTAGGTTCCTAATGGCACGATCAGCATAATGCATGTCTTTTGGAAGAGAAGATTTACCAGGGGTATTACCTTGCTTATCTCCAGCCATGGAGGAGGGACTTGGGGTGTCACCTGGTATCAAGCAAAGTGGAGTAACGTCCAGCACGTCTTCATCTAGAAACTCCATGGTGGGAGTCTTTGAATGGTGAGAGGATTTTGAACCAGATGATGATGGATGTTGAGACATGTTGTAGAACTTTTGAGAGAAGTTTCTTTGCCCTAGCTGAGTTTTTCTGAGAAGTTGAATGGAGATGGAAATTGCTGAGTTTAGGTAGCGTGTGCTAATGGCATAGATACTATTTTCAATGGTAGGGAATGATTTTTCATTAATGTAGCTCTTTCTTTTAAGCGGGCAGACACTATATTTATTTCCTTTTCTTTTCCACTTTAATTGCCATAATTTCACAAGAGTCCAAATCCCTAATTTCCCTCTTTCATATTCAAATTGAATATCACCCAAATTTCTTGCAGTCTTGTCAGCTATTTCCATATCATGCTTTAGACCCATGAATTTGTCTTCCATGAATTTTCTAATGGAGTGATGATAACAAAAGTTGTACTTGGTCCACTTGTGCTGAATATGTTTTTTGGACCTAGTTGCAGTATTCAGGTTGTCACAATACAATGTCATGACATCGGGTGTGACATTATATACAATCATCAATAGTTTCATCCAACCCAGTTGAGACCAACTGCTTCCATTATGAACACCATTTTCACCTTTCACATGTATAGGAGTAGGTGTCATCCCAATCTTCTCCACATTGTTCTTGGAATTTTTGCTTTGAGGTAAACACATAGTCCCTTGTGGCCTAGTTCCAAAAATGCTCTCTCCAGTTTCAGACTGCCTTTGACTGGTCACATGTCCACTTATTTGTTCTAACCTCTCAGTTGTTTCAGCCATCATAACCTTTTCTCTTATGAAAGTGAGGTTAGGTCTGAGCTTCTGGTGTGACATCCTTATCTAACATTTCTCGCAGACTTGTTTTTCATCACTCTTGAGGGTTCTTCTAGCATCAATATTCATCTTTATGACTTCCTCTTTGACATAGGAATACTTTAAGGAATAATCCATTTGAGAGCTCCACATGTAGCAATTGTCTTTGGTCCTGATTCCTTTCATAATCACTTCACTATCTTTGTTAAAAATTAGACATTCAGTTTTGGTGAAGTTAACATTCAGACCTTGATCACATAGTTGACTGATGCTTATTAGATTTGCAGTCAAGCCCCTAACTAGTAGAACCTTGTCAAGTTTAGGAACTCCAAGACAATCAAGCTTACTTGTTCCCTTGATTTCACCTTTTGCTCCATCTCCAAAGGTTACATGGCTTATGGTATGATGATGCAGATTACTTAGCAGGTCTTGGTTTCCAGTCATCTGTCTGGAACATCCACTATCCAAGTACCACTCTTCTTTGGCTGAGATTCTGAGGGGAATGTAAGCTATCAGACTTGTAACATTAGTCTTAGGAATCCATTGCTTCTTAATGATGGGGCTGTGTTGTTTGGGTCTGGATTGATAGTGATTCTGATGATGAGCAGGCCTAGGATAACCATACAGTTTATAGCATAACGGCTTCAGATGACCAAATTTCCCACAGTAATGGCATCTCCATCTTTGGTGTTTCCCTTTCTGCTGTTTTCTCCTCAGGTGTTGTGACATATGATGTGACATCACAGGTTTACTTTTATTATGGATCCACTTAGGTTTGGCTTGAGATTTGGCACCAGTGTAACTGCTCTCAGGCTTTGAGTCATTATACCCAATGCCAGATTTGTCTCCTGTTATTTGTCCAGTTTGGAGAATCTTGTCTAAGGAGTCAGATCCATTGCTTAACATCCTTACATACTTGGTCATCTCTTCTAGTTTAGAATTTAGATACATGGATTCAGTTTTCAACTTAGAGATGGTTTTCACATGGTCTGCCTTCTCACTTTCCAGCTGTGCTATCTTCTGACTTTTAGCTTGTGGATTTTCAACTAGCTTGGCATTCATAACCACTGCTTCTGTTTGTAAATTGGAGATGGTTTCCAAGTATTCTACCTTCTCAATCTCAAGTTGAGTTATTTCCTTCTTCTGGTTTTCAACCTGTTTGCACAGCTCTACACTTTTGTGACACAACTTTCTGTAGGTAGAGGCCAATTCTTCAAAGGTTACTTCACCATCACTTGAGTCCTCATCAGATCCCCATCTTCCTGTCAAAGTAGTCACAAGATTTGCAGCCTCCTCTGTTTCACTCTCATCAGACCAAGTGGCAGCAAGACTCATCTTCTGTTTCTTGAGGTAGGTTCCACATTCAGTCCTGATGTGTCCATACCCATCACATTCATAGCACTGTACCTCTTTTCCTTCTTTGAGCTTCTCATATGATCTTGCTCTTCTTCCAGCATTGTTGGATTTACTGATGTCAGATGAGATGTTCTTGACATTTGTCTTAGATCTTACATCCATCTTTTTCAACAGTTTATTGAACTGTCTTCCCAACATTGCTACTTCATTGACCAAATCTTCATCAACATCCTGACTCTTTTCCTCTTCTGTGTTTAACATAAAGGCCATGCTCTTTATTTTCTTTTCAAAACCATCATTCAATCTCATCTCAAAGGTTTGGAGGGAACCAATTAGCTCATCTACCCTCATGTTGGAAATGTCTTGAGACTCTTCTATGGCAGTCACCTTCATTGCAAATCTCTTAGGGAGTGACCTGAGTATTTTCCTTACCAGTTTTTCATCTGTCATCTTCTCTCCCAGGGCTCCTGGGGCATTAACAATTTCAAGGATACTCATGTGAAATTCATGTCTGTTTTCATATTCTTTCATCCTTAAGTTTTCAAACTTGGAGGTGAGCAGTTGAAGCCTAGACCTCTTAACCCTAGAGGTGCCTTCATGAGTGGTCTTGAGAATATCCCAAGCATCTTTGGCCACTTCACAGTTGTTTACCAACCTGAAAATATTTTTGTCTACTCCATTAAATATGGAATTCAATGCTTTAGAATTTCCAAGGGCTAGATCATCCTCCTCCTTGGACCATTGTTCTTCAGGATTCTTCTCAGTAGTGGCTTCTCCTTCTTTAGTAATTACATGATGCACCCAGCCTGTTAGCACAGCTTTCCAAGCCTTGTTATCAAGAGATTTTAGAAATTCTACCATTTGAGGTTTCCAATAATCATAGTTAGAACCATCCAAAATTGGTGGCCTGTGGACAGATCCTCCATCTCTCTCCATTGTACCAGAAAGTATTATCCCTAGATCTCACCCAGAACCAGAGCAGGATGCCTGCTCTGATACCAATTGAAATTCTGGTATCAGATATAAGATGTCGAAGGTAATGTCACGACACTAATATCTGTTAACACAAATAAGATAAAGATACAGAATGGTAAAGCAAATGACACAAGCAATTGTTAACCCAGTTCGGCCCAACTCACCTACATCTGGGGGCTACCAAGCCAGGAAAGAAATTCACTAAAATAGAATCAGTTCAAAGACTCACCGTACACTTCAACAAGTTACAGTCTTTCTCACCTAATCTCTACCCGTGCAATTTCTACCTAAGCACTCTTAGATATGAGAACCCACTCACTTCCCTACAATCACACCTGTGATCTTAAACAACAATCCCTTGAGAAAAGAAAATACTTTTCAATAACACACTCTTGATTTTACTTCACAGTTTCAATCAAGAAGACACACTCTTGATTTTGCTTAACAGCTTTGATCAAGAAGACACACACTTGATCTTGCTTCACAACTTTAATCAAGTAGACACACACTCTTGCTTAACAGCTTTAGAGTGACAAATTACAACCAAAAATTAGTCCAATTCAATCATCAAAAGATGACTTGAATGGCTTACAAGTCTCACGACTAAACAGAACACAAACCCTAGCTCTCTCTCTCTATATTTCGCTCAGTATTGGTTGTGTTCTAAAACAGGTTTTCTAAGTCCCTTTTTATAGAAGCATTCAGCTGGGCTTGGACATCTTGAAAACCCTAAATCTATTTTCCAATCAAATCTTTTTATAACAGCTGGTTAGATCTCCTTAGAAAATAAGTAAATCAGGTTGTAATCCATGATTGAATGCGCCAGCTAATCAGATCTTCAATCATACATAGATTGCCATTAATTGTGCAATCACAAACACCAGACATTCACACTGAATGTTCTGTGTACAGGATGTCATGACATCGGGTCTGACATCCTGGAAAAATCCTGCATAATTCAATAATTCCTTTTATAACTTCCAGCAGGTACAACCATATCAGATGCCATGACCTTGTGTATGACATCCTGAAACAATCCTGCATGAACATGTCTTTCATTTAAGCTCCAGCAGGTACATCCCATATCAGATGCCATGACCTTGTGTATGACATTCTGAAACAATCCTGCATGAACATGTTCTTGAACTCCAGCAGGTACATAGGATATCTCATGTTAAGACATCACACATAACATCTTGTGAACACTCTTTGTTTTACCAAAATTGCTGCCAATATTAAGAATCAACAAGAGGTTAAAATATATTTTAAGTTTATTAGATCAATCTACTTAATAATTAAAAATACAATTTTTTTATTACTAATTGTAAACGTCATGATCTTCCCCTAAAACGACTTCGTTCCTAAACGCCGCGTGCTTGAGGGACTGTGTATCAATATGTATATATTGATCCGTGTTCGCCCATCATACTTGGAGCTTGTATAATATTCGGAAGGCATCAAGGGCGGGATCATGTCGAAAATGAGAGATTTCAAAGAGATCATCCCGACTATGTTGACTCAATTGCAACTCATATCATACATCAGTAGACATACATGTATGGTTGTTAATGACAATAAAAGCACATTTGACTTCTTAAATAGTATACGAAAAGCATTTCACCCTATGTAACTCAAGCTTGGGAGAATTTGTACATGCTCGACTTCTTGTTAGGACTCAAGATGACATTTCTCCCTTATCCGTCTCATTCTTAGGGTACTATATAAATTTAATCCTATTTTCGATAAAGGGGCTTAAATAGTGAAGCTACACGAAATATACCCGAGCGTATCGCACGCTCAAAGATATAACAAAGTCGTCATCGAGCTTTATTTATTCCCGATGGAAAGGGAAAACATTAATAAAACCCAGGGCAAGAGAAGAAAGGTAAGAAATTCAGTTATGCAGGGGAAAGGTATTAGCATCCGTTTTACTCAACAGGAACCATTTCGATTGTTCTTTGAAAGAACATGTGTTAATATCTAAAGATTACTCGCGAAAGGAGAAAAAGGTTTAAATGATTAGATGTGAAAAAGAAAATAATAATTAGTGTGCTCGCCAAGCATTTGATCCATTGTGCCTATGTATCCTCATCCGTGCAATAAGAAAGTCAGAGCTTTGTAGTCTGTGGTAGAAAATATGGATGCTTTAATTGTTTTTAGTGAACAGTGTTAACGTTCGCATTCTACAACCAACTTGCTTGCATGCTCGAGCATGGGAGCTTTAAGCGTTTGTTTGTTTGCGATAGAATGGATGCGTTTGGATCATACTCTAGCAGTTAAATATTAATATTATACTCACACATGGAGGATTAAGCTTCGTTCATGGTAGAATGAAAGTAACACATCATTTCTGAAAAGGTTTTGAACAGAAAATGATGCCCAAAGGCAAAAATGAATTTGATGAGTTGAGTTTGCTTTTATTCTGAAAATAAAGTCCTGATTAGAAATGTACTAAAGTCTATTAATGGAGATGAATACGATGAGCAATTGGGTCATTCGTCCCGTACCCAAAGATATTCAGAATGGGGATAGGAATGCTCACCCTCGTCCCTTCTACATTGCTTAAGGCTCATGGCGTACAATTCTAATCATATTATTAATTTTTTTGGAGTTTATTCAAAAAAATGGTTTTAGTTTTACTGAACAAAGAAAACAAAGGGGAAAAGAAACCCTAGCAGGTTGAAAGCTGATCTTCAGTCTGCATCTTACATCTGTGTAAGAATACTTGTCAATTATTTGATTTAAATTGCACTTAAGTCTATGAGTAGAGGTGAATACAATGAGCAACTGGGTCATTTGTCTCGTACCTAAATATATTCAAAATGAGGATAGGAATTCTCCCTCTCATTTCTTCTTTAATACTTAAGGCTCATGACATGTTGTGTGTATCATAACTGACGAGTGTTGAAGATGAACCTTTGTAGTGCTTGAGATGCAGTCCAGTATGTATCCCTTGTACTGATTTGTATTGAATGAAGTCTTGAACTTGAATTTGAATCTTATCTTGAGCTCTTGAGATCCAGTATATCCAGTACCTTTTCCATAAGGAGACTTGCTTTATCAAGTGATCAAGGGTCTTTTGATCACTTGAACAAGCTTGGGAAATTGAGCACGGTGCAAAGGATCTGGTTAATCAAAGTAAACTTTGACCAACACAGCCAATGGGAATGGACATGATCATTTGAATCAAGTACACAACATACCTAAAGGGTTAATCAGTCAATTTACACCAAATGATCTCTTACAAACCCTAAATTAGTGGAGCATGCATATCAAGATTCTAAACCTTAGGGGTACTAAAGTCAATGTGCACAAATGGATCAATTAGGGAATATATTCTTAAAAAAATCAAAATCTAATTAAAATACTAATTAAACCTAATTATCTAATCATATCACAATTGTTTCTAATTATAACCTAATTATTTCTAATGATCACATGATAGGAAAATAATTAAGCTAATAAATGATTAATTGTTATATGCACAAAATATGGAAAAAACAAAAACTAGAAACAAAAACTTAATCCAGAGAAATCAATTAAACTTGATTAAGCTAAAATAAATTAAATGGAATTAAGTTAATTAAAGTGAACGAGGGGAGGGTGCAAGCATGGTCACAGGTGTGCGTATGCCAAAATGTTTGGGCTTGAAGCCCAAACAAGACCAAGCTCCCAACGGTAAAAAAAAACGAGTCCAAGTCCAAACGTGTTCATGTCAAAAGCTCAGCAATACAGCTGAAAAACTTCATCATGTCCAAACTTCACTTCTTCTCCCTCAAGAACAAAACCGAGACGAAGAAAATGATGAAGAAACAATGCTCTGAAATCAACTTCAATCACCGAAATTTGAATCAACATTCACCATTCACATTTAATTCAACTCTGTGCGCACGGAATCAGAAAGAAACAAAAACGAATTTGAAGCAAGAACTCACTGAATCGATGTTTCGACACGAACATGTACCAAATCTATCTTCTCCTTTCTCTGTTTCGATTCCTTCTTCTTCTCAAATCCTCCGCTATTATTGCGTTGTTGTTCGTTGATTCCGCAATGAATTGTTGTGAGAAATTAAGAATTGAGAGTTGAAAGAAATGAAATGAAATCGTGAGTTTGGAATAGAAAATGAAATCTGAGCTTGAAAGATGAAATCGTTTAGAATGAAAAATGAATCGTGAGTTAGCTTATACAATCCCAAACTGTTAGATCGTTTATCTCCGTTAATTCATTTTTGGCCAATTCTGTTGAAATTTTTTAACACCGTGAATTAGTTAGTTGGTTAGTTATAGTTGTGAAGTTAGTTAGTTATGAATGAAGTTAGTGACTGATTAGTTTGCTAATTGAAATCATTCTGCTAATTATTTGCCCTGTTATGAATTAGTTTTGAATCTGTTAGTTGAAGAGTTTTGGTTTTGTTAATTGGTTTTGCAGGTTAAGGTTAAATTGGAGGGTGAAGTTAATGATTAGTTAACGTTAGTGAATTTTGTTTGTTAATTGGTTTTGAAGGTTAAGGTTAAATGGAAGGGTAAAGTTAATTGAATCGATTTTGTAGGGGCAATTGAAACTGGCTTGTGAATCGTTTGTGATGTGAATTGGGATTTGGCTTGTTGGATTAGCTTATTCATTACTCTATTAAGGACTTTTTGCTACAAATGCCCCTTTCCTGAAATTTATAACCCAATATGCCCCCGTTTGATTTTTTTTTCCAATGTACCCCTTTTTCTTAATCAACTCGTCACTCCAATGCACGAGGGCCTGAAGGCCCAATTCGTGTAGTAAGGGCTCGGCCATTGAATGACCGAGGGCACGAAGAAGCAATTTTTTTTTTAATATTTTAAATACTTTATTAAATAGTAATAATAATTAATATAATTGATTTTTAATTATTAATTCTATATTTAATTAATATAATTGATTTATTTAAAAATAATAATAATTTTTTTATAAAAATATTTAAAATAAAATGTAAATAATAATAGTTTTTCATGATAATAATTTTTTTTTGATATTATTATTTTTAAAATATTAATAATAAAAATGATTAATTTTTAGAATATTAATAATAGAAATAATTTGTGTCTTATATATTAATAATAAAATTGATATGTTTCCCTCTAAAATGTCAATAATTTTTTGGGAATGATATCTTTTCCGCCAAAAAGTTTTTGTGTTTGTACTGTCTCGGCCAATGATTGACCGAGTATTCAAGTATTAATTTTTCTATAAATAGCAGAACTTGTAGAAATGTAACTCAGATCACCAAATCCTTTCTTTAGGTCAGAATGTTTGTTTGTGGTCTTGTATTTTATGGACACGGTGAAAAAATGAGTGTTTGCCTTGATCCGCAATGGAATTTCAGAACACTGATTTCAGCCATCCACACTGGCTTCCGACAGTTGGGCGGGCGTCGTATGAAGGTGAGGAAAGTAGAGTATCGTTGTCCATACATAACGTTGACTGATGCAAGCCCCGATGGTACGTACATGTATTACCTAGATCGTATAGAAAATGATGAAGATGTCCAGTGTATGTTTTCGGCACATAGTGGTGAAGTTAATAGAGGAGTTGAAGGTCCACTTGTGCTGGTTGTTGTTGTTGATTAGTTTTTTAATTACCAGTTGTGTTGGTTGTTGTTGTTTAGTTAATGTGGTCGTACTTTGTAACCATTAGCCTTTGATTAACAAATGTATTTCATAATTGTTTGTTCCCAAAAGACATTAGAAATACACAATGGTTTATATATATTACGTGCATAGTAGTTAATAAATAAATAAAAAAACATAATCATCTGAACGAATATTTAAAATAACAACATAATCATCTGGAAGGTCGTTGGGGTGGTCCTGCAACATTAGGACATTTCCTACGCATGTGTCCTATTTCACGGCAAATTCCACACCTTCTCTTTTCCTTCTCAACGTCGTCCATCTCGGTTCTAATCCTGGTGTTGTTTGGGCGCCCTTTCTTCCTCCTTCTCATAGAGTCGTCGTGGCAAAGAGTAAATCCTTCATATTATGGCCAATTCTCCTCATGGGGAAGTCCTAGGAAACTCTCCTGATAGACCTTGAAGACGTTAAGAATTTTGAAGACGTCTGAAATGTGAATGGAATAGTCCTGGCGTATGCTCGAACATGCTGCGATTACATGGGAGCAAGGTAAGTGAAATGCCTGAAATTTCCCACAGTCACAGTGTTGTTTCCTCAGATCAACACTGAACGTTCTGGTTGGTCGACCGTCGTTATGATTAATCTTCTCTTGGACCATGAAATAAAATCTCTCTCGATCGAACTGCATGACGTTGTGCGTGTTAGCTTTGATGACTTCCTCAGCCATCCCCTTGTTGCAGTTATCAGTGAAAACCTACCCAGAGGCTAACATTTTTGTCCACTGATGGCCTCTTCTACCAAATAGTGATCCTAAACGATAGTACGTAGATTTGACCAATGCATTGATTGGAAGGTTTCGGGTTTCTTTTAGCACCGAGTTCATTGCTTCTGCTAGGTTAGTTGTCATGTGACCCCAGCGTTGCCCTCCGTCAAATGCCCTAGCCCACTTCTCGCGAGGGATGTTGTCTATCCATGATAAAGCATCGTTGTTTGTTCTTCGAATTTCCCCCCGATAGTAGTTAAACGTTGCCTCTGTTAACGCATAACCCATGTTAACAACTATTTTCCGCAGATCCTTGTCTTTAATCTCCCGCATGAAATTTTGCGCGATATGTCTAATGCAATAGACGTGTGATGAAGGAGGAAACTGCCATCCATTTTCCGGGTTGTTGTATGCACTCTTTATCGATTCATGTCTGTCTGATATTAGGCATAGATTTGCTTGGGGAGTAACATGCATTCTCAAATTCTTAAGAAAGAAACTCCAGGCTTCCTTTGTCTCACTTTCAACCAATGCGAACGCTATCGGAAATATGTTCCCGTTCCCATCCTGTGCCACAGCCATCAATAGAGTCCCTATGTACTTGCCATACAACCAAGTTCCATCAACCTGCACAATTGGTTTACAATACGCGAAACCACGTATACATGGTCTAAACGCCCAAAACAGACGATGAAATATCCTTTGGTCACCCAAGTATGAACCATCATTTGAAATCACAAGTAAGGATTGTAATTCTATAATGGTACCTGGTAGATATCTTTTCATTACCAGTATCCACTGCGGAAGATCGTTATAAGATGTTTCCCAATTTCCATACAGCGACTCAATTGCCTTACACTTCGCAATCCATGCCTTTTTGTATGATATGATATACATGTATTTCTCAACAACATGAGAGATGATAACCTTCACCTTAAGAGAAGTGTCTCGATTTACAAGCTCCATTATGCTCTTGCTAATCATTTCTGAATTGATTTTTGTATGGTCTTGTGACATGGAAGTGGTTGTGCACGTATGAGGCCCACTAGACTTACCAACTCTCCACCTTGAGTTGCCCTTGCGCAAAGATACCCTGCATTTGAAATTGCATGTTGAATTTCTACATTTGATGACAAAACGTACATTGTCAGATTTAACCACAGAAAAATCTAGACTATGTTTTATATGCCATTGTTGCAACGCCAGAACACACTCTTCCTTATCTTCATACTCTATGCCCTCCTCTATTTCGTCAGAATTGTGAGTTGGTATGAAACTGTCGAAAACGGAGATTGGTTAAGCATCATCCAAACTTATGTTTTGCATGTGCGCAGGTGGGTTGTACAAACTAATTGGTTGCGCTCTTAGTGCAACGGTCGGTGTGTCGAATATGTCCTCATTGCCATCGTCATGACTAACACCAAATAGATCTTCAAATCGAACCTCCTCAAGATCATCCTCACTATTCTCGCCTACCTCTTCATTTGGTATGAAAGGTTCATTATTTTGAGTCGGCTCTTCGTCAATGACTTGACTCATTCCATAGTCGTGTGACTGTACAGATTGCGTTGGATAACCGTGATTTTCGTTGTGAGTCGGTTGTTCTTCAACATCTTCATTTTGACTCGGTTGTTCTTCAAGATTATCGACTAGATGAACATATATCTCAATGCTTGGTAATTGAGATAATGTTACATGACATTGAAACATCGACCTAACATCTTCGTCGGTCTCAATCGGTGTCATTATGTAAAAGACGGTATTATCATCTCCATTAAATAATGGTTGACGATAAATGATGTCTTCAACATAACGTTGCAACTTTTTTTCAATACGGTCTTTTAAATGATGAAAGTCGGAGTTGATGTGGATTTTGAACATAGTTAAATTCGTATTGCAAAATGAGAATCCCTCACTTGAACCTGTGAAAAGTGACCCTTCGGAATGGATAGAAACAATTAAATTTCTTTGAGCCATGGATGTGTAATATTTGATTTAGTTTAGAGATATGAATGTATATTTAGTTTGGTGAGAATAAATGAGGATGTAAGTTGTATTTATAGGAGATATGAATGTGTATTTGGTTTGGTGAGAATAAATGAGGATGTTAGTGGTATTTATAGGAGATATGAATGTGTATTTGATTTGGTGTGAATATATTAATGTATACAAATCACATGCTGATTTTTACTTAAAAGGAAGAGAGAGAAGGAGGGAAACGCGTGAGGAATTGCCATGTACTAGCTCGTCCATTGATTGAACGAGGCAAAACCCTAAAAGAGTGAACTCGTCACTCCATTGGACGAGCCCACACGGCAGACGCAGTACCTCGCCATTCCATTGGACGAGGCCTCAAAGACCTAGGCATAGCTCGTCCATCAAAGTGACGAGCCATAGTGCAGGCTTTTGCGCAGTGTATTTTCACTTCAGCGTGGGAATCTCAATTTACAGGATTCCTTACACATTTTTTTTGCATGCATGACATGCAATGCAATGTCAAATCCCCAATTCAAATTTTTACCAGTTAATTTATTATATTTTACCACTATAAATAATCCATACCTCTACACTTCTTACTCATCATCTACCTACAATTTCTATTTCACACATTCTTACTCTCTTAAAATATTTACTCTCTTCAATTTCTACACTTCCTTTCAAGATGTCTTTCTTATGGATGGGCGAATCACACCGTGGGACGGCGGCAAACATTGCCGAATACGTAAGTCTCTTTCAAATTTACCATTTTTTATTACCGTTTTTTATTTCCGTTCTTTATCAGATCAAATATTCATTACCGTTTTTTATTTTAATTTCAGCAAGATTGTAGGTTTCGGGTCCATTCGCATACATATATTCAACCAAGTGCGGTTATAATACCGTATTTGGAGCTAGCAGGTTTTGCGAATGTGGCCAAGATTGCAAGTCTAAAAGTAGACTCTAAACTCATTGTGGCATTGTTAGAGAGATGAAGACCGGAGACACATACATTTCATTTACCAACAAGTGAATGTACCATCACACTAGAGGATGTGAGTATGTTATTCGGTCTCCGAATCCATGGAAAAGCTGTCAATGGCCCAACAAACGTAACCAATGACGTTTACATGGAAAATTTGGGCATCGAACCAACCGCCTCGGATAAAAATGAGGCTTCTGTCAAAATTGTTTGGTTAGAAGCAGTATTAACGCAACTCAAAAATAACCCTAACCCGTCCGAGGCAGAAAATATTTTACATGCAAAAATTTATATTTTACTTTTAATTGCTACTTTTTTAATGCCAGATAAGAGTCACAATTTGTTGCATTCTTCTTGGTTACCTTTAGTAGGAGACCTTGAAAAATGTAATACATACAGTTGGGGTTTTGCTTGTTTGGCGACACTATATAGACATATGTGCAAGGCGGCCCATAAAGGAGTAAAGAGCATAGGAGGATGTGTTGTATTACTAACTGTATGGACATTCACACGCATACCCTTGTTAGCCCCGGTTAGTAACGAGGTTCCATCACATCCTTATGCATTAAGGTAACGATTTTCATTTAAATGCAGTTTATATTTATCAAAATTATTTATACGTCACTTTAACGTTTTTTTTTTAATATGCAAGATGGTGCAAACGAGGTATGAATTATGGAAATAATCCTCGTCATCATCTACGAGGGTACCGTGTTGCAATAGAACACATGGAAGAAAACGATGTAAGAATGATTAATTATAATATTAAACTTATTTAAATTTATTGTATACATTCTAATATTAATTATAATATTAAACTTATTTAAATTTATTGTATACATTCTAATATTAATTATAATATTAAACTTATTTAAATTTATTTTATACATTCTAATATTAATTATAATATTAAACTTATTTAAATTTATTTTATATATTCTAATATTAATTATAATATTAAACTTATTTAAATTTATTTTATATATTCTAATATTAATTATAATATTAAACTTATTTAAATTTATTTTATACATTCTAATATTAATTATAATTTTAAACTTATTTAAATTTATTTTATACATTCTAATAGTTATATTTCTTTTAACAATTTATTTGGAGGCCGTACATACAATATCCAG
Organism: Lathyrus oleraceus; assembly: GCF_024323335.1. Lineage (NCBI taxonomy): Eukaryota > Viridiplantae > Streptophyta > Magnoliopsida > Fabales > Fabaceae > Lathyrus > Lathyrus oleraceus. The sequence continues at coordinate 513,836,571 of NC_066585.1, read as the reverse complement.
TGTCTGATTATAATGACAGTCGAGTCTGGAGTGCAACAACATATATCATATGTTTCTATACCGTTGAGATGCATCAGACGGATCGAGTCAAACTCCAATTTGGATTTGAACAACAAATACCATCTCCGCTAAGATGTCTAAGTGAACACCATAACATGACTATGGTCCAAGCTTGGGACACGCATTGGCAAGATTTAAATAAAGAAGAGCTGAAAGAATGGAAAAGAAGAAGGCATTTGGTGTTACAAGGAAACTCGGTAATTGGTGAGTCTAAGTCGGGTAGAGAATACATGAATTGGTTTTTATCAATTCCTTTTATGCACGTTGCTCAGACACAATTTTTGAATGATCCCCGTCAGCGTGTAGCTTCTTCAACCCAACACACAACATCACCCCCACAACAACATAACCAACCATCATCCTCAGCTCAACAAACATACCAACACATCCAGACCATCCAACAACACACCAATTATTCCACCTCAACCCAACACCATAATCCTCAAACTCCATTCCCTCAAAAAAACTACTTTTACAACCAACAATATCAACAACAAACCAACCTACGCCCACCCATACAATACACTCCAATTCCTCAACCCAACTTTGAATACTCAAACCCTCATTCTCAACCCCAACCTTCTAACATCACATACGCACATCCCACTCCCACATACAACCCTGATGATGTGTATTATCCTCCTATCCAACACACCCGACCCGAAACCTACACACAAACCACACATTCACTACCCAACTTTGACCTCACCGATGACCATTTATTGAGTATGCCTTCTTTTGGCGTTCAAGAACTCGACGTTATGGATATGCTTCCAAACACATCACAACAACATCAAAGTCAACAACATCAACAACAAGACACCCTTGATGAATTGTCTTCCGACTCATCTCCGTCTCCCGCAAGACAAAGACAAGAAGACTTGGGCAAGGGAAAACGCAAAAAAGTTGGCACAAGATGTGGAACAGGCGGTCACTATAAATAAAATGTATTGCTTCCATTATATCAATAAAATGTATTTCTTCCATTGTAATTCTTAAAAAAACAAATTATTTCTATTATTAATATTCTAAAAATTAATCATTTTTATTATTAATATTTTAAAAATAATAATAATGTTTTTTTATTATCATGAAAAACTATTATTATTTACATTTTATTTTAAATATTTTTATAAAAAAATTATTATTATTTTTAAATAAATCAATTATATTAATTAAATATAGAATTAATAATTAAAAATCAATTATATTAATTATTATTACTATTTAATAAAGTATTTAAAATATTAAAAAATAAAAAAAATTGCTTCTTCATGCCCTCGGCCATTCAATGGCCGAGCCCTTACTACACGAATTGGGCCTTCAGGCCCTCGTCCATTGGAGTGACGAGTTCAAGAACAAAAAAGGGGTAGATTGGGATTTTTTTTCAAAGTGGGGCATATTGGGAAAAAAAATTCAGGAAAGGGGCAGGACAGGAAAAAAGTCCTCTATTAAGTGGAGTTTGGCTTGTGAATCGAAAATGGTTGTTGAAAATGCAAGGCTCTGTTAATGACTGCAATTGGATTTCTTTTGCAGGTAAATAAATTGCTTAGAATATGATCATAAGCCATGCTTGGAAATGTGAAATTGGAATGCTTGGAAATTAAATTGGAATATTTGGAAATTAAATTGTGTATTAGTTGAATTTGTAATTTTTGTAATTGAAATTGTATTGGCTTGAACATTGTAATTTGTAATCAAAGGTTGAATGTTGCAATGAAATAATGGATGGTTGAATATGGATTATGTTGTGAATTTTGTAAATTTTGGATTGAAATATGTGAATTGGTTTGAAATTTGAAAGTTGGTTTGTGGTTGTGTACATGGAATTGAATGAAGATGAATGTATTTGGGAATTGAACATGTATGGCTTATGTATTTGGGATTTGAACATGCGTGGCTTATGTTGTAATGAAATTGATTGTAGAAATGAATTGGAATCAATTGTTGAAGGAAAATGATTGAAAATTATTTATGGGAGTTTGAATGGTGTAATGACATGAAAAGGTTTGCAAATTGACATGGCATGGTTTAAAAATGGCTTAAAATGGAAACATGTCATTATGGTTTGAATTAAAAAAAAAGAAGCATCATGATTTAAAATGGACATGAATCATGGTTATGGATTATATGGAATTGACTTGGAAATGGTCATGGTAATGAACATTGGTTACATGGATTATGGTTGGACAAAGACTTGGTTTAAAAATGAGTCATGGTGTGTATTTTGAAATCAACACTATCTTAGGTTTTTTTGGACGGCCTAGTATAGATGATGGATAACAAGAATATTAGGGACCTACGGATGATAATATGATAAGTTGACTTTGGTCAAGCGGTTGACCAAAAGTCAACTTATGCAAAAAGATAATGTAATCTTGCAATGTATATGAACAATGGGACTAATGAATTGGAATAGACCTCTTTGGTTAAAAATGAATGTTCAAACAACAACATGAACCACATAGAATTCAAATTGACCAACTGCCCAATTCAATGCCACCAATTGGACTCAAAAGAACTTGGATGAATGAATGATAGTGAACTGTCATACCCTAATTTTTAACCCTAAGATCCCACATTCATTTTCATCCTTGCATACAAAGAAGGTCACATCTTAGTCCTCCCCCTTTCATATTTGGGTTTATCCTTTGCAGGGATCATCAAGCACCTATTTGTTGGTGTTTTACTTTTGTATTTATATGTTCATTGTTTATCTAACTAATAACACTGAAATTTACCGTATTTTTGACTCCGATTTCACATGCATTCCAGTTGTTTTATTGTTATTTTGTTGTGTTATCACTATGTTTTTCTTTGTTTTCAGGTTTTTACTTTAATCGGAGCCCCGATCGAGAAAAGGAGCGAAAAAGAGCTAAAACCCCTAAAATTCAGCATTTTGTATTTGTGGCTTCCACCATGGTTGGCGCCATAGACCCTGCCATGACATGTCCAAGCTCAACCCCCCTCAACTTCCACGTTCCCCACTACTTCCACTAAGGCGCCTCAGATTGGCCTTGTGGCGGGCGCCATGGCCTTGTGGCGGGCGCCACAACAGGAAAAGTTTTCCCTCCCATTTTCAAGTTTAAGGGCATCCTTGTCATTTCCATCTTTTTACTTGCTTATAAATAGAAACTCGAAATCACTTTTTCAATCATCCAAACTTAGAACAGAGGGAAACTCAGAGCAACTTTGTTTCACTTAGGCATATATTCAGTATTTTAAAGTGGTAATCGCTTCGCATTGGGGTGTTACCACAATTGTGTAATCGAGTCTGTGATCGAGTCTGTAATCGAGTTTGGAGCACTTTGGAAGGAAGTTAATCCTGCCGCCATTTTCATTTCCGCTTTGCAATTTACTCAACCCTCCGATTGGAGCAGGTTTTTATTACTTTGCCTTTACTTTATTTATTTCCTCGCACTTGCTTTACTTTATTTATTTCCTCACACTCGTTTTACTTTATTTATTTCCCGCACTCTCTTTACTTTATTTATTTCCCGCACTCGCTTTACTTTTGTTTATTTTCCCGCACTCGCACTACTTTTGTTTATTTCCCGCACTCGCACTACTTTTATTTATTTTCCGCACTCGCACTACTTTTATTTAAATTCCGCACTCGCACTACTTTTATTTAAATTAATGCACTTTTACTTTACCATGTCTAACTAAATCTATAAGGTTAGAATGTAAGGATCGTAATTGAACCGATAATCCGTACAATTGTTCGTAGAAACACTTAAGGGCTATTTTAACTTTCAACTTAAGTTTTCCCGTACTTCAATTCCGTTGGGTAAGATCGAAAGTCGTCCAATGTCTATTTAAACTTAATTGTTTTTAACTATTTCAAAAACAGCGAAAGCGCTTTGTTTAGTTCATTAGGAGTCTTAATTTAAGAAGAAAAAAAATTTTAAAACTATTTTCGGACGCGTTTATAATTTTAGAGTCTGGTTCGTGAGAACCTCTTTCGGTTAAGAAATCCAGGTTAAAATACTTTTCAACTTAGTCAAGATACTATATTTCTTAAAAATAGGTTTACTACTCTAACGCAATGCGCGCCTTTTTATAAGTGACAATAAGAGGGTTTGATTAAGGAGTACAACTCGGTTCTGAATACGCGAAAGCGACAGTTCCCGTTAAATTAGTTCTTTTCAAAGTAGGAAACATTGCCCATAAGTAGTTCTATCAGCAAGTACTTGGATTATTAATTGATTATGTGAATTACATTCGACCCTGTCTTTATTAATTAAACTTTATTCAATACTTTACTTTTCATTGCACACTCTAAAAACACCTATTTTAATTGCCTTTGATAAACACCATAACAATAGATAACGATAGATTGACACTTGGTCTCTGTGGATTCGACAATCTTTTATATTACTCTGACGCGTTCGTATACTTGCGAAAAACACGCATCAAGTTTTTGGCGCTGTTGCCGGGGACCAATTTCGTCAAATTTCATTTTCCTGTTGTTATATCGTTTAGACTTAGGTTATTTCCCGCCGGTCAATGCAAAGAACTCGCAGCACCGGAAGTTTAAGCTTAGTATATCCTCTGGCGGAACCTGAACGTTACGCTTGCGCACGTTTATTCTTTCATAGAATTAAGAGAGCTATGGCCGAAGATCAAAACCAAAGACCTCTTAAAGATTTTGCTCAACCATCAAATGAAGAACCTAGTTCTAGTATAGTAAACCCAACCATCCCAGCTAATAATTTTTAACTTAAACCATCCCTGTTGCAACTAGTGCAACAGAGACAATTCGCAGGTCTCGCTACTGAGAACCCAAATCAACATTTAAAAATATTTCTTCAATTAGCAGACACTTTTAAAACCAATGGAGCTTCTCCTGAGGCAATACATTTAAGATTATTCCCTCTTTCCCTCAGAGATAAAGCCCTATCATGGTTAGATTCCCTTCCATCCAATTCCATTACGACTTGGGATAACCTTAGAAGAGTTTTTCTTACTAGATACTTTCCCCCGAGTAAGACCGCCGTTCTTCGAAATCATATAACTAGATTTACCCAAAACCAAGGAGAATCGCTGTTCGAAGCTTGGGAGAGATATAAAGAGTTGTTACGAGCATGCCCACATCATGGTTTAGAAAATTGGTTAATCATTCAAACCTTCTATAATGGACTTCACTATAACACGAAGATGACCATTGACACTGCCGCAAGCGGTGCTCTGATGAACAAACCTTATCCTGAAGTTAGTGCCCTCATCAAAGATATGGCTCAAAACCATCAATCATGGGGAGTCGAACGAGCGATAGTTGAGAAGAAGGAAGCCCAAGGAGGAGTGCATGAACTAAGCTCTATAGAAATGATGCAAGCTAAAATGGACGCATTAGCCCTTAAGGTTGAGCATATGTGCATAAACCTGAATACTGTAGTCGCAGTTTCGTCGGATTGTGAGATATGTGGAAACAAAGGACACCAATCTGCAGAATGCAGTCTGTTAAACGAAACCCACTCTGAGCAAGTGAACTACACCCAAGGGAACCCATACTCGAATACCTATAACCCTGGATGGAGGAATCACCCGAACTTCTCCTATAAAAACAATAACCCTATCCAAAATAATACACCTCCGAGACCTAGTTATCAAGCCCCAAGATCAAATCAACCTATGCAACATGTACCACCAAAGCCGAGCCTTGAGAAAATTATGGAAAATTTTATCACCGCTCAAACCCAACAAAACAAGGAGTTCATGAACCAGAACATTCATGTTAACGAATTTATTACTCAGTTGAAACCAAGGTTGACCAAATAGTTACTCATACTAAGATACTTGAAACCCAGATCTCTCAGGTAGCTTTAAACCAAGCCCCTCAGACTACACCTGGAGGATAATTCCCTGGACAACCTCAACAAAATCCGAGAGGACAAGCCAATGCCATTACCCTACGAAGTGGGAACGCTTATGATGAGCCACCAAACCCTAGATTGAGTGAACCCGAAACTTCTAAAGAATGTACCGAACCCACATACGAAGTAAAGGAACCAGAGGAACCTGAAAACCAGAAAGGTCGAGAGAAAGGAGAAGAACCTAAAGATAAAACTTACGTACCACCCCCGCCATATAAACCACCTATACCATATCCGCAAAGACTCAAACAAACCCAGATCAATAAACAATATAAAAAATTTATTAAAGTTATAGAAAAACTTCATGTAGAAATCCCTTTCACAGAAGCCATCACCCAAATACCTTCTTATGCAAAATTTCTCAAAGACATCCTTACCAACAAACGTAGACTTGACGATCTGAAGCCTTTGGAATGTAATGCTATTTCCGAGGACAAATTAGCAAAGAAAGATAAAGATCCTGGAAATTTCTCCATTCCTTGCCTTTTGGGTAATCATGTCATCGAAAAAGCTTTTCTAGACCTAGGAGCTAGTGTGAGCCTAATGCCTTTAGCAGTTTGTGAGAGGTTAAACTTAGGAGAATTACAACCCACTAAGATGTCACTTCAGTTAGCCGATAGATCTGTTAAGTATCCGATAGGCATTTTAGAAGATGTCCCTGTTAGGATAGGTCATTTATTTATCCCTACTGATTTTGTTGTCATGGACATCAAAGAGGACAATGATATACCAATCCTTCTAGGTAGACCTTTCTTATCGACTGCAGGAGCCATAATAGATGTCAAGAGAGGAAAGTTGACCTTTGAGGTAGGTGACGAGAAAATAGAATTTATACTTTCGAAATTTCTTATGGCACCTGTGATGGGAGACACGTGTTATGCCTTAGATATCATTGATGAATGTGTTAGAGAACTAGAACAAGAAGAAATTATAAAAACAATTAAGTTACCATCAACTCTCATAGTGGAAGATGATGACTCTAAGAAACCCTACATCGATGATAACCTTTACGAATGTTTATCCCTTGCCCCAGATCCTATGCCATGCCCTAAGAAACCAACCTTAGAACTTAAGGAACTGCCTAAGAACCTGAGATATGAGTTCCTCGATGAAAAGATGAACCGTCCAGTTATAGTCAGTGCTACCTTGAGCCAAGAGGAAACGAACCAACTTTTAGACGTTTTACGAAGATATCCCTCAGCCTTAGGATATAATATCTCTGACCTGAAAGGTATAAGCCCATCCGTATGCATGCATCGGATTTCGCTCGAAGAAGATTCAAAACCCTCCAGGGAACATCAGAGAAGAATAAACCCTATAATGAGTAATGTTGTTAAAAAGGAAGTTCTTAAGTTACTTGAGGCAGGTATAATCTATCAGATCTCGGATAGTAAGTGGGTGAGCCCTGTGCATGTAGTACCTAAAAAGGGAGGCATCACAGTCGTGCAAAATGATAAAGGCGAACATGTAGCAAAACGTTTAGAAGGAGGATGTCGGATGTGTATAGATTATAGAAAATTAAATAAAGCAACCAGGAAGGATCATTTCCCTTTACCATTTATAGACCAAATGTTGGAGCGTCTAGCCAGACACTCTTACTTCTGCTATTTAGATGGATACTCTGGATTCTTCCAAATACCTATCCACCCCGAAGATCAAGAAAAAACTACCTTTACATGCCCTTATGGAACTTTTGCCTAACGACGAATGCCATTCGGCCTCTGTAATGCCCCAGCTACTTTCCAACGCTGCATGATGTCAATCTTTGCAGATTACCTAGATGGTATCATGGAAGTGTTTATGGATGATTTCTCGGTTTGCGGATTTGATTTCCACAATTGCCTTGCTAACCTTGAGAAAATCCTGGAGAGATGCGTGGAGGTGAACCTCGTGCTAAACTGGGAAAAGTGTCATTTCATGGTGACCGAAGGAATAGTTTTAGGACATATAGTTTCCGAAAAAGGTATAGAGGTAGATAGAGCTAAAATAGAAGTTATAGAAAACCTAAAACCCCCTAAAACTATCAGAGAAGTCTGAAGCTTTCTTGGACACGCTGGATTCTACCGGCGTTTTATTAAGGGTTTCTCCAAAATCACTAAACCTTTAACTGGACTTTTAATGAAAGATGCTGAATTCATTTTCGATGAAAAATGTAATGACGCATTTAATCTCTTAAAGCAAGCATTAATCTCTGCACCTATTATAAAACCTCCTGATTGGTCGGAACCTTTTGAGATAATGTGCGATGCTAGTGATTATGCAGTTGGAGCCGTTCTAGGACAAAGGAAAGAAAAAAAATTACATGCAATTTATTATGCCAGTAGAACCCTAGATGCTGCCCAACTTAACTACGCAACAACTGAAAAAGAATTACTCGCTGTAGTTTTCGCTATAGACAAATTTAGATCTTATCTAGTAGGAGCAAAAATTATAGTTTACACCGATCATGCTGCCATTCGTTACCTATTAAGTAAAAAAGATGCCAAGCCCAGGTTACTCCGATGGATTCTATTACTACAAGAGTTTGATTTAGATATAAGAGATAAAAAAGGCACTAAAAATGTAGTAGCCGATCACCTTTCTAGGCTAGAACATCTAAAACCAGAACTAGTACCCATAAATGATGATTTCGCCTATGATAGACTGATAGCTAGACTAGAAACCATTGAAGATGATAACCTAAGCACTCATGAGCACTCCCAAAATTCCTTAGCAATAAGTAACGTACCCTGGTATGCAGACTTCGTTAATTACCTAGCTGCTGATATAGTACCCCCTGATCTTGACTACCACCGCAAGAAGAAATTCTTCCACGATGTGAGAAACTTCTATTGGGACGAACCGCTCCTTTTCAAAAGGGGTAAAGATGGCATTTTTCGCCATTGGGTTCCAGAAGAAGAGGTAAATAGTATTATCGAGCATTGTCATTCTGCACCCTATGGTGGACATGCGAGCACCTCTAAGACGTGGGCCAAGATTCTTCAAGCTGGCCTATTCTGGCCTACCATGTGGCGTGATATCTATGCTTGCATTGTCAAATGTGATAGATGCCAACGCACTGGAAACATTTCAAGGCGTGATGAAATGCCTCTAAGAAACATTCAGGAAGTAGGACTCTTTGACGTATGAGGTATAGATTTCATGGTGTTGTAACCTGAAAAATACAGTGCGCGAAAAAACAACCGGCGAAAGAAAATGACAGAAGAGTCGCCACCGTGCGTTATTCATCCCAAAGGAGGGAAAGGAAACGCTCGAAGTAAACCTGAAAAAGGAAAGGACAAGACGGGGTCTCGCAACCAAATCTTGGGTTCGGGAGTCGGTTATGCGAAGGGAAGGTATTAGCACCCCTACGCATCCGTAGTACTCTACGGGATCCACTTTTGTAGTTCTTGTCTAAAGGGTGTGAGTTTATCTTGTGCTGTTTACCAAAAAAAAAGGGTTAAATGAAAATGACTCGCGCGGATGTCTCATCCACTGCATACGTATCTCATCTGAATATGAGAATCAGAGTCTTCGTAGCTCGGCTGACCTATGGGTTGGGGGGATGTGTGCTCGCTAAGACATCGCGTCTTATGCCTACGCATCTCATCTGGAATGAGAATCAGAGCAAGCCGTAGTTCGGCTAACTACGGGGTTATGGAGTGAGTTTTGGACGAACGACGTCACTATGCAATCTACCGGATGCTCGACCTTTGGAGACTTACTCACCTGTAGTAGAAGGAGTAAACGTGGGTTTAGGAGAAGAAAAATCAATGAAGGGTTAGGGTTTGGGATGCTCATGCAAAAAGGTAGTCCTTGACGAAGGAACCGCGCTACCTGTGGGGATACGAATACATACAAAACAAACATGTATAAAGTAAACGTGTCAACAAGGGGCTCAGAAGTAAATAAACAAAAAAAAACAAATGCCTCCTATCGAGGTCTTCCAGCTAAGAAAGCGATAAAATGCGGAAAAAAGAGGTAAAAGTACCACACAGATAAAGATCCGAAGTAACAGCAATTAAAGGAGTAAGAAACCCAGGGATCTCCCAAGCTAATGCCATCAAAGAAAGGTGAGTCAGTACAGGTAATCAGAATGAACCTCTAGGGGGTATCCCACAAATAAAGTGGGAAAACCACGCAAACCATCTCTGCAAGAGTCTGTGAGCCCTCACAAAAACTCAACAAAAGGGTTAGTGAAACACGATAAGCATTTTTTTCATGGATAACAATATGGTTTCAGAAACCTCAAACCCTGTGGCATACATTTCAGAAATCATGTGATTAAACATTCAAGGCATATGTTTCACCCATTCATGCATAATTAAACCCGTGGGCAAAAACATAATGAAATTCATCCATCATACCTCATACATTCAGATGATCCAAATTAAGAGCATAAAATCATGGGAATGAGGCAAACCTGATGGGAGAGACCGGTTGAAATCAAATGGCACGGCTGGGTTTGCAAGGCAATGTTAGGGTTTGCGTGAGATGAAAGTGTGTGAGTCAGATTGAATTTTTCAGAGCTGCCTGGGGGTTGCTCTGAGTTCTCTGTCAGGTTTCTCTTCAGATTTTGTCCAGGGTTTTGTTTCAAGGAAACCTCAGAGTATTTTGCTTCTCTCCTTTTTCTGTCTGATCTCCCTCTTTTATAACCTGATTTTCATGGCTTTGTGGGCTCAAATGAGAGAGTCCAAGTCCATGTTTTTTCTATTATATATATATATATATTTTTTTTATTTTTATTTTATTTTTTATTTTTTAATAAATTTTCTTGGATCTAATTCTGATTGACATGATGAAATGCAATATGAAATGCTAAATGAATGCATGAATGAGGAGGGAAAATTTTGGGGTGTTACAACTGCCCTTATTCAATCATCATCTAACCCGAGTAGGATGAAAGCGAACAACTTATCAGACAAACGGGGTGAGCTGTGATTGAATACCAAAGACAGACCGAAAATTTGCGCTCCGAGAACACCACAAAAACGCGGAAATACACCGCGCTGTTTATTTTTCTTCCGATCCTCTGGCTGGATCTGAATCAGTCTTCTGGCTTAATCTGGAGTTTTGATCCTCTGGCTGAACCTATACTCAATTTAGTCCTCTGGTTGGATATTAATTTTGATCCTCGGGCTGGATACGATTTTGATCTTCTGGCTAGATCTTCTTCGATCTTCTGGCTAGATCTCCTTCGTTTTGATTCTCTGGATGAATCTATTTCCTTTGATTCTCTGGCTGAATCTACTTCGATCTTCTGGCTAGATCTGAATTGTTGCGATTTTCGATCTTCTGGCTAGATCTTCTTTGTTTCGATTCTCTGGCTGAATCTACTTCGATCTTCTGGCTAGATCTGGATTGTTTTGATGATAAATTCCCATCATTAGGATCCCGCATCTGAGGCATGCGCTGGTTGACCCTCTTTTGAAATCTACACCCAACCTTCATATTAGATATGCAGTTTCGAGAATATTCCACTCTTGGGCTTCGTACATATTCTTCGGGCTAGAACATGTTGTAACGACTCCTCAATTAGACTTGGGCTTGCTGGGGAAATAAAGCTTGTAGGCGACTTCATTGGGGAATATTCAAATTGAGCCTTAGGCTGGCTTACTGGAACACGATTCTCAAGCTGAATCTTCGAAATGACCCTCAGGCTGGATCACTGGAACACGATTCTCAGGCTGAATCTTCGAAATGATCCTCAGACTGGATCACTGGAAAACGATTCTCAGGCTGAATCTTCGAAATGACCCTCATGCTGGATCACTGGAAAACGATTCTCAGGCTGAATCTTCGAAATGACCCTCAGGCTGGATCACTGGAACACGATTCTCAGGCTGAATCTTCGAAATGACCCTCAGGCTGGATCACTGGAAAACGATTCTCAGGCTGAATCTTCAAAACGACCCTTAGGCTGGATCACTCACGCTTGATCCTCTGGTTGGATCTCATGACCTTGGTTGTAAAGTAATTCTTCAGTCTGCTTGGAAGAATCTGTTTATCAGCTTATGTGTATGCTTGATATGATATGCATGCAAATGCAAATGTTATGCATGGTGTAAAAAGAAATCTGCTTGGGGAAGCAAACTCCGGTAGGGAACAGATCGCTGTATCAATCCTTGAATGCTCTGTGGGGAATGATCCGTCTGCCGGGACCAATGAGCCACCAAAAATAAATTGGCTGCTTCAAAAGTTGATCTTGCGGGGGGAGTATCAACTATGGAAACTTTGTTCGGCGAGGCTCTGTGAGGAGAGTCTGTAGGGAAAACACTTCCTGGGGAAATGTCGTAGGAAACGACCTTTGTTGGGGATATGAACTTGCTAATCGCCCTCAAGCTGGGGATTAACAAATCTGTTAAAAATAATCTGCTGGGGAATGAGATGAACACTGGGAACACCACCCTCTCATCTGTTGGTTATGCAACCACTCCGCTGTTGCTAGGAAGATACAGTCTGACACTGTCAACTCCGCTGGGGATATATAGTCTGGATACTGTCAACTCTGCTGGGGAACATGCTCTGCTGAGGAGAGACTTTGTCAACCGCTTGGGGATGAGGATTCATGACTTGGCATCCGGTTCCTGTGACCTGCAACCAAAAATACACGTATGCCTCGGGGGAATTACTCGGTTTGAATTCACCGTCCCGGATTAAGCACCTTCAAAGCAATTTTAAATGTTTTCCTGTGCAAATCATCTGCAAAAGCCACCATTATGTTCATATGCAATATGTTTTATCAAAAATTCGGACATTTTTGCAAACAAACTGATAAATGAAAAATAAAGAGGCTCTTCAACTGAATTATTCGACTCTTACTGGGGAGAAAATTTGTGCCAGGAATAGGCGAGGGTATCAGGAAGCTGATCCCTGAAAAGAGGTGATCGCTATAAAAAGAGAACTATCCTAATGGCAATGGGGATACGGGGTCCCATCGAGTTTCGACTCTGCTATGGCTCGTATGTCCTCAAGACGCTCTGCTCATCTTGCTTTCTGAAGTGGATGATTAGTCGATCTCTAACCTTCGGAGATTGCCGGATTGAATGAAACGGTAATGGAACACAGGTGAACTCAGATCGCAGTCGTTCGCTTATTCCCTAACTTTTGCCTAGATCGCCCCTTTTCGGGTTTTCAATCCACCGGGATACCCATTTTTGCCTGAGCCGCCCTTTCGGGTTTTCGACTCACCGGGTGTACTCTTTTTTTTTATATCCCTAATTTTTGCCCGAACCTCTTTATTCTTTTTTTTTTGGTTCGTCAGGATGCCCCTTTTTTTTTGCCTGGACTATTCTTTTTATCGTCCAGCGGGTCTATTTTATGCGAAGTACTTTTTTTTAACTGCGTCTGAGTTAATAGGGGACGGGAATCCTTCGCCATCCATGGTTGTTAGCATCAAAGCTCCGCCATAGAAAATCCTTTTAACCACGTACGGACCCTCATAGTTCGGTGTCCATTTGCCCCTGTGATCTGTGTTGGGAGGAAGAAATCTTTTGAGTACCAATTCACCGACTTGATACCCCTGAGGGCGCACTTTCTGACCAAATGCTTTCTTCATTCGTCTCTGACCGAGATACGTCAATTCTGGGTACGTAGTTCCAGCATAGCACCATTTCCCGTTGGTTTGATTGATGACCAAAGCTGAATCCCCGTATACATCCCGGGTTTTAATCTGTATATTGACGGCTTCCTCAAGTCTTAGGATACAAGCTTCGTATTCGGCTTCATTGTTGGTGCAGGGAAAAGTTATTCTGGCACCAAATGGCATATGAATCCCCTTCCGGTGTGATCAACACTACACCAACTCCGCGACCATTGACGTGGACCGCCCCATCAAACATCATAACCCATTTGGATTCAGGGTCAGGCCCCTCCTCCGGGAGTGGTTCCTCTCAATCTTTCGATTTGAGAAACATGATGTCCTCATCAGGAAAGTCAAACCTCATAGGTTGGTAATCATCAATCGGTTGCTCTGCAAGATAGTCTGACAAGACACTTCCCTTGATGGCTTTTTGTGAAGTATATTGGATGTCATACTCTATCAGTATCATTTGTCACCTAGTAACATTTCCGGTAAGTGCTGGCTTTTCAAAAATATACTTGATTGGATCCATTTTTGATATCAATAGAGTCGTGTGAGTCAACATATACTGTCTTAGTCGGCGAGCAGCCCATGCCAAAGCGCAACAAATTTTCTCGAATAGTGAGTATCTTTGTTCACAGTCGGTAAACTTTTTGCTAAGGTAGTATACTGCATGCTCTTTTCGACCTGACTCGTCATGCTGACCGAGCACACAACCCATTGACCTTTCTAACACAGTCAAGTACATGATCAACGGTCTTTCCTCTCGGCCTGTAGACTTGCCCCGATCTTGATCTCTTTCTTGTCGTCTGCGGTACCGATGTTGACGGTCTCAATCACCTCCTGATAAGGTGTAATAGCCCGGTCCTCCTGTTTCAACAATCTGGCTAACCCTTCAGGCAATTCACAATCTTCCTCAACCCCTTCTTCGGCTTAATAAATAGGATTGTCGAAGTCATACTTGGCCATAGCAGTGTCGTTAGTAGTGAGATCCGGGTGGTCCGCTCTGCATGATGGAGGATCATGCTTTACCTTAGAATGAGAGATTTTTTTTGGAAAGAAAGAAAAAACGAAAAAAGAAACATTGCCATTTTTTTTTGTAAAAGTAAAAAAAACTGAAAGAAAGAGAACACAAAATTGTTTGCAAAAGCCGTCCTTTATTCATGATAAAAATAATTGCGAAATGTAACTAAATGGATGGCCCTACAAATGAGCCGTTACACCTTGGGCAAAGTGTAAGACTTTATTATGCATGTAATCAAGGAAAACAATAAAAATCACTCTTTCAGTAGAGTAACCCGGACGGTTTTTTCAGACGACCAATTGTCGAGCTTTTCTCCCGGGACACACTGGCGAATCCAGCTATCTAAGTCACAGTCGCTGTCATCCTTGTCTTCATCTGCAGCATTGACGATGTGGGAAGAAACCAAACCCCCGCTGGAGAGAGTACCGGTTTCATTCTTCTGAGATCCCGGAGCATACCCCAATCCAAACTTGTCTTCTTTGATGACTGGCTCCACAAATTTGCCCCAGCCTTGGGCATTACCAGCTTTAACCACTTCGACAACTTGCTTGTATGAAGAGATAGAAGTCCCGACCTTCTCAAACTCAGGTGAAAAGACAGCTTCGGGCGCGACCTCATTGATGTTTATGGCTTCGAAGCCCTGACACAGCATCTCGTGCATCTCGCCGTCCATCTCTACATACTTAAATGTAGACAGGTGGCTAACAAAAATATCCTCTTCACCACAGACAGTGACGACCTGACCTTCTAGTTCATATTTGAGCTTCTGGTGGAGGGTAGAAGTAACAACACCGGCAACATGAATCCAAGGCCGACCTAGCAGACAGCTGTAGGCAGGCTGGATATCCATCACATAAAAGGTGCTCTTGAACACCTGCGGTCCAATCTTAACTGGCAACTCAACTTCGCCAAAGACAGCTCTCTTAGAGCCATCAAAAGCCCTCACAACTAAGTTACTTGGCCTCATGATGGTGTCATCGCAATCCAACTTCATTAAGGCTTTCTTTGGAAGAACATTCAGAGAAGAGCCTGTATCAACCAAAACATGGGAAAGCATCACCCCTTTGCACTCCATTGTGATATGTAAGGCTTTGTTGTGATTCCTGCCCTCAGATGTCAGGTCATATCGGTGAAACCTAGCCCCCGGCTAGCGTTTACATTGGAAACTACCGACTCCAGCTGGTTAACAGTTATCTCCGGTGGAACATAGGCCATATTCAGTACTTTCAACAAGGCTGCTCTGTGCGCCTCAGAGCACAGCAATAGTGAGAGAATGGAGATCTTTGAGGGTGTCTGATTTAGCTGGTCGACTACCTTGTAGTCACTTTTCTTGATAATCCTCATAAACTCATCCACTTCCTTCTCGAATGCGGTCTTAGGAGGATCTTCCTCAGTAGTAACCTCTTCAGTGGCCATCTGTTTCCCTTTAGCCTTGGCAGCTGCCTCGGCTTCAGTATTCGCGCGTAATGTTGATGGTGCAAATAGGCGTCCACTGCGAGTGAAGCCACCAACCCCTCCAACATTGTCTACAGCGGAGCTACCAATGTCAATGTCTTCTTCGTTAACTTTCTGCCCCTGGCAGTAGATATCAGCCCCATAGTGCCACGGGATAGCACTATCTTTCTCATACGGAACAGGTCCTGGTATTGTGATGGTGATCGGACCAACCAAAGTCGGTTGAGGGCTGTCAGAGTAAATTGAAACTGGTGCTGAACTTTTGATGTTCACCGCTGCTGGTTCTGTACTTTCTGGGAAATATATTGTTGTCGGAGCGAGTCTCTCGGGAACATATATTTCTTCAGGAGTGAAATAAAACGTCACCGTCGATACATCATTCTTCACTGGACGGGCCTGATCGAACTGAAGACAACCTTCATCTATCAGTTGCTGAATACCCCTTCTCAAACTGTCACATCCATTTTCGACAGCTTGACAATTTCTGCATTCTTCCCCACAGCCCGGGAAAATCTGTCCTTTCAGAAGTCGGTCTTTAACCACCGATGGCGAAGTCTTCACCTTAGTCACATCAGAAACCAAATTCAAAGTTTCCCCACTATCAATAGCATTAATCCTCTGCCCGCCGTGAGCCGGCATCGGGTTCTGGATAACATTAGGCACCGGAGCAAAATTGATAGCCTGGGCATCTCTCAAATCTTGTACCTTTAACTGGAGAGCCTTGCAATTATCTGTAGTATGGCCAGGTGCATTGGAGTGAAAAGCACATCTGGCGTTGACATCATAACCTCTAGGCAAATTATTGGGATCGATTGGTGGGGCCAGAGTTCTCAACGTAACCAAATTCATGTCAATCAGCTTGGGAAGTAATACTGAATAAGGCATTGGGATTGGCTCGATGACCCGGTCCGTCTGCCTTGGACGTTGTTGATAGTGTCTCTGCTGACCCGGATTACCTCCTTGTTGTTGATTGTTGTACCTGGGTTGTTGTTGCGGATGATATTGCGGTTGAGGAACAGGTGTTGGAATAGTGACTGCGGCCACTTGATCTTGATAATAATTAGGGCGTCCTCTACCCCTACCTCTTCTGGCATACACAACGCTTGCCTCGCCTTCTTTTCTTCGCTGACCGTTACCAGCAAACGGTCTCTTGGGACCTGATGATTTGGAAGCACTATTGTCTTGAATTCGGCCCATCTTCAACAGACTCTCGATTCTTTCTCCAACAATTACTATCTCTGCAAAGCTGATTGACAGGCAAGCAGCCAATCTTTCAATATAATTGCCTTGAAGAGTGTTCATGAACATGTCCGCCATCTCCCTTTCAGACATAGGGGGTTGGACGGACGCAGCAATCTGTCTCCAACGCTGAGCATACTCTCTAAAGGTTTCCTTGGCAGTCTGAGACATACCTTGCAACAAGGTCCGATTTGGAGCCATGTCCAAGTTGTATTGATATTGCTTGAGAAAAGCCTCTGCCAAGTCTTTCCAGCTCTTGATGGTAGTACGAGGCAAATGAGAATACCATTCACGAGAAGCTCCAGTTAGACTGTCTTCAAAATAGTACATCCACAGCTTTTCATCTTCCGTGTGAGCTCCCAACCTTCCCAGATAAGATTGGAGATGAGTGCGTGGGCAAGAAGCCCCGTTGTATTTCTCAAAAGTAGGGGGTTTGAACTTGTGAGGAATCTTTACTCCCTGAACCAGACCAAGATTTGTGACATTAAAGCCTAAGGAATTTTGAGACTCCAAAGATTTGAGCTTCTCAGCAAGCTCATCCATACGGCGAGTGGTCTCGAGGGCCTCGTCGTGCAAATAAAATTGATCATATTGATAATCTTCAGTAACGGGGCGCCCGTTAATCCGAATTCCTTGATTCACATTGTACCTTCCGCCAATACCATTTCCAACATTCCCTGTGTTGCCAACATTACCCGCGTTACCAGTGTTCACAGGGTTATCAGCGTTCCCAGGGTTACCAGGGTTTCCCTCAGCATTTGGTATCTCCACCTCCGGATCGGGCCTCGGTTGCTCAACCAATTCCCTCAGCTTTTCCTGGCCTTCTGCCATACCAGTCATCAATGTCATGAACTGATCCATCCTTTCACGCATATCAGCCAGCTCTTTCTGTACTTGGTCCATCGCTAGCTGTGGACGATTTTCCTTTGTCGGGTACCTGTGGACTCGCTTGGGACCAATAACTGCCTGATACAGGGAACAAACATTAGACACTGCGGTGACACCTGCAAAACAGACAAGGGTTAATATGCATGGTATGCGATGCACTGCTTGTTCAGTTTTAAGGCACCCCCGTTTTGAAAGGGAATACCCTGCAAATGAATAAGCATGAGATGTTGGATGCAAATATGCAGATGATGTTATGCAATGCAAAGGCATGTCAATCAGAATTGATGGATCCGCTTGAACATCTGTCAGGTTGCACTGGCTGGAGAGAAATTCACTGAGGAATATAATACAAGACCAAAACTCTGCTCCAGAAAACCGGGTTGGTTGGAGGTTAAGGTTTCCTGAATTTAGCCCGCCCCTCTCTGGTAGGTTCTAAGAACAGAAGTTCGTCAGCTTCAGCCCTTCAGTCGCGAATAATACGTTTACCACTGAAGGTTTGGTATTATTACGGGATAAAAGACCTCCATTGACTCCCCTCAACAGGACATCCTAATAGCAAGTTCCCAGTCTCGGGATCCTCGGATTGAGCAGCGAGAATGTGCCCACCAGAGCTAACATAATCACGTCTCGGAGGAGAGGCCTCGACTGAGTTCTCGGGAAATGGTCACCAGAGTCGACGATTTCTAGAGGAACATCCTGCCGTTACGGAACACCCGTAAGACATAATATATCCAAAAGAAACCTCGTCTGGGTGTGGTTCTTCACGAACGACTTAACGTAGCAACACGCCACGCAAGCCTCATGATTATCCACTCTAAAACCTGTGTGTACACTCAAGCCTGGGTAATGGGCTTATCTCTCATAGAACACCCCATCCCAACAAACAAACAAACAGATCCAACAGATACAACAAATGCATGCAAGCAGGTAATCAAACAAAGGTACAAAAGCATGAACACCCAATAAACAAGAAATCACACAAGCTAGGAGGGACTCGCTTAGAGAAGATGGACCAGCAAGAGGTCAACTTCTTTCAATCCCCAGCAGAGTCGCCAGCTGTCGCAACCTGAAAAATACAGTGCGCGAAAAAACAACCGGCGAAAAAAAATGACAGAAGAGTCGCCACCGTGCGTTATTCATCCCAAAGGAGGGAAAGGAAACGCTCGAAGTAAACCTGAAAAAGGAAAGGACAAGACGGGGTCTCGCAACCAAATATTGGGTTCGGGAGTCGGTTATGCGAAGGGAAGGTATTAGCACCCCTACGCATCCGTAGTACTCTACGGGATCCACTTTTGTAGTTCTTGTCTAAAGGGTGTGAGTTTATCTTGTGCTGTTTACCAAAAAAAAAGGGTTAAATGAAAATGACTCGCGCGGATGTCGCATCCACTGCATACGTATCTCATCTGAATATGAGAATCAGAGTCTTCGTAGCTCGGCTGACCTATGGGTTGGGGGGATGTGTGCTCGCTAAGACATCGCGTCTTATGCCTACGTATCTCATCTGGAATGAGAATCAGAGCAAGCCGTAGTTCGTCTAACTACGGGGTTATGGAGTGGGTTTTGGACGAACGACGTCACTACGCAATCTACCGGATGCTCGACCTTTGGAGACTTACTCACCTGTAGTAGAAGGAGTAAACGTGGGTTTAGGAGAAGAAAAATCAATGAAGGGTTAGGGTTTGGGATGCTCATGCAAAAAGGTAGTCCTTGACGAAGGAACCACGCTACCTGTGGGGATACGAACACATACAAAACAAACATGTATAAAGTAAACGTGCCAACAAGGGGCTCAGAAGTAAATAAACAAAAGAAAACAAATGCCTCCTATCGAGGTCTTCCAGCTAAGAAAGCGATAAAATGCGGAAAAAAGAGGTAAAAGTACCACACGGATAAAGATCCGAAGTAACAGCAATTAAAGGAGTAAGAAACCCAGGGATCTCCTAAGCTAATGCCATCAAAGAAAGGTGAGTCAGTACAGGTAATCAGAATGAACCTCCAGGGGGTATCCCACAAATAAAGTGGGAAAACCACGCAAACCATCTCTGCAAGAGTCTGTGAGCCCTCACAAAAACTCAACAAAAGGGTTAGTGAAACACGATAAGCATTTTTTTCATGGATAACAATATGGTTTCAGAAACCTCAAACCCTATGGCATACATTTCAGAAATCATGTGATTAAACATTCAAGGCATAGGTTTCACCCATTCATGCATAATTAAACCCGTGGGCAAAAACATAATGAAATTCATCCATCATACCTCATACATTCAGATGATCCACATTAAGAGCATAAAATCATGGGAATGAGGCAAACCTGATGGGAGAGACCGGTTGAAATCAAATGGCACGGCTGGGTTTGCAAGGCAATGTTAGGGTTTGCGTGAGATGAAAGTGTGTGAGTCAGATTGAATTTTTCAGAGCTGCCTGGGGGTTGCTCTGAGTTCTCTATTAGGTTTCTCTTCAGATTTTGTCCAGGGTTTTGTTTCAAGGAAACCTCAGAGTATTTTGCTTCTCTCCTTTTTCTGTCTGATCTCCCTCTTTTATAACCTGATTTTCATGGCTTTGTGGGCTCAAATGAGAGAGGTCCAAGTCCAAGTTTTTTCTATTATATATATATATATATATATATATATATATATATTTTATTTATTTATTTATTTATTTATTTATTTAATAAAGTTTCTTGGATCTAATTCTGATTGACATGATGAAATGCAATATGAAATGCTAAATGAATGCATGAATGAGGAGGGCAAATTTTGGGGTGTTACACATGGGACCTTTCCCATCATCCTTAGGAAATAGGTACATCTTAGTAGTTGTAGTCTATGTGTCTAAGTGGATTGAAGTTGTAGCTGCACCCACAAACGACACTAGGGTAGTAATCAAACTATTTAAAAACTATATATTCCCTAGATTTGGAACACCACGTTTAGTCATAAGAGATGGAGGATCACACTTTATATCGAGAATATTTGACAAACTTTTAAGAAAATATGGAGTTTGGCATAGGGTAGCAACACCATACCACCCACAGACTAGTGGCCAAGTAGAAGTGTCCAATAGGGAGATAAAACAAATCCTAGAGAAAACTGTTTCTATTTCTAGGAGAGACTTGTCTCAGAAGCTTCAAGAAGCATTATGGGCCTATAGAACCGCTTTCAAAACCCCTATAGGAACTACTCCTTACCAACTAGTCTATGGAAAATCCTGTCACTTACCGTTCGAATTAGAGCATAAGGCCTATTGGGCCATTAAAACTTTGAATTTAGACTACCTAGCCGCTGGAGAAAAGCGTACCCTAGACATTCATAAACTAGAAGAACTTAGGTAATCGGCCTAAGAGAATGCAAAAAAATATATAAAGAAAGGACAAAAGCCTATCACGACAAAAGAATAGTAAAGCAAAACTTCAAAGTAGGCGATCCCGTTCTCCTTTTCAACTCTAGGTTACGACTCTTCCCGGGAAAGCTACGTTCAAGATGGACTGGTCCTTTCGCAGTATCCAAGATTTTGAGATCCGGAGCCGTAGAAATCAAGAATGAAACCTGTAGTCCATTCATTGTAAATGGACAAAGACTGAAGCTCTACGAAGGAGGAGACATTCCAGCATACTACTCAAGCCACACCCTGATTGATCCACCAATCCCTACTACTGCAGGTGTATAAATTCTAATCGTCAAGCTAATGACGTTAAACAAGCGCTGCGTGGGAGGAAACCCATGGTTTTTCTTTCATTTTACTTTTTCACATTTATTTAATTTTATTTTTATCACATTTTGCATCGAGACTAAAAATTTGAATGATTTGCATTTTCAGGATCACTTTCTTAACTTTTACAGGATGCAGGATTTCGATGATATGCACGTGGCCTATAGAGATAATGCTCAGAGAGAGCGCTACATCGCTCTGTATCAGCGCCCTATGGCACCCACACGTTATCCTGATCAGCGCTGTATGGAGGCACTGGGTATCGAGCCGAGTATCCGATTCCTTAGCCACCAGCTTCATTGGGACGAGTTGCCGACGACTTGAGTAACACCTACAGGAACCTGACATTGGAGTTCCTGAGTTCATTCGACTATGACCCATACTCTGGACCAGATAGGTATGCTGCTTTCAGGCTCTTCGGAGTTGAGTACTCTTTTAGCCAGAAAGAGATCGGCGACCTATTGGGCTTCCAGACCACTCCTGATGCTATCCCGGAGCACCACCTATGGGATATTTTCTGGGTAAGGAGGTGGAGAAGTTTTGGAGTGATATATCAGGTGGCGGAAGCCAGGATCCATCTACACAGTTTTCTCATGTTATACATAACCCTGCCTTTAGATACTTCCAGATGATATTGGCACATTCCTTCCTAGGAAGACCGGATGCAGAGACATTACTGAGTGAAGAGGATATCTTCCTACTATTTTGTGCATCCCAATCTCGCCCAGTAGCATGTGGGAACTTTTTGTTATGTGGTCTCAGCGGTGTCTCCAGATCTACCAAAGGAGTCATCCATGTGGGCGGGATCATCACGCAGATTGCTGTCGCTTTAGGTCTGTCTCACAAGCTGTCACATCTCCGGATCTACTGTGGGTACACTACCATGGACATCGACTTCTGTTTGACCAGAGGGTTGATGAAGAAAGCCTCTTTCCATCCATGTTAGTTCCGATTTTTGGTTGACAGCGAAGCTATCCATTATTTCACACTGCCAGATCCTATGATGACCAGTGTGCATGATCCAGCGAATTGGAGTTATGCTCTAGAGGGCCAGGGAGAGACCGTCGAGGAGCCGAGATCACCACCCATTGCTGAGTACACGCCTACACCACCTTCTCCCAGGATCACTGTTTTCTCTAATAATCTTTCATTGCAGACCCCCGACATCCGCACCCAAATTGCAGAGTGTTGTAGAGAGATTGCAGGACTTAGACAGGAGGTGGCTGACCTCACTTT
Source organism: Lathyrus oleraceus (assembly GCF_024323335.1). Lineage (NCBI taxonomy): Eukaryota > Viridiplantae > Streptophyta > Magnoliopsida > Fabales > Fabaceae > Lathyrus > Lathyrus oleraceus. The sequence continues at coordinate 513,813,521 of NC_066585.1, read as the reverse complement.
ACAGATAGGAGTATCTGATCTCACCCACGCTACCGAAGCCGACTGTTTATATAAGGAGATCGCAGAGCTCTGGCAGGAGGTAGCCATGCTCCGTGGATCCACTCAGGAAGACGACATCCCTACTATATGATCTCACCATTTCATTTTATTTTATCTTTTTTTTTATATTTCTCATATTTACATAACTCATTTTATATCATCGCATTTGGAATATTATATAAACTATGTCTATACATTGATATTTTACTTTCATATATATATATATATATATATATATATATATATATAATATATATATATATATATATATATATATATATATATATATATATATATATATATATATATATATATATATATATATATATATATATATATATATATATATATATATATATATATATATATATATATATATATATATATATATATATATATATATATATATATATATATGTCTTATGTTTGTTTTATTTGCATTTTTTATTTTAGTTGTTTATTTATTTATTAGTCTAATATTTAAATTTTGTTTTATTTTTATTTTTATTTTTACTTTTATAAAATTATGCAAGCCAATGATACTAGGAAATCACAAGACAAATGCTATCCGGACCCCTAAAAGCCAAAAGACAAAGAGAAGCCCAAGCCAAAGGACCAAAATTCGCCCCAGCCAGATTTTGCCTTGTGGCGCCCGCCATAGACCCTGTGGCGCCCGCCACAGCGTCTGTAAAAGGTCGGGGCAAAACCCCTTTCTTCACCATTTTCACACCTTACAACCTTCCAAACCCATTTTTCCACCTTGCAAAAACATCCTTGAACCCACAAAAAGCTCACAGCTTTCTAATCACCACACCGTACAAATCATTTTTCCGAGTTCCATTTTCATTTTCATCCGTCGGATTTCGTAAAAATCCAACCTTTTCACATTCCACTTCATCTTCTTCGTCACGTTTCAAGAGCTACACAATGGAGTTTAATGGATTCATTTTTCGAGGAGGGAAACCGGGAGATAGGCAACGGAAGATTATCGAACGGTTGCAAAATCGGGAGATCCTCCCAACAAGGTATGTTGACGAAAACTGTCTCTACACTTTAGGTATCTATCATAGCATATTTCATTTATTAGATAACTTAGGTTTGCATAATTTCTTTTCCAACAAAGAACCTACCTATGAGCGATTGACAATCGAATTCTTGAGTTCTTTAATCTATATTGTCAATCCTAACACTGCTAGCACAGTTGGTACTGTCAGATTTAGAATGTTTGTTGTTGAATATGAATTCAGTATCGACGAACTAGCATGTTTGTTAGGAATCCCTCATGGGGACGGTGCTATTTGTGAGGCCCCTTTGGATTCGGATTGGTCAGTCGAGGTGTTTTCCTTCTGGGAGCGATTATCAAACACTTCCATAAACTCTTTTGAGGGAGTTCTTGCCTCGACTATCCATAACCCGACCATCAGAGTTTTTAGATATCTGTTGGCATGTACCTTTTTTGGCCGGGAGAATACAAATAAGGTTAATGCTAAAGAGCTTCTATTTTTTCAAGGAAGCCTCACAAATAGACGAACTAATTCGGTCCCGTTCATGCTTGCTCATATGGCTTTAACTTTAAATAAAGCGGGACCGATTTCTTTTGGAGGATTGATTACGTCTATTGCTCAGGCGCTTAACCTAAACAATGAGATAGCTACCCTAGACCCCTTACCTCCTCTCACAATTAACCTAAAATTTCTGAGAGACATGAAATTATGCCGTTTGAGGAGAGAAGGAGGCTATGTGCTTATGGTTCATGGTGTAGCTATCCCATCTGTTGTTTTACCATGCACTAGACGTACAGACGTACGAGATGAAAGGAATTGGACCTACGCTTTAGATGCTCCACTTGTTTTGGGTCCTCTTCCTCCTAACATTCCTGATGAGGCGGGACATGACACTGATGATGAATATGATCGGAGAGAGAGATCTCCCGTACCCCATGTGTCCCCCCATCATCCTTCACCACCACACACCGCACCATCTTCTTCTTCTGCAGGTACCACTCCTGACTTTTATATTACGGAGGAGATGTGGCGTAACCACATGGATAGAGAGAAAAGGCGTGACGACCTACTCTCTACCATCCAACAACAACTGGCGAATAACATGAGCTTCATGCAAGAATCGCAGCGGAGGACAGACAGGTCCTATGACACTGTTCTACAGTCCCTACAAACGATCACAGATACACAAGCCCGTCAGCAACACCACCACCGTCAGCATATTGCACTCATCGAAAACACTCAGGGTTCCATTTTGGATAACCTTCGAGAGGTTGTCGCATCACGCGAAAAACCGGCGGGAAAACAAGAACAACAGAGCCGCCACCGTGCGTTATTTATCCCAAAAGAGGGAAAGGAAACGCTCAGAGTAAACCCGGAAAGAACATGGTCTCGCGACCAAAGAGAATGGGTTCGGGAGTCGGTTATGCGAAGGGAAGGTATTAGCACCCCTACGCATCCGTCGTACTCGACGGGATCCACGCACAATAGGAAGGAAAATGGTTGCTAAAACACTGCTCAAACACACACACACTGGCTGAAGGAGACACAAGAAAACAGACTGAAACTGACTCGGCAGGATATCGCATCCTGGGCCTACTTAGTCTATCAGGCATAGACATCAGAGTCGAAGTAGTTCGGACTGGGGAAACGACACATGCTCGCTAGGATGTCGCATCCTATGCATACGTATCTCCTTGGACGAAGGAGAATCAGAGCATTCGTAGCTCGGCTGACACGCACACAAACAAACACAGGCAAAGGCAAACATGGAGCCTGAATGCCAATCGCTGGACTTATATCAGCATCCGAACCAACAAACACACACAAGAAGGCAAACGTGGAGCTGAATGCCAATCACTGGACTTACATCAGCATCCGAACCAACAAACACACACAAGAAGGCAAACGTGGAGCCTGAATGCCAATCACTGGACTTACATCAGCATCCGAACCGAACACACGCAAAGAGGCAAACATGGAGCCCAAATGCCAATCACTGGACTTACATCAGCATCCGAACCAAACACACGCACACTGGAACCTAACTGCCACTCGATGGACTTACATCAGCTTCCAAGCACACAACAGACAAAACAAAGACACAGGCGCCCGGAGAGATCAGCTCATCTCCTGCCTACGTACCTCATCTGGTATGAGGATCAGGGCGACGTAGTTCCCCTACAGAGGGAAAAAGGACTAGCCTAACCAGATAACAGAGGGAGACACAACTAGGGAGACTACGACTCGAGCCTAGATGTTATCATGCAAATTCATCCCTAAGTTAAGGTTTCTAGCTAACTGGCACAGGGAGCCAGCCTATCCTAATCATGACTTGCACAGGAAGCAAGCCACACACACACTTAACTTGCACAGGAAGCAAGCCAAGCATAACCTAACTTGCACAGGAAGCAAGTCTAAACTAACCCTAACTTGCACAGGAAGCAAGTCAAACAAACATACAAGCACAAGTAGCACACACTATACACAAGCAAGTGGCTCAAACAAGGGTTAGGTTTTAGTCGAGGGGTCATATCAACCTCAACAAACAAACCTCTGGAACTGGGTAGTAGGTGCTCTTAACCTTGCCATTGAGGGGCTAAGGTGAAGCAGATGAAAGGTGAGTGAAGATAAGACTTCACAGCTCTTATCCCTGGCCTGGGAGAGCTTAAGACAAGAATGTGTGGGTTCAGAAAGTGGGAACCCTTCTACACATTTAAAACTGACTCAACTGTACAATTGTACAAGATCTTGGGTTTGTATCTGCAATGCATCAACACAGTGGTGTGAGCAAAGCAGATGACACACAGAATAGCAGGGGATAGATTGCATATCCCTTGGGTTCTGCCAATTGCCTCTTCACTTAGGAGGTCTTTGACTCTATACAAGGACAAAATTAAACATACACAAACATTGCCTCTTAAGGAGGACTTCAGACAGTTGCCTGGCCAAGTAACAGGCCAGGTCTTCCAGACTACATGAAGATTAGAAATATACCTCAGTGCAAATTGCTTATACAAGCAAAGCAAAGCAAAAGTTCACAAGGAACTAAGCAACTAAAAGCACCTGAAATAGTCAAGCAGATGTTAGTATGCAACTTCAAAACAAAGCAAAAGGAAACAGACATTAACAGTTAGTCAGAAGCAAATGAATGTGCAAGGCACAGGGCTTAAGGCATGTGAGCCAAGCCGCCTACAAAACCAAGAGGTTAGACAATGATATTCAAGCAAGCTCAATCAAAAGAAATTGGTCTCATTGGTCATTTGTTGGTCAACCTGAAAACATGAACTCAAAGGTGAGTAACAGGACCACTAGGGCAAGCCTAGGGTCAAAAATGAATGAGAAAGCCAAAACAGCAAGCAATGTCTAATCAAAATCAAATTCAAACATTTAGGAAGCAAACCCAATTGGTTTCATGTTCATATCATGCATCATCATCATTTCATAAGCAAAAGAAGTCAAAGCATGGCAAATGAGAGCTCATAGAAGTCAACAGCAAGACTTGCATCAAAAGTCAACTCAAACATTTCCAAAAATCACCAAATAAATCATGATCAATCCTAACACATAGCATGGTAAGCATATCAAATTTCATCACATTTGGACAAGTGGAAGGCAGTCAATGAAAATCAGAAAGTCAAAGCAATTTTGAACATGCTCAATGAAGTCAACCAAACAAGCATCAAATTAGAAAAATCATAAATCAGATATGGTGTATGATAAATGAATGGGACTAAAACCATGGCAAAGATGAGGATGTCTAGTTATCTCATGTAAAATTTCATGTCCATCTAATAAAGTATGAGGATTTCACAAATGAAATGGCAACATGTGTCACAAAAAGTCAACATTTGACTAAGCAGGGGAGAAAATATCAAACAATTAGGAAATGCCACAAATAATTCCAAGAAAATTCACATGTAAACTAGACATACAAGAGTAGGTTCATGCAAAACATCAGATCAATTGGAGGTCAACAAGCATGGTATCAAAAATCATCAAGTTGGACATCAATGGTGTGACACAAGTTGTCACACCCTAATTCAAAAAATCATAACTCACAAACCAGCAATGATAAATTCACAAACTCTACACCAAAATCACCATGAGTGTGTCTAGTTTAAGCACAAAAAATTTGGGAGCCATTGGATAAAGTATCACCATTTCACAAATGTTTTGGCAAAGTGTACAAAATATGAGCACATGTCACAAACCCTAGCACCATTTAAAATTCGACCATCCAAAAAATCAATAAAAATCATGATAAAAAAGTAGAGATTCAGATGAACACAATGCAAAAATTCCCATGAAATTTGGATTTGAAATGAAGATGTTATGATTTTTGTTAATTTGATATCAAAGTGAAATAAAAATGAAGAAATAAAATGAATTGATTTAAAATTTAAACGTGGAATGGCAGTTTGGTAATAACGCATTCATTAAGTGGAACGCAGCGTTCCAACTTAAAGCTGTGTCAGCCGGCTATTGGCTACATGGGCCAGAAACTAGTGAAGCCATGCAACACGCGGTTTGAAGGATCAAAAACACTCCTGGGTTCGAAAGTTTAGGGTTTATGCCATGCTCAAAGTGTTCATCACGAAAAATTTCCAGCAAGAACAAATGGTGGCCAAAATCAAAAAGCAATATATCAATGCGTTCACCTCATCATGTACATTAACATACTAACTATCATTAACACTAAAACATGCTGAAATGAAAAGCATCGAGCAAAACATCATCCATATGTGAAACTTCATGTCAACATATCTTTCAACATAATCAACCATTTTCCATGATGTAAAGCTCAAAACAATCAGCATTGCAAGATCTACATAATGCATAACATGATTTTGAAAAATGAGAGATGCGAAAACCATACCAGATTTGAAGAACTGAGATGAATCGTGGTTTTTTTGGCCTCAATCAGCTAGAACAGATGCACACTCATGCTCCAAATGATGAATGATGAAGGAAGTTCAGCTCAAGAAAGCTTGGTTTGGCTCTAATCAACTTCTGCCATTAATGGAGCTCAGCAAAAACAGTCCATGAAAGTGGTTTCCAGTTGAGATTTGAGGCTTGAAATCAGCTCCAAATGGTGGGTATATGATGTAGCAAGCAAGGCAATGTTGTGTGCTTCACAATTTTTTCACAAAAGATTCAAAGATGGAAAGATGGAGATTTTTGAGAGAGTGAGAATTCTGTTGGTTTGTGTGGCTGCTAGGGGTTTCATTTAGCAGAAAAAATGATGTGTGTCTGCTGTTTTTGTGGTACTTGAATCAAGGTCCATGAAAATGTGGAGTAGAGTTGGTAAAAGTGTACTTTCTTTCCAATTTTCAAGCAAGTTGGCATGGGTGTATGTACTGCACGAATTTGACTTTGTAACATGACCAAAACCACATTTCTGAACTATTTCAATTGGCCAAATGGTTAAAAAATGATTATTTTGAAAAGTCAAAATTCAACTCACTTGAAATTAATTAAGGCAAGTTCAAAAAGGCCATTTTTCATGGTGATGTTTTGGTGAATGAAAGTTACATTTTTGGAAAGAGGGGATCAAATGTGACTTGTAGGAAAAAACCCCACCCAAATTGGCCAAATGGTTTGAGAGATATGGCCTTTTGAAGTTCAAGATTTTCTGAAAATGATTTGATCATAACTTGCCAACCATACATGGGAATTGAGTGTTCTTGGACTTTTTGGAAATGGGAGAACAAGATCTTCAACTTTCATGTTGGGCAAAAATTCATTTGAAGCTTGTATCATGATGTAAGTTTGAGGATCAAGACTTTCCATTTTTGGTAAGTTTCAGTTACAGGTCCAATTTCCATTTTTGGAAATTTCTGATCTGGCTTCAAATTCTTCCATGATGGTGTTTGCCATGACATATGAGGCCTATTGGGACATGAATAAGCTCTCTCAAACCAAATCCCATCATCAAATCACTGATTAAATGGACAGTTGACCAACAGTTGACTTTTAGGGTTTCTGACTGACTGTGCACTGACTGATGACTTCTGAACATCCAATCCTTGACCAAAACACTTCAAATGGATCCCCAAGTCATGTGAACATGTTGGACCAACCCTAGGGCCTTGGCTCCTTGAGAAACACCCTTGCTTGCTTGGTTGACTGATCTCCTGATCAGTTTGACCTAATTTCTTGATTGGCTTGCACTTGAGGCAAATGGGACAATGCAATGCTATGCAGTGGACCATGATATGCTATGACCTAATATGAGAATGTATGTACAATGATAGGTGCAAATTTGAGGTGTTACAGAGGTGAGGACCGCTCAGGATGCCCTGCAGGCGAGGATGGATCAGAGAGATCATCGTCGTACCCGATCCCGTCATCCACCTCAGGATGGCGAAGGCACCAGTGGTCAGTGATAGGTTGTCAGGTAACTCTACCCTTATCTTATTTCGAAACATTGGGGACAATGTTCGATTTAAGTGTGGGAGGAGACTCTATCGTCTTTTCTTTATTACCTTTCTCGTCTTTCCTTTATCGCTTTTCTTTGTTGTTTTTAGATAGCTTGTTTATTTTTATTTCCTTTTAGTTGTTTATTTTGCTTTTTAGTATAATGCATGAGTCTGACGAGTCACCAAATTTAGTACAATCTAATCTCCCCATACCTTTACCCCCACCGAATTTTTTTTGCAAAAGAAAACAGTGTTATTCCGAAAGTTTTCAGGTTTTAAAGATAGGTTTCGAGTAAGGATGCGGTGACTTGGGAGAACTTTGCGAAACATCAGTATCTGTTTTAGCACCATAAGCTTTGTAAATATAGGAATCATTCCCGAAACCCCATATACCATGGCCTTAATCATCATTTCCGTATGAGTCCTTAGTAGTTTATCTCAACAGTCAGCTCCGGCCTACACATCCTCTACGTAGGGGATCGATGCAAATAAGTGAATGATCCAGCAAAACAAAAAAATAAAAGAAAGCAAAAAGGCAACTCCGGTATAGGTGACCCTCACAAAGTCATTTAAACCAAAGAATTGTAAAAATTTGCTACAAAAAGAAAAAAAAAGAAAAAGAAAACGAAAAACTTACCCGCTGTTAGTTGGCTCAGAGGTATCTGGCACTGAACTCGGTAGGCCGGATTACGATCCGATCCCCCACAACTACAGTTGGGTCTAATAAAAGGGTTTACACATATTTATGTGCCAGAAACCCCATGCTTAGATCATAATCACTAACAGGCCACTCTACTATGAAGCATGTACGGATAACGGGCTTAATGTGATTGCGCCTGAATGAAAAGGACACAAAAAGAGATGAAGAGGCAGGCCTAGGTATTGTGGGATAATATGGGTTGGTTAATATAGGAATGAAGTTTATGTCCGTATTTGCGGATTAGTGTCATCATGGTACCCTTAGTTCACTCAGTTGGTACCTATCACTGCATCCCGACTTGAACTTAGAATTTTTACCTGAAGCACTCGTTTACACCAGTTTTTCTTTTATGAGCTTTTTAATGTTTTGCTTGAGGACATGCAAAGGTTTAAGTGTGGGAGAGTTTGATAACACTGAAATTTACCGTATTTTCGACTCCGATTTCACATGCATTCCAGTTGTTTTATTGTTATTTTGTTGTGTTATTACTATGTTTTTCTTTGTTTTCAGGTTTTTACTTTAATCGGAGCCCCGATCAAGAAAAGGAGCGAAAAAGAGCTAAAAACCCTAAAATTCAGCATTTTGTACTTGTGGCTTCCACCATGGCTGGCGCCATAGACCCTGCCATGACGTGTCCAAGCTCAACCTCCCTCAACTGCCACGTTCCCCACTACTTCCATTAAGGCGCCTCAGATTGGCCTTGTGGCGGGCGCCATGGCCTTGTGGTGGGCACCACAAGAGGAAAAGTTTTCCCTCCCATTTTCAAGTTGAAGGGCATCCTTGTCATTTCCATCTTTTTACTTGCTTATAAATAGAAACTCGAAATCACTTTTTCAATCATCTAAACTTAGAACAGAGGTAAACTCAGAGCAACTTTGTTTCACTTAGGCAAATATTCAGTATTTTAAAGTGGTAATCGCTTCGCATTGGGGTGTTACCATAATTGTGTAATCGAGTCTGCAATCGAGTTTGGAGCACTTTGGAAGGAAGTTAATCCTGCCGCCATTTTCATTTCCGCTTTGCAATTTACTCAACCCTCCGATTGGAGCAGGTTTTTATTACTTTGCCTTTACTTTATTTATTTCCTCGCACTCGCTTTACTTTATTTATTTCCTCGCACTCGCTTTACTTTATTTATTTCCCGCACTCGCTTTACTTTATTTATTTCCCGCACTCGCTTTACTTTTGTTTATTTTCCCGCACTCGCTTTACTTTATTTATTTCCCGCACTCGCACTACTTTTGTTTATTTTCCGCACTCACACTACTTTTATTTAAATTCCGCACTCACACTACTTTTATTTAAATTAATGCACTTTTACTTTACCATGTCTAACTAAATCTATAAGGTTAGAATGTAAGGATCGTAATTGAACCGATAATCCGTACAATTGTTCGTAGAAACACTTAAGGGCTATTTTAACTTTCAACTTAAGTTTTCCCGTACTTCAATTCTGTTGGGTAAGATCGAAAGCCGTCCAATGTCTATTTAAACTTAATTATTTTTAACTATTTCAAAAACAGCGAAAGCGCTTTGTTTAGTTCATTAGGAGTCTTAATTTAAGAAGAAAAGAGATTTTAAAACTATTTTCGGACGCGTTTATAATTTTAGAGTCTGGTTCGTGAGAACCTCTTTCGGTTAAGAAATCCAGGTTAAAATACTTTTCAACTTAGTCAAGATACTAGATTTCTTAAAAATAGGTTTACTACTCTAACACAATGCGCGCCTTTTTATAAGTGACAATAAGAGGGTTTGATTAGGGAGTACAACTCAGTTCTGAATACGCGAAAGCGACAGTTCCCGTTAAATTAGTTCTTTTCAAAGTAGGAAACATTGCCCATAAGTAGTTCTATCAGCAAGTACTTGGATTATTAATTGATTATGTGAATTACACTCGACCCTGTCTTTATTAATTAAAATTTATTCAATACTTTACTTTTCATTGCACACTCTAAAAACACCTATTTTGATTGCCTTTGATAAACACCATAGCAATAGATAACGATAGATTGACACTTGGTCTCTGTGGATTCGACAATCTTTTATACTACTCTGACGCGTTCGTATACTTGCGAAAAGCACGCATCACTAACCACTAATCAAAATAGAAAAGTTATGTCTTGTTTTCTTTAAGTTTATTGTGCAATGTAAGGTTTCCCATCAAGAACATCAAACATGTTTCCTCAGCTAGGGTTTGTGTTGATTCCTCAAATCAAAGTATGGTCAACCATTGATTCTCAAGGGGCTATCTCTCAAGGCATGATCTCCAAGGTCCTCAAGCATCTTTCAATCTCATTTTTATCAAGAGTATCTCAAAGTTTTGTTGCTTATTTCTCAAGAGAAGTCCATGGTTCATGTGTTTATTTCCATGCCTTCTTCAACAAGTTACCTCAAACTTTGAGAAATTTAATTAAGAGATATTTAAGGACACCTTATTTTGAGTTCATATGATCATCCATGTACTTTGAAATGCAAGGAAAGTCCAAGTGCACAAGTTTATTCCAAGAGGTTTGACCAAAAAGTCAATATTTGAAGTTAAAGTTCCAAGGATCACAACTCCTTTAATTCTCAACATTTTTAATGCTTCCTTTTGCGTATGACTCTTATAATTATCCTATACAACTTTTAGTTATAGTACAAGAGCCAATTATGCTTGGAGGGTCACCAAATGTTTGAAGACATTATATGTCATTTGTGGATTTAGTGAAATTTGACCTATTTTCAAGTGATTTTTTCTCAAATTTCAAGGATTACAACTTCTTCAATTTTTAAAATTTCAGGCTGATTATTTTTTCACAATGTCATTTGTGATTCCCTCTGCAAGTTTGCTTCAAGGATCAAAGTCGAAATATGCTTGGAAGACCATGGAATTCATTGAGACATTACAAGACATTACAAGTTTTATGACCAGACTTTCGTGCCAACTTCAACATGCCATAAATTTGTGCTCAAGAATACAAATGAAACCTTTCTTGGCACATTGTAATCTTTGTTATGATTTCAACACATTGTAAAAAGAATGGGATAAAAAAGCCTCATGAGAAAGATTCCCCATTGAGTTGAACACGGTGACTTGAAACTGAAGAAATCACGATCGTCTGAATTTGAACTTCACTAATCCTCAATCACAAGCCAAATAAGCACGCTTTTTGGACCAAAACATATTTCACCAAGTCTCTAGAAGTTAATTGACCCTTGAAACACATGATTTGGCTGAGTTTTGATGGATTTTAAGTCACACTTTTCATACTTTTTGATCAAATTCGTGTTGCAAGAATAAAGCTTGACCCCACACGTATTTGGATCCAAACACATTCCCTATAAATAGAGGAAGCTATTGCATTCATTTCCAAGCTTTTGAGAACCAAGAAATCCCTGCTTCACTCTAAACTTTTTCCAGAAAATTGAACTATCGTGTTTTGAATTCCTGCTTGTTTCAGCCCGATTTCTTGATTCCATTAGCATCTTCGGTCTTCTCTGAAGCTTTTGCAATGATTCCCAAGATCCAAGACCTCCTGAATCGCTCTAGTCAGATCGAGCTTCATCAACTTCTGATCACTATTTGGACAAAGTAGTTCTGAGCATCATTTGAACTCAAATAAGTTACCACAATATAGTCTTTCATCCTCTGGTTCTTTCCCCTAACTTATCTGGTGTTAATTGATCTTGTTCATCATTTAATTTTATTTTTCGTGGTTTGCTTGCTTCTGAAACTTCTATGAAATTCCCCATGCTCAGTTTAGATAAATAAATATGGAGCATGAGGTTGAATTCGTGATGAGGATCCGATCACATTGGTGGTGGTCTCGTGTTCTAAATTTACCAAACAATGAAACTCCGGTGAGAGGCCATCGGGGAAGATGACATGAGTTTACCTTAAGTCATCTGAGTTTGGAGACACGCTGGAGATTTAAAATGTTTTGATTGGTCCAATTTGAATTAGATCTCGTGTTTTATTTTGGCTAATTTCCACCGTGTGTTCCAGCCTTGTGATTGTTGGATCTACCACATCAATTGATGAAGTCAGATCCAACACTCCGTGTTTTTTCCAATTTTATTTCTTTTTCTTGTTTTCATTTTTAATTATTTTTTCTTTTAAAATTCATAGAAAAATCATTTTGCATCCAAAAAATGCCAAAATAATTTCTAAAATTCTCTTTTATTTGTCTTCATCTGATTTTTAATTTTCAACATTTTATTTTCTTAAATTTCTATATTTTTTTAATTTTCTATTTTCCCTTTTATTTTAATTGGTTTAAACATAATTTTCTTGGCCATTTATTTAGTGTTTAGAAGGAATTTATGGATTTTCTCTTTTATTTCCCTTTTAAACTTCATTTTATAAATGTTTTGATGCATTTTATTTAATGTTATGGCATTTTATATTTGTTTGACCTGTTGACTTCTGTTGGCCTTGGATCATGGTTGTTTTCATCATAGGTCTCATCAAACTCAATCGATCTTGGGTGTTGATGGGGTGAAAACCCTAATCAACCAAAATGGATGATTAATTTTTTGATGATGACTTGATCAAACCTTTGATTCAATTTGGGTGTGACCTTTCTTGTCCCCTTCATCTTCATTCTTTCTTTTCTTCTTGATCAATTGTATGGTTTGTGTCCATCTTGCTCATGATGTGTGGATTTGTGCTTGATGAACTTTCATCATTTCAAATCTACCTCTTAATTGGTCTTGAATCATTTAAGGTACTTTGGATTGATGCATAAGTTTGTATTAAGTACTATGAAGCATGGATTGATGTAACAGACCACTCTCCTAGCTTTTGTGCTTGATTAATTCTCTTTTCTTTTTTTGTGTGGCATAGCTTTAGGAGAATGATTTACATATCATTTCTCTAGCATGTATTAACACAAACATTATTATTGACCGGCCTCAGTAAGCTGTGACTTCTACATAAGTCCAATTACGATTGCTTGACATAGTGTTAAATTTGTCCCGAAAGTAAGTCATTTTTATAAGTGAGATTGTGACATACTTGTTGATTTTATCCAATTTGGAGCCACTCTCATAGGTGATATAAAAGTCCATATTTTCATGCTTTTTGGTGAATAGTTGAGTGTTCTCTAAAAAATGACAAAATTGTCTTTCCCTTTTTAATTACTAACATCATTTGCTAACATTATTATGTATTAACTCTTATTTTAAATGTCATTTATCTTATGCCCTTTTATACTTTCGTCATTTACTTTGTGCTTTTTATTTTAGCATCCCATATCATATTTGTTTATGCTTATATTATTTGTTCTTTGTCCATTTGGGTTTCTCTTTCTTTCGAATACATTATTAATAAAGGAAAAACCCTCTAGAAAATTTTGGTTCCCTGGATTCATGGACTTATGGTTACTATCCTTAGCATTATTGTGGAGTTATGGACTTAGAATTAGGACCTTGACCCTTTCTTTAGAAGCTTGTGATTTGAGACTTTGGGATTCATCTGGTACCTTTGACTTTGGATTTCTGTTGAAGACTTGGCTTGGTTACTTTGATTGCATATGATACATGGATTATTCTGTCCTTATTTGGCTTGCTGGAGGCTTAATCCAAAGGAGGAAATTCTTGCTTGACTTATGTCATAAATGTTGCTATCTCTTGGTTAGATTTTTCCTCCCTAGCTTTTACTTTAGATACTAGGATAGTCTTTTCTGCTCCTCTCCTTCTTTAATTTTCAAAGTATCCTCTCTCTTTTCAAAACTTTCTTGTTTTTACACTTGAACCACTTTCTCAATAAACCTTGACTTTTGTCAAGTGATTTTCAAAAAAAAATCTTAAAATCAATGCTAACATATCTTAAGCATATTCATACTAGTTTCAAAAAGACTAAAAAATGAATAACTCATTTAATCATTTTTGTGCCATTTGTGCACTTTTCCCTTTTTTAAACTTTTCTCAAAGTTTAGACATGAGTCATTTCCATAGCTGAGATGTAATTCTCCTATCCTCATAGTATTGATGATAATCTTTTTCCACCCAAGAGAGCTAGTGGCATACTTGTTGATCTTTATCCAAGTTGGAGCCCTTCTTTGTAGTGGTGCAAAGTTCTCATACTTATGGGTGACTAGTTGAGTGGTCTCCTAAAAATGACAAAATGTCTTTTCATTAAAAATGAATCAAAATAAACATCTTTGTTATTTTTACCATGATTTAAGAGGTTTTGATCCTCAATTGTAATTTGATGGTACGTACGCATTAGACTCAAAAAGTCTTGGAGAACACAAAAATTATAAAAAAAACATTTTTTTACTCATCTCCACGATCTTTTGAAAACAAAACCATTTTAAGCCAAATGCACATATTTTCAAAGAGGTTCCTATAAAGTACTATAGATGTTTAGGGTGATAATACTTTCCCTTTGCATAACACACATTCCTTTATCTCTTTTATTAGTTTTTTTTTTGTTTTAAAAAAACTTCTTTGGATTTTATTCATTCCTTTTCCCTATCCTTTGGAATTAATAAAAGCGCGATGGTGACTCTTGTTTTATGAGTTAAGTTAATTAATAGCTTAATCTCAAAGTTTTTACCGCTACGTGAACCTTAATAATCATGCCACATCTTGACCAAAAATGAAATAATGGAACTTGGACCAGTGGACCCTAAGCACACCTTTTCACACTATGGAAACAATGAATGGAACTTGGACCAGATGATGACCAAGGAAATCAACGGATGAAGTGACTTAGACCAAATGAGACCAATGACAATATGCAGTGAAATATGAATGTAAGCATGCCTTTAGGATAATCATAAGGCACCAAGGACTAGGGTTTAGTTAGGTCAAACCTCAAGTAAAATGATAACCAAAAATCTCAAACCAAGTGAATAATAAATCATAAATGCCATGAGCCAAGCTAGGGTTTTGAACTCTCTCAAAGAAAACCAACAAGATTCACCAAACTCTAGATAAAGAAATAGGATTTATCATAGACTAAACTCCAAGATCCCAACATCAACCAACATGGAACTCAAGAACCAACTATCCCTAATTAGGGTTTCAAACAAAGCATAGAGCTCCACAAACACATCTCAAACCATGGGCCCACAATTAGGGTTTAGCAGTCAAGTTAATTACTCAAAAGGTAAAACGCAAAATCCCATAGGAGAAAAGTGAAGAATTAGGGTTTGGATGCACAAATGAATACCATGGTATACACTTCATGAATCAAGGTCCCAAAGGATCAAGAAATCAGGGTTCTACCCTATATGATGAGCAAAACCATAATCTCCAGCAAAACCCTAGTTTTATTAGCCATAAACCTTGAATTTATGATGCTTGTTAACGGGTGTTAGTCATGAATGAATGATGCACATGAATGAGTCTCAAGTCATAGGTTAGATGAAAAGTGAAAAGGGGAGAGCAAATTTCGGGGTATGACAAATAGACTGATACATAGCACATACCGGAGGGAGTAGGATAAGTTATAGGGAGAAGTATCTAGAGCTCTTCAGTGAAGTTTCATGTTCATAATACATTTAGGGGGAGAATCTAAATATAGTTTTGTTGCTTGTCTTGTCGGTTAAGTTTCTTTTATTATTATTTATTAAGTCTTCTTCATGATCATACATCTCTGAATCATGTTTTGAATCAATTTGTTTTTTAACATACCTAATTCAATTGGTTGTATTTGAGTTTGATCATGATGTTTTAAGTCTTTTGCTTGAGTTAGTGGAACAAGAACTAAAGTATTTTGAAAATATGAAAAATTGAGATTGTACGTGCCTGACTAGAAACAATTACATATCCTGACTCAACTCAAATTGAACGGGGGGAAATAAAAGTTTTTCAACATCTATGACTCGAGTCACAATTTTAACTTGATTCAAATTAGTAATCTATGTGGCTCTAATCTTATTTCACTCTACTTTCTCATTTGACTCAAATCATGAAATGTTCTTAAATTAGACCTAACTAACTTTTTCAATCCACTTTTATGCTTAATCTCAAGTCCATATAAATTATTTTTGTCATCTCATTCAAATTATAAGTCACATAACTGATAAAAAAATTTAGAGTGATTTTGTGAGAATCAACAACCTTTATTTTGTAAAACTCAAAATCTCTTGCAAACATAATTTCTTTTATATTCAACCTCTATTTTGAGTTCAGATCTTGATTATGGAGATTTCTAACTGTTGAGGGCGACATGTCTTGAAACTAACTATTTTTTAGGGTTTTAGTTAAGTTTTCCACAAATCTTGCGGGGTTGAGGTTGTTGTCATTGGTAGTGACAAATTCTAGTGAAAAGAAAGAGGTTCTTCTCTCCAGCAAACATTGGTAGTGACTGTGTGGTAGATTGCAGACAAGGTGGAATTCTTCTCAATCTTCGGAAAATTCACCGCTCAAGTAATTAGTGGGATCAGATGGTAATTTCCACACTCGAAGTCTATGAGCAGATTGGTGAAGCTGGAATATTCAAGAAGCGAGAATCGAGTCAATATTTCGCAAAAGAGATTGGAATTAAGTTGTATACGAGTCAAAATCCAAATAGGAGATATATTTTTCTTAGCATTCTTGTGGATTAATGGTTATATGAACTTTTTCAATATTATTCAAAACATAATGGAAGAAAACAAATTCCAATGGGAAACCATTGAAAAATATGGAGTAGGCTCTTACGAGGGCGATAGAGGTGGACCACTATATACCTAGGTGTACCCTTTCTCTCTCTCTCTCTCTCTCACACACACACACACACACATTTCAATTTTCGTAGGATATTGCATGTTTAGGTTATTAATTCACAGTGTAGTTTATCACTTATTTCTGTTGATAGTGATTTATTACGCATGGTTAGGTTTTGTTAGAATTGGTACCGAATTAAGCCTTAATATTGATTAAAATCTAGAAAACTTGTGTTGTTAGAATGCGGTATTAAATGAATAATTGTATAAGACACATATCATGTAATATACAATTACTCAAATAATCATTGTCTTTAAACAATCTGTGAGATTTGTCAATTGTGTATTTGTTAGTGTGGTTGAATTCCAATACAACATAATATCTCTATTTTTTCTTTAAGACTTATGTGCCTTTTTTGAAAAACCTATGATATTCTATTTTTGAAAAATCAGTTGAAATTTGTAATAAGTGTCTATTCACCCCCCCTAGACTGTCTCTCTACTCCATATTCTCACCCAACAATTGATATCAGAGTTAGTCTTTTGATCAAGTCTAAGCAAGTCAAATTTTTTGGAATATGGTTGGCGATGATGATCCAAATGGGGTGTATAATAGAGAACAAAATGCGAGAATTATGATTATTGGAAAGAGAACATGTATCTCATTTACTATCAGTTGACAAAAATATATGGGTAGCTGTTACCGAATGGCGTTTTATCCCTAAGGGCGACGATGATGTTGTTAAACACCCAAAGGATTGGATAGATGATGAAACAAAAAATACTTTATATGATCTGCAAGTGAGGACCATATCTTTGTTTAAGTGTGAAAGTATTATACTAAATTTCACATCACAAGAGTGTTAAAGGTATGTGGGGCACTATCAAACCCTTTATGAGGGAACATATGACATGAAGGGTTCTAAGATCAATATGTTTATAGAGGAGTTTAGATTATTATGTATGGAACCCATAGAATCTGTGAATTCAATGAAGACTAGATTCCTCCACTTAGTCAAAAAGCTAAGCAACTTGGGAAAAACCTTTTCTAACAAAGATTATGTTAAAAAATGTTGAGGTCTATGTGCAGGGAGTGGCATCCAAAGGTTACCTCTATAAAAGAATCTGTGATCTTAGTACTTTGGACATCACAAAGTTATTTGGGAAACTAGTTGAACATGAAAATAAACTGAAATGACTTTCGTATAGCAAAGTAAAGTTGAAATATTAAGAGAAAGGGAAGAAGAGAATAAAGATATTTCTTTGAAAGCTTTGTCATCTAAAGAAAAAAAGTGAAAGGAAGAAAGTGATAACTCTGATGAAGAAACTCCTTAAGAATGTGGGATGGGTTTATTCATTACACGCTGCAATAGATACTTGAAAAGATACAAGCTCTAGCATTTCGAAAAAGGTTTGGTAAATTTCAAAAATACTAACCCGCCTAAAAGAGAACACAAGAAAAAAGTATGATGATGTTACGTGTTATAAGTGCGGAAAATCGGGGAATTTTAAAACTACTTTTCAAAGTCTCACCAAACATCGTAAAAAAAGATAAGGAGGTCTACAATACGAAAGGAAAAGGCGCCAAAGGTCGTAGAACTTATACCGCATAGGAAGAAGAGGATGAGAGCTCCTCCTTATATTCTAACTCAGGTTCAGTTGATGAATGTTCCGACCCATGTTTGATGACACATAAGTGTAATACCCCAAAATTTACCCTTCATTTTTCCTGGAAGCATGTGATTATGTTTTACACTTCATTAGCATCATATTAGGTCATACTCATTGCATACTGCATTAGTGACATGGAGATCAGGTTTTGATCGATCACTCCTTAACAAAAGGAGCCCACACAAAGCAAGATTGAGAATTGGACTTCATTTTCTAAGTATACAAGTCTCAAGGGTCTCAGGGGGGTCCAAGTATCTTATTATGGTCCTCAGTTCATCAATGAAGGATTCAAAGCTATCAGAGTGTTCATCTGGATTTAATTAGAAATTAGGGTTTCATGGCTACCTGCAACAGGCAATGTTTGGTTGGAAGTATAGGAGCTCATCCATGTCATGATTAGAGAGGCATCTTGGCCTAGGAAGATTCACAATCATCTCAGAAAGATCCATTAGCAATCAGTGCAATCAGTTCCTAATCATTTTGCCCTAAAACTAGGGTTTGGTATAAAATCAGTTTATTTATGATTCTTTGGGTGAAACTCTTTTCCATGGCCCTCCATATGTCCACAAGGGTCTACATCCAAAAAATAAGCTCTTTATTTGAGCTAGAAGTGCTTCAATTGATCAATGGAATCGGGAATCAGATAGTTTGGGAAAAGTCAATTGTGGGGCCAGAAAAGTCAACTCCTGACATTTTGAGAGTGGAATCTCAAAATCCATGCCTAGGGGATCCTACATGTGAAATTTGATCAAGGTTGGATCATGGATTCATTATTTAATCAGGAATTGGAAAAGTTACTTAATTTGGAAACGGTTGACTTTCCATTTAGGGCAAGTTTTCATGATCGTTGCACTCACTTTAAGCCCATTTTCCATCAAGATAAAAGCTCCATTTGAAAATTTATCCAACATGAAAGTTGTTCCTCTTGTTCCAAGCTTTCTAGATATATAAATTTTGCTCTATTTGGATTATAATTGAGAAAGTTATGCTTAGTCAAAGTGAGACATTTTTTTAGGACACTTAGAAAAATTTCTAAGTCCAAAGTCTTCAAAATTTGTCAAGACTTCTTGGCCAGTTTTCTTGCACTTCAAGGCATTATTTGAAAATACTTTCTTCACAACAATTGTACCTTGCCATGTCCTCTTTCACATAATTTTGGAATCATCTCATTTGGATCCATGGTTTGAGAGATACATTCATTTAAAGTGGGCACCATGACTTGATTTTCTAGGCAGATTTTGGGCCTGGCTGGCCCAATCAGATTTTCTAAGCATGCTGCACAAACCAGTCACGTTTTTTTTTACCTTTTTTGGCCATGAATTGGACATCCATTCACTTAAGTTTGGCCCAAAATAACAACATTTTACACCTCACTTCACACTTTTATTCTTATGGATAAATCACTTATTAAAAAGCCCATGAGAACACCTAATCCACCCTATTTAAGAAGGTGAAACCCTAACCCTAAAGGAGCATTGGAATTTCGTGGCAAGGAGGCAAAGCTTCATCACATATCAGATTCCATTCCACTTCTATTTTCCATTAGGTAATAATCTCTTCCATGGCCATGTTTTGATATATCTGCGCTTGCTTACCATGTTCATCACCATTAATCCTTCCATTTTCATATTTCTTTTTCTTATTTAAAATATTTTCTTCGTCTATAAAATTACCCAAAAATATTTTTCAATTTTCTTAACGTTTTATTTAATTTTATATAATTTTTATTTTTGTATTTTTTTAATATTAATATTTTATTTTAATTATTTATTCTAACTGGTCCATTTTAACACACTTTTTTTTATTGATTTTATTTTTATGACTTAAAATTATTGTTAGCATTTGATTTTTGGGATAAAGGTTGACCACTGTCTCATGGTCAACCTGACCTTTTCTTGGAATTTTATTTCACATTTTCAATTTATTTTGGATTTATGTTTGACCTAGTTTGGTTGGTGGATTTTTAATTTGACTTCTGTTTTATTTTAATTAATTCACGTACCAATTTTCATTATTTTTAAAATATTTTTGGGGGATAATGATGTCCTGTACCCACCTCATTTATTTTAATTTTTCATAATTTTCTTGATTAATTTACTATTTATTCTTGATTTATTTCTAACCTAGTCTTATTAATTGACTTTTGGTTTGACCTATGTTTTGTTTTAATTAATTCACGTGCCAATTTTCATTATTTTAAAAATATTTTTGGGGGATGATGATGTCCTGACCCCACCTCATTTAATTTAATTTTTAATAATTTTCTTGATTAATTTGCTATTTATTTGTTATTTTTTAAGTTGACTTGAATTTTCAGTTGACTTCTTTATGATCGATGTTTGACTTAGGGATTGCTTATGGCAATTGAAGAGATCTTTTGATCCTCCCTTGTTCATCTCATATGCCATGTATTAGAGGCCTTTTGCCTTGATTTTTTTTGGTCCTTACCTCATTTCCTGATTAAAATATTCAGTCGACCTTCGTGTGTATATTTTCATCTGTTTGACTCATCTGTTATCTTTTATACTTGTTTCTCTCATTCATGCTTTCTATTGCTTGATTATTTAACATGTTCATACTCCCATGCATTGTTTAAATGATCCATTATTTGATTGTTTGGTTTGATTTTATATTGTTTATTTATCCGATCTGATTGATAATTGTTGCCTACTTGTATGATGTATGAGGCATATATTCTTATTGTTTGTTTGCCATGAACAATTCCCATTCATAACAAATGTACCCCTCTGCCATAAAGTGTATAATATTTATTTCTTTATTTCTTTAGTCACCTGTTAATACAAGAATTAAAACGAACATCCAATAACCATTTCAAAATAAGATCAAAAGCTCGATCCAACGTCGAGTAATCATTTTCAAAACTTAACTGAACCAGCACGCATTCATCCATCCTCTTGTAAGTCGATTGCCTCAGGCATCGCTATCTACCTGTAAGCCGATTGCCTCCGGCATCGCCATCTACCCTTATCCGTAACTCCTCTCCGCGCTCCATCCGTCGACTCTTGTTCCGTTTAGATAGCACCCATTAGGTAGAACCCTTTGTATGATAACATAGGTAGAATTCCCTTATTCTTTGCATGCTAACATTAGGTAGATGTTCCCCTTTGTAAATCCTAACACATAGGTCCATATTGCATGACAACTCTAGAGCAGAGCTTCCCCACTTTTAGACCTTCCGTGCGTCTCTGATCTTGTGGCATGTCAGTCCGTTCTATTGCAAAGAGGTAACTGCCTAAGACTCAATTCAGCGAGCTGCGACACCTACTGCTAGGACGTTGAACACACTGCCCACCCTCCTTTGACACAGCTGGTTTCCTCTTTTGTAAGTCCATGTTCAGATGGCAATCCTTAACCCCTAGTTAGTCGAACTACTTTTTGCTCTGATTCTCATTCCAAATGAGATACGTAGGCATAAGACGTGACGTCTTACCGAGCACACTTCTCTTTAACCCATAGGTAGCCGAACTATGTTTTGCTATGATTCTTATTCCAGATGAGATACGTAGGCATAAGACGCGACGTCTTACCGAGCACACTTCTCTTTAACCCATAGGTAGCCGAGCTACGAAGACTCTGATTCTCATGCTCAAATGAGATACGTAGGCAGTGGATGCGACATCCTTGCGAGTCATTTTCTTTTAACCTTCCTTTTAGTAAATAGTACTTTAGATATACCTACACCCTTTAGACTAGAACAACACTTATGAAAAGGGCTCCCTAGGAGTACCTAGGATGTTTTGGATGCTTAAAACCTTCCCATTGCATAACCATCCCCCTTACCCAGATCTCTGACATTTTTACTAGTTTTTGATTCGATAAAACTTTTAGGTTTTTGTTCGCTTTCTAACCATTCCTTTGGATAAATAGAAGTGCGGTGGTGACTCGACTTGTATGGTTTACCTTGGATTTAGTCAATATCTCTAATGGTAACGAATACCCCGCTACAGAAAAGTGGCGACTCTGCTGGGGACTATCATTTGCCTAGTGGGTTTTGCCTACTTTTCATATTTGTTGTATTGTATGGTATATTGCTTTGTGACATATTTTTGTGCAATTTGGGATTACTGTATTGTATGTAATGATTGAATTGTTTGAATATTAATTCCTTGTATGCTTGGTGATCTTCGTGAGATGAGTTCTATACCCGAACTCGAGTGCACTTAGGATAGGAGAATGGCATAGTCTTGTTGACTTGTGTGGAGTTATTCCTTAGCAAGTTGACTTGCAAGCCATTCACTTGGTGGAGGTTATGTTGGGATCAATAATATCACACGAGTAGTCGTGGTTAGGCATTACTCTTTCCAGTATATGCCTTAGAAGCCAAGGACCTTTGTTTACCACGCCCATCTTGGCCTATTTTTAGGACGTAGTGCGAAGATCGTTCAAGTGTAAGATTTGATACGATTGTTACGCGATACTACACTCATAAGAGTCTCTCTTGAGAATATTTTTGGAATACGAGTAGTCGTTTATCCGATAATATCCGAAAGATGGGATGATGACTATGGGAACCTCTTGTAGAACATGATTGTCAGGTTTAACCATAGTACACTCCCTTTGGGTGGTTCTTAACCAAGACTCCATGCTCGCGACTCGCAACAAATCCTTGATTCGTGGTTGATCCGTTCTTGTGTATCCTTAATATCAATGGAACTTGGGTGTTGATAAGGTGTAAACCATAATCCACCAAAATGGATGATTGATATTAAGGATGACTTGATCCATCCCATGACCTTTGTGTGGTGTAATTTGCTTGATCCTTGAGTGTGATTGTTGCATCCATGCATTCATGCATTCATACACATCCATATCATTAACAATGAGAAAATTTTCAAGGAACTTAAGAGGTCTATTTGAAAATTTTCATACATGGATAAGCAAAGAAGGAATACGAAGAAGTACAGTTTCAGACAACCCGAATTGAAAGAGCTAAGGAATTTGACATCCTATGTATTAGATCCCTTGGATTTCAAGGCTCGTCATGGGAAGCTTCTGTCTATTCTGGATACTCAAGTGGATGAAGGTCTAATGAGTGTGTTGGTGCAGTTCTATGATCCCTTGTATCGTTGCTTCACTTTTCCGGATTTCCAGCTTTTGCCCACGCTTGAGGAGTATGCCTATCTTGTGGGCATACCTATCCTAGACCAGTTGTCATTCAGTGGCTTGGAGAGAGTTCCTTCTTCTCAAGAGATTGCTGATCTGTTGCGTATAGATGAATCTATTATTGGTGCTCATATGACTACCAAAGGTGGAATTCAAGGTCTCCCGTCTGATTTCCTCATTGATCAAGCTACTATGTTTGGGAAGGCCATGAGTGAGGACGCCTTTGAGGCTATATTTGTACTTCTCATCTATGGGCTAATGTTATTCCCCAACATCGACAAGTTTGTGGATGTGAACGCCATTAGGATTTTCTCTACTCTTAATCCCGTTTCTACTCTGTTGGGTGACACTTATTTCTCTTTGCATATGAGGAATGCAAAGGGCGGTGGTACCATTGTGTGCTACTTGCCTCTGTTGTACAAGTGGTTTATTTCGCACTTGCCTCAGACGCTCGCCTTCAAGGAAAACAAAGGATGTCTACGGTGGTCCAAGAGACTTATGTCTCTCACTAATGATGATATCTTTTGGTACAACCGTGTATATGATGGTGTGCAGATTATCGACTCTTGTGGTGAATTCTCCAATGTACCTCTTCTTGGTACATGCGGTGGAATTAACTACAACCCTATTTTGGCACGTCGTCAGCTTGGGTTCCCCCTAAAGGATAAACCCAATAACATTCTGTTAGAGGCTGTGTTCTTTCAGGAGGGTAAAGATCCCCAAGGCTTGAAGGGCAGGATGGTCTGCGCATGGCGCAAGATCCATAAGAAAGGAAGGAAGGAGCTAGGACCGAAGAACTGTATCGCTTTGGAACCCTATACCTCTTGGGTTAGGAGGAAAGCTTCCGAGTACCTCATGCCTTATGAGTATCCAAGACCCACACCTTTGGTTGTGGCTGGGCCTTCAACCCTCTCTAGCCAAGGAGTAGAGGAGTTGAGAGACGAAGACCGTTCGCGTGCTTGGATCCGTGAACGAGAGGAGTTGCTTCAGCAGATCAGAGAGAAGGATGCTTTGATAGAGTTCCTTGAGCACCAGGTTATTGATGATCCTGATGACGCATTGACTTCTCTACTTCCTCAGTCTTCCAAGTTTTGGAAAAGGAAGTATGATCGACTCACCAAAGAGAAGGCAGATATGGAGGCAGCCTATGAGAGGGAGGTGAAGAGGCTTCGTGCAGCTTATCTTCCGGTCTCGAGGGCTTTGGACGATTGCTTCTAGGGATCCATAGGATGTTCATTTTCCTTCTCTCTTGTATTGTATTTGGTTACAAGGATTGTACTTCTTTGGCGTAAAAACATTTCCAAATATTAATTGACGTGATATTTCTGTATGTGATAAACGTTTAATATTTCCAAAATTTGCAAATAAGACTCTAAAGTTCCTCTGATATAAAAATTAAATCATAAGCATTGCATGCATCATGTTTATCTATTCCTAGGGGTTTATATCTTCTTCTTGATTCTAGTCGGGGTTTTCTTACACTGTTTATCTAATGTGAGACTGGAATCAAGGGGTAGAATACCCTTTGCATATACATTAGCATGTCTTGCATAACAGGTACCGCCGCAGTGTTCTCATCTTGTTTGGTATTCCATTATTAGGATAGCTGACTCAGGCATTCACCGATACGGTACCCGAAGGAATCAACAGAGAGCAATGGAAGGTTTACAAGCAGAGCTCGCTGAGATGAGGATTCACATGAATCAGTTCATGGAAGTGGTCCAAGGAGTGGCTCAGGGACAGCAGGAGCTTAGATTGTTGGTACAAGGGAATCCCCCTACTACTCAACCAGAGGTTGTGGCTGATCCTCCAGCTGAAGAGGCTAATGTACCCAATGGACCGGGGCCTATCCCAATCCCACATGGCAACCTTGGTCAACAACCCATCCATGATGATCAGGAGGATCAATTCCCCCTGCTTCAGGATGACTTTGGCATGGGCTATGGTATGGACCCTATGTTTCAGAGACTGGAAGAGAGGTTGAAAGCTGTTGAAGGGCAGAATGCTCTTGGTGTGGATGTTGCTGACTTGGGGCTGGTCCCAGGCGTGAGAGTTCCACCAAAATTCAGAGTCCCCGTGTTTGATAAGTACAATGGCAACTCTTGCCCGAAGACTCACGTACAAGCTTACTTCTGCAAGATGATCGCGTATTCTGATGATGAGAAGCTGCTCATGTACTTCTTCCAGGACAGCCTAGCTAAGGCAGCCTTGGAGTCGTATATGAGGCTGGACAGAGCCCATATTCGCTGTTGGAGAGACTTGGTTGAGGCCTTTATGAAGCAATATCAGTACAATGCGGATATGGCACCTGACAGGACTCAGCTCTAAAATCTGTCTCTCAAGAGTAACGAGTGCTTCAAAGAGTATGCTCAACGCTGGAGAGAGTTGGCTTCCCGTGTTCAGCCTCCGATGTTGGAAAAAGAGGTGGCCAACATGTTTATGAACACACTGCCTGGATCTTATTTGGAGCGTCTGGTGGGTTGCAACGCCTCGAATTTTGCTGATGTGGTCTCTACCGGTGAGAGGGTGGAGAACTACTTGAAGACATGTAAGATCCAAAATGGGGTTGGATCATCTTCGGGGTCAAAGAAGCCGTTCTTAGGAGGACAGAAGAGGAGAGAAGGGGATGCAAATGCCATATCTTCTTATCAGAACAGGGGTAACCGGAGGAATAACTTTCAGAATTACCATCAACAACCTTATGTTGCAGTAGTGACCATTTCGGCTGCAGCACCAGTGCAACAACAACAACCTCAATGTCAACAAAATCAATACCAACAACAACAGGGTAACATACCTGCTTATCAACTGAGACAGAGGATGATGGATAGACGTTTCGACACTCTTCCGATGTCGTATGCCCAGTTGCTTCCCAACCTTCAACATTTGCAACTTGTGCAGTTACGCACTTTGGCTCCTCCCGTTGGCAGGCTTCCAGTGGGTTATGACGCCAATGCTAGGTGTAATTTCCACTCTGGGGCACCTGGCCACACTATTGAGAACTGCAAAGCTTTTAAGCACGTAGTTCAGGATCTTATTGATTCAAAGGCCATTAAATTTGTGTTGGCTCCTAATGTTGTCAACAACCCTATGTCGCAGCATGGTAGAGCAAATGTTAACATGGTTGAAGGAGAAGTCAAATTAGTCAAGGAGGTGTTGAAGCTGAAGACTCCGCTGTTAGAAATCAAAGAATACTTGCTAAAGGCAGATGTTTTCCCCGGCTGTTGGAGCGGTTGTTTGGGTTGTGTTGCACAGAGTGGGGGTTGTGTGAAGCTGCAGCATGGTATCCAGGCCTTGCTTGACGATGGTATCCTCCAAGATGAAGACTTATCTGCCCAAAGGTATGTTGAAGGGGTTGTTGAGAATGCAGATGTTGATCCTCTCTTTCCTGAAGATGCTGAAGAATTTACAAATGTTGTTCCTGCTGATCTTGTAATTCCCAATGATGTAATTAATTTTTCTGATGCTATTGCTGATATTCCAAACATGGTGTTTGATTCTAATGTACTTGCTGAACTTGATTCCGATGTTTCAGATGTTTGTACTTCAATAAATAAGATTTCTGAGTATGTCTGTGACGTTGCCACTATCACAATTTTCTACCCGAGCGCTCAGATCAGTGCGCCAGTAGTGCAACCAGTACCACCAGTGCGACCGCATCAATCCACTATGACCATCACAACCCCTGGTCCTTTACCTTTCACCAGCGAAAGGGCCATTCCTTGACATTATGGGGGGAGTGTGTACATGCATGATCATGGAGTGGAGCCGCCACTGAACGTAGAAGAGGTGCAGGATCAGAAGTCTGAACCTGGAATTGAGATAAAAGATCCCGCAGTGGACAATGTTGGTGGAATCGGGCGATTCACCAGAAGTGCTAGACTGTTCTCACCACCGGTTACCCAACATGATAGTGTTGACGCCGCGACGAAGGCCAAAGACAAGCAAGTTGTGAATGAGGGTACCTCTGCACCACAGACTAGCTCTGAGCCTGCTTTTACGAAGGATGTGGACGAACTTTTGAGAATTATAAAGAAAAGCGATTACAAGGTAGTCGATCAGTTGATTCAGACGCCATCCAAGATATCTATTCTCTCACTCCTGCTGTGTTCGGAGGCACACAGGGAGGCACTCCTGAAGGTCCTTAATGCTGCATATGTGCCTCAGGAGATCTCAGTGAACCAACTAGAAGGGATCGTTGCAAATGTTCATACAAGTAACGGGTTGGGTTTTACTGATTCTGACTTGACGCCAGCTGGACCCGATCATAACAAGGCTTTGCACATCTCGATGGAGTGTAAAGGCACTGTGTTATCCCATGTTCTGGTGGATACAGGTTCCTCTCTCAATGTGCTACCCAAGAGAGCCCTGTCAAGGTTAGATGTAGAAGGTTTGATCTTGAAGCCTTCCGATCTTGTGGTAAGAGCCTTCGATGGTTCTAAGAGGTCGGTGTTCGGAGAGGTAGAATTGCCAATTCAGATTGGATCACAAACCTTTAACACCGTATTCTATGGGATGGATATCAGTCCTTCGTATAACTGCTTGCTGGGTTGTCCTTGGACCATAATGCTGGGGCAGTCTCCTCGACCTTGCATCAGAAGATCAAGTTCCCGGTCAACAGAAGAATTATCACTGTCTGTGGTGAGGAGGATATTCTGGTCAGTAACCTGTCTACATTCAAGTATGTAGAGGTAGAAGGTGAGATTCATAAGACCCTGTGTCAGGCCTTTGAGGCAGTTCAAGTCAAGGATGTAGCTCCAGTGGAAGAGGTTGAAGCAGGTGCATCTTTGTCGTCCTTCGAGCAGGCACATGCCTTGGTAAATTCAGGTGTTGCTCCCGGTTGGGGACGTCTGGTGGATTTACCTGTAAAGGAAGACAAGTTTGGGATTGGGTATCAGCCGACATTGACTTCTACAACTTCAACGCCTCAGACTCGTTAGGGGCCGATTACTTTTTCCAGTGGTGGCATCATTCAGTACGGCCAGGTCTCTGCAATCAACAAAGAAGATGGGGATAGTGATTGCGACATTGACAACTAGGTGCGTTTGTAACACCTCAAAATTTGCCCTCCTCTCTTGGGACTAGCTTAGCATATTGCATATCATTTTGTAGGTCATTAAGCATTGAATATTTGCATATCATGTGGTTACATGGAACAAGTCATCCTCCTAAGTCTTGATCAGAAGATAAAGAGGTTAAGATGCAAGCTAAGGTTTCATGGACTGATCATTAATCATCTGAGGATGTGTGATTCAAATTAGGGTTTCTTGGTTGTCAAGGAGATTGAGCTTCATCTTGGTTGAAATGATACATCATCATCATCATGGTTTTATCATCACCAAGAGATTCCTTATGCTTGATCATATTCCTTGGGATTAGGGTTTTGACCTCTGGTCAACCCTAATCATCTGCATTGGGCCAATCAGGGCTTGTCAAGGAGATGGGGTTTTCAATGGATATGGGGATCATCATATGATTATATTGAGCTTATGGAAGCTAGGGTTTCATCATTGAGCCATGGCATCAGGAGTTTGAGGCTCAAGTTCATCAGTCAAGCTGAAATTCATCTATCAGTCAGAAAAGTCAACTGTGGTCAACTGTGCCTGAATTCATGGATTTGGAGGAGGGAGAGGGTTAGAGACACTTCATTCATGTCTAAGCACGTTTCATTTGACATTTCAAATATCAAGAATGAAGAAAATAAAGTCAGATGGAAACTTTCCAAAAATAGAAAGTGACTTGTAATTGAAAATTGCCAAAAATGGAAAGGTTTTCTCCTCAAAAAATTACATGTCCAAAAATGTTTCAAATGAAATTTTGTCCAACATGAAAGTTGTAGATCTTGCTCTCACCTTTCCAAAAAGTCCAAGAACATGAATTTCTCATGTGTGGTTGGCAAGTTATGGATTGATCATTGTCCAAAAAAGTTGAATTTCAAAGTGGCATAACTTTTGATTCACAAGGCCAAATGGAGTGAGGTTTCTTTGAGCAAAATTCTTTTGATGTCCTCTATCCAAAACAAGCATTACCTGTCATGAAAACTCATTACATAAAAAGTCCATTTTTCAAGTGAACCAATTTTGAAAAAGGAAGGGAAAAAGGTGTTTTTGAGAAATAAGCCTTGTTTTCACATGATTCTACTTGCAATAGCTCACCAATACCATTTGAAACTTGCTGCAACAAAAAAATTCTACTGTTACATTGCATTGCATAAGTGAGGGTGGATTAACTAATTGGCATTTAGCATGAAAACTTGCATTTTCACTAATCATGTGCATTTTCACTAATTAGGATTAGAAACATCATTAACCTCACATATATAAACATAATTGTAACTGTTTTCATCTTAATCAGAACAGAATTTCAGATCTAGATCCAAAATTGCACAATTCTCTCAACTTTTCATCTTCACTTTTCTTGAAATTTTTTCACAAACCTAGCCAAATTCTTCATTGCTTCATCATCTACAATCATTGAAGAAGCTTTTGGAAGCAAAATCTTGAAGAATTCAAGCAAAATCAAGGACTGTTAAAGTGAGGTGCAACAATGGCAAATGGAGATTTCATCAAGATCGTGCTTATTGAGCCAAGGCCTTGCATCCATTCACTTCTACTAGCATCATAGAACATCTGTTTTTGCTTTTGGAAGCCTGAAACACGCAAATTCGCAACTGTTCTCAAATTAAGGTCAGATTTCGACTTCAATGATTCATGAAATTGATTGATGATTTGGATAGATCTTGTTTAGTAGAGAATTCTGCAAGTTGAATCATTAATTTTCGTTGAGAAATGAGAGAGTTATGATGATTTGAATTTTGATGCATGAACATGTTTTGGATCGATCCAGTTAAATTAGGATGAATTAGGCTTAATTGATGTGATATTCATGATGTACGCTGTAAGACCTTTCCATTGATATAAAGTTTGTCCAATTTGGTGGAAATTTGTTCATGCTGGAAATTTGATGAAGAACATGTATGAAGGTTTAAATTTTTTTCCAGAAAATGCTGTTTTGATCCATAGCCGCGCCACTATTCATGCTGGAACGTGTTTGAGCGCCTTTTTTTTCAAATTTGGACCTCCCTTCGAGTCCTGCCTAGTGCAATTCCACTTTTTGCTTTAGAATTAATTTCAACCATACCTTATGATTTCACCTTGCCATTTCATTGTTTTTTTATTTTTTCTCAACATTAGAAAATTCATAACTCATGAAATAATTGTCCAAATTGGATGAGATTTTTTCCACCATGATCCTTGCAATCTCTAGAATTTTTTGATGATTTTTGTGGAAATTGTGCACGTGTGGTTTTTGTAATAGCCTAGGGTTTGTTCATGTATGTGGTTTCATGCACCTTGCTTGGTATTTTGATCATGAAATGATGATGCTTAACTGGATGGAGATAAAATTTTGCATGCTTATTCTAGAGACATTAATAGATATTTTGGCTTTGAGTTTGCTATTTTATCATTCCTGGATTGTGAGATATGTTCATTTGAATCTAGGTGTGACCATTTGTGTCACACCATGTCTTACTTGACTTCGTGAATTTTGTTGCCATTCCTATTGAACTTGAAATGAGATGAATTTTTGCATGTTGATACTTCTGGAAGTTAGGATCACATGTGAATTTTTTGGAATTTTAGGATGTGTTTCCAATTTGATTGAGAATTTCCTTTCTGTTTGACCAAATGTGGACTTTTTGTGAGTCATGTTTTTAATTGATTTGTGAAATTCTGGATATGCATTGGATGGACTTGAAATTTTGTGGAGTGATTATATACACATTAAAGTTTGTCATGGTTTTGGTTTGGTGCATTTATCCTGTTCCTACACTGTTTTATGCTTGCTTGAAGTTGATACATGATATTGTGCCTTGTTTGGACTTGTATGAGCATGCTTTAACTTGATGAATTTAATTGACTTTCTTCCCATTGTCCAATTGGCTTGAAATTTGGTGTGATTGACATGTAATGAATGCTGTTTAGCTGTGAATTTTTTGGGGATTTATTGAATTGTTTTGGATTGAGTTTGAATTGATTCATTCTGTTTGGTCCAATGAGCTTCTAAATTGCATGCTTTGTACTCTTTGCCTCATGAAATGATAATGGTTGATGATATGAACATGAGACCAACTGGATTCGATTCTTATTTGATTGATCTTGATTTTTGATAAGTTTCATGTTCTGTTTTGACTTATTGATCCTATTTTGACCCTAGTCTTGCACTAGTGGTTTGTGTTCTCACATTTGAGCTTTGTTTCAGGTCAAAGAGCACAATTGCTTATACTTGATGATGTGCACTCAATTGGGATTGGTTTATTGCTTGTTTATGACTAACTTGAGTTTGTTTTGTAGGCATTGAGAATTATTCTTAGGCCTTGTGGCTTGCACCTTTGTGCATTGATGCTTGCTATCTGTTTGTGCTGTTGACTTTTAACTTGTCTGTTTGACTGTTTGTGCTGAGTACTGATTATGTTGGATTGATTTCAGGTACCTTAGTTGCTATAGTTCATTGTGAACTTGCTTGTGCTGCTGCTTGGTTGTGTTAACCAATTGAGGTAGAATCGCTAACTCCATGTAGTCTGGAAGACCTGGCCTGTTACTTGGCCAGGCACCTGTCTGAAGTCCTCCTTAAGAGGCAATGCTTGTGCTTGTTTATTTTTGTCCCCAAGCAGGAAAAGACCTTTGTTAAGGCAATTGGCAGACACAAGAGGTGTGTAGTCCACCTCCTGCTAATCTGTTGAGTCGTCCCTTGGCTCACATTACCTGTTGATGCCTTGTGGATCCTAACCCAAGATCCATGTACAATTGTACAGTTGAGTCAGTGTCATAAGTGTAGAAGGGTTCCCACTTTCTGGACCCACACTTCATTGTCTGAAGCTCTCCCAGGCCAGGGATAAGAGCTGTGAAGTCTAATCTTCACTCACCTTTCATCAGCTTCACCTTGACTCTCAATGTCAAGGTTAAGAGCTAACATCACCCTGATACAGTTGACTTGCTTTGGCAGTCTAACCCTTGTTTGAGCCACCTCTGTTTTGATATAGTGTGTGCTATTTGTGATTGTTTGCTTTGATTGCTTTGCCTGTTTAGGATTAGCTTGCTGCCTGTGCAAGTTAGGATAGAAACCATAACATAGGGCAATGATGTATGATAACATCTAGGCTCGAGTCCAGCTCCCTAGTAGTGTGTCTCCCTTTGTATCTGGTTAGAATTTCTTTCCCGTTCAGGGGAACTACGTCGCCCTGATCCTCATACCAGATGAGGTGCGTAGGCAGGAGACCGTGCGAGGTCTCTCCGGGCACCCTTTTTCTTTTTGTGTGTGTTTGCTTGACAGTTGCTAGGCTCGAGTGCCTGACTCCTTAGTAACTTGTTGCTTGTTTCTTCTTGTGTGCCAGGATATGGATGTAAGACCAGCGATTGGCTGTCCGTATCCTGAGTGTGTTTGTTTGGTTCGGAAGCCGATGTAAGTCCAGCGATTGGCGTTCGGGTTCCAAGTTTGCCTGTGTTTGTGTGTGTTTTGTTTGGCGTGCGTGAGCCGAACTACGGCAGCTCTGATTCTCGTTCCAGACGAGATACGTAGGCATAGGATGCGATATCCTAGCGAGCCCTCTCCTCTCTTCCTCCACCTGTGTTGTCTTCAGTGTGTGTGTGTGATGTTTGTTTTAGCAACCTTTTTCTATCTTTTAGAGCGTGGATCCCATCGAGTACGACGGATGCGTAGGGGTGCTAATACCTTCCCTTCGCATAACCGACTCCCGATCCCATTCTCTTTGGTCGCGAGACCATGTCTTTTCTAGGTTTACTTCGAGCGTTTCCTTTCCCTCTTTTGGGATAAATAACGCACGGTGGCGGCTCTGTGTTGTTTCTGTTTTAGCCCGCCGGTTGTTTTTCGCGGATGCGACAGCTGGCGACTCTGCTGGGGACTAGAAGTTGACCTTTCTGCTGGTCCATCTTCCCTAAGCGAGTCTCTCCTAGCGTTCTAGGATAGTTTAGGTTGCTTGTGCCACTTTATTTATTGCATTTATTATTCTGATTGTGTATATATTTGCATAAATATTTGCATGCATCATACTATCATGTTGCTGTCCTCTGTACAGGTGCTCTGTTTTGGGGTGGGTGTTCTGAGTGGGGCTAAAACCCAGGCCCGAGTATACACCTAGGATTAGTGTGGTCTCACGTTCCTCATTTGCTTTATCAGCATATTGTTGCAACGTGACATACCACAAGCTGGATGAGGTTCATCTGAGAGCTCTTCCTCAGTGGGGTTTTCCACTTTGGTCTAGTTACCTCTTTTGAGCTATTGACTTCGGTGACCGATCTTTCCCGGATCTTTGGTTTA
Organism: Lathyrus oleraceus; assembly: GCF_024323335.1. Classification (NCBI taxonomy): domain Eukaryota; kingdom Viridiplantae; phylum Streptophyta; class Magnoliopsida; order Fabales; family Fabaceae; genus Lathyrus; species Lathyrus oleraceus. The sequence goes on along the minus strand of NC_066585.1, from coordinate 513,779,587 downwards.
GACGATCTCAGGAGAGCTACAATGGCACACCCGAAAGGGCAAACCCATTGAGTATCTCTGCCCGATTGTCGAGACTATTATCCGCCTTAGGATAACCTGATTAGAATTTACCTGTGAGGGGAGGGGGATTCTTACAGATGCATGTTCAGATGGTGACTTTGATGGTGACTATTGGTTCCGTTGATCAGAGTCATATTTATAAGTCGGATTTATGGGCATTTATGTCTGAGACGTCGGAGTGCTGTCCGTGTTATTTATCAGTGGGGATCCGTTTATTTCAGGATTCCCCGGGGCGATTCGGAGATTGTTGTGGATATCTGTTCAGAGATTGTGTGATGATGATGATGGTGTATCTTTCAATTCCGTTTATTTCGGAATCCCAAGTCGGATTTATGGTTACATATACCTCATATGGTTGTGATCGGTTCAGAGATCAGGCTTCAGTGCAACAAGATGATCAGATGATTGGGAGGATGGCACACTGCATTGCATTCATTCATCAGCATCATCACATTTTGCATTTACCTACATCTAACACATGTTTATCCATATGCAGGGACATTTTTGATCGAGATCCTGGTTGAGAGACTTTCTGCTCAGACATGAGGACCGGTTTGAAGCATGACGTCGCCTACAGTTTCTTCGACCCAGAGATTGGTGTGTTGAGAGATATGATAGCATTGATTACACCCGACCATGTGGGGATGTTCCGTGAGGCATACGGTGGTATTCTGAAGCTGGTTTTCAGGCTCACAGACAGTGACAAGAGCGCTATTCATACTCTTCTCCAGTTCTATGACCCGGGTTTGAGATGTTTTGTGTTCCCGGACTACTTGTTAGGGCCTCTGATGGAGGATTATGCTAGCATCCTGGGTATTCAAATTCGAGATCAGATTCCTTTCTTTGCCACTAAGGTGGAGCCTGTTGTTATGAAGATTTCTCGTGCTCTTTATTTGAGCCCGGACGTGACCAATGAGGGTTTGAAGGAGAAAGGAAAATTACCTGGTTTTCACTTGAGTTTCTTGGAGGCTAAGACCAAGGAACATGCTGCTTTGGGTAATTGGGAGACTGTCTGTGCCTTGATTGCTGTGAGCATTTATGGGATTGTCATGTTTCCTAATCAGAAGAGTTTTGTGGACCATAATGCTATCAGATTGTTTACGCAGAGGAATCTCATTCCTACCCTTATTGGAGATGTTTACTACTCGGTTCATAACAGGAACGAGAAAAGGCGTGGGGGTCTGATCCGATGTTGTGCTCAGTTGCTGTACAAGTGGTTTATAGGGTATTTGCCTTCCCGAGGTGCTTTTGCTTCTCTTGATCCTACGGTCAAGTGGTTAGTCAGGTTGATGGGTTTGCGAGCCACTGATATAGCTTGGACTCATAACGGTATGGCTGGACGAGACTTCATATATAGCTGTGGGAGCTTTCCCAATGTGCCTCTTATGGGGGTTCAGGGTTGCATTAATTACAATCCAACGCTTCTTAGGAGACAGATGGGGTTTGCTATGGAGGTTCCTCCTCTCGAGCGCGAGATTCAGGAGTCCTTTTACTTCCCAGCTGAGGGCAATCAGGCCAAGTTGATGCAAGTGTCTGGGTCATGGCGTAACATTCAGAGGAAAGGAAAGGTTCCTTTTGGCAAGGTTAATAGCCGGTCTTTTCCTCCATTTGATGATTGGCTTCGGAAGAGAATAGAGCTCACGTATCTACCGTTTCCTGGAGGTGATCCTTGGTGTCCTATGATTGAGGGTCCGCGTTCTTCTGTCAGTATGGAAGAATTCCTCGAGATGAAGAGAGCCAGAGATCAGCTGCAGGCGGAAAAGACTGAATTGGGGATGAGTGTTGCTCGAATTCAGATGGCTAATCAGGAGATCAAAGTAAGGATGGAGGATCAGGATAAGCGACATGCCCTGGAAGCAAAGCGCTTTGAGATGGATACTGCCTACTATGGGAAGATCAACCAAGCCCTAACGTCATCAACAAAGGAGCACGACATCACTAAGGAGAAGCTAGCCAGAGTTGCAAAGGTCATTGAAGATGAGAAGAGGAGGCAAATCCTCGTGAGGGATCAGAGGGACGACAGAGTTAGAGTTCTCATTGCTGAGTGGGAGTCAAAGCTAAAGACCAAAGAAGCAGAGAATGTGAAGATCGCTGCTGAGAGAGACCATTATCAGGCTGAGAGAGATCATTACTTCAGGCAGATGAAGATTCACCAGAAGGAGGTGGGGAGATTACAGCAGGAGAACACAGAGCTCAGGTTCGCCGTAGAGTTTGCGAAGATGGTTGATGATATAGGGCCGTCTGTGGGACCCTCATCAGGCTAGACCTTTCATTTGTGTGGATTACCGTCAGGCCTGTTGACGGAATTCACTTGCTTGTATTTCCTTCTTGATTCTGGAGAATTGTATTTGGCTTGTGCCAGCTTGATGTATGACTATGGCACTTATTGTGCACTTTTGATATACGATGGTTGTTTTCATTCAGTGATTGGTCTTCAAGCTTTATTTGCCTTACTGTATGCACTCACACAACACACACATGGTTGGGGGTATTTTGCTAAATCATGTATTTCTGATCTATATGGCGAAACCAAATGATGAATATCAGAATATTGCTGCCGGATTATTATCTGTCTCGATGAAACCAGGATCGAGAGACAAAGTGTTCCTTATGTGGATAAATATTGCATTCATGCATAATCATAATGACCTGTTTTCTATTTTGCAGGTATTGGTTTCTGACGTGCTTGGTTGTTTCAGGAATTATTGCTCGTGCGCGTAGAGTTATTCCCTTGCATGCAACACATCCTCACAGATACATCCCCAGACTCAACAAACCCAGGCCGATGGATCCACTCAACGCCGACACTCTCGAGCTGAAAGAGATGATGAGAGAGTTGTTCAAAGTCGTGCAAGGGATCGCCTTGGGGAAGAAGGTAATTGCTGAAAAGGTGGAGAAGATTGAGAAATGGTTGCTAGCGGAGAAAGTTCAGGGAAAGGCTCCGTCCTTCGTAGTAAAGAAGCCCTCTGGCAATGGTCAGCTTAAGAAGGAAGTTGAAGCAGGTGGTGTGCAGGCCAGAAGAGAACGCGGTAAGGATCGTTACCACCCATATGCTGATACGACAATGATCCCTACTAGTAATCAATCTGCACAACAGCAGCAACCACCACCTCAGCAGAAGACACAAAGACCAGGGGGCCAAGTGAGAAGATGGACGACAGATCGTCATTTTAATAGGCCGCCCGTGACTTATGCCTCTCTGTTTAAAAGGTTGAAGGATCTTGGGTTGGTGCAGCCAAGGACATTGGTTCCAAGGAAACCGGATCAGAGGGTTGCCAGTTACGATGAGAATGTCAGGTGTGAGTTCCATGCTGGGGCACCTGGACATCACATTGAGGATTGCAAAGCTTTTAAGCATGTGGTCCAAGACTTGGTGGATTCTAAGGCAATCAACTTTGCACCGACAACAGATGATAGTGCTAACCCCGTGACAAGGCATGGTCCTGTAAAAGTGAAAATGATGTCGAAGGACAAGAAAGGGATAGAGGTGACTGAGAAGGATCAGTTAAAAATGCCAATGTCTGTGGTCCCAAAACGTCCGACGAAAAATGGAGCTTCCCCTCGTGTTGATGATTGTTGTGCGGCTGTCGCCACAAAGGGGTGTGTAGTGATGGGGGAATCGGTCCAGAGAATGATGAAAGTAGAAATGGACGATATAAGATGTAAAACACCCAGTCTGGAAGTTGAAACCGTCAAGGTGGAAAATGCCATTGGGGTTGAGAAAGAGAAAAAGCCGTCCATTTCTTCTTACAAACAGGCCGTGGAAGTGGTGAGAAATGGAGGGATCCCAGGCTGGGGAAAGATCATAGGCATTGTGGTAAAGGCGGACATGTTTGGGGTTGGCTATCAGCCAGATCAAGAGTCGTCTAGACAAAACAGAGGACGTCGTCCACCGTTCACATTTGTCAGTGCTGGAGTGCTGGATCCAGGTCACGCCTATACAGTGGGTGAAGAGAGTGACAACGACTGCGAGCTGGAGTCGTGGATAAAATCATGCGTACCAGGGAACTGGAAGGCCTGAAAAAATCAGCACTGTCACTCATCCGGAAGAGTAATGTTTCTTGTTTCTCAATACTGTTTGCATGAAAGCCTTATGTGTTGCCCGACACGTAATGGTTCATTGTAAGGGCCACCTCATGTTTCATTCTGCAACATTTTGCATCATAAATAAATGGATGTTTTTCACATTAAAAGCGGTGTTCCCTGTTTTTCATTTATTTTTGCAAGTTTAAAACAAATAAAAATGGCGATGTTTGTTTTCATTTTTTTCCTTTTGATTTGTCTCGTTCCGACTTCAAAATAAATAATTCTCCGGATCTCGTTGATAACGATTTGGTTACACCTCATATGACTTCGACAATCCGATCTATCATGCCGAAGAAGAAGGCGAAGAAGATTGTGATCTGCTGGAATTAGCCAGGTTGTTGAAATAAGAGGAGAAGGTGATTCAGCCGCATGAGGAGCGGGTTAAGAATGATATTCCAGGCACCGCCTAGGTCAGAAAGGAAATGAAAATTGGGGGCCGTTTCAGAGGCGAGTCGAGAGCAGAATGGTAGCCCTGTTGAAAGAGCATGTGGATACCTTCGTCTGGTCGTGTCAGGATACGCCAGGGTCGGATACCGATGTCGTTGTGCACAAGTTACCGGGGAGAGAAGACTGTCCTCTAGAGAAGCAGAACGCCGGTGCTACTTATCAGAGAGCCATGGTGACTTTGTTTCATGAGATGATTCATCCTGAAATCGAATGCTATGATGATGACATGATAGCAAAGACCCAAACAGAGGAGGGGCATCTGGCAGATCTGGCCAAGTTGAGTGGACCAGTTGAGACAATTCAAACTGAGGTTGAATTCAGATAAGTGCACTATCAGAGTGCGGTCCGGTAAGATGTTGGGGTTCATTGTAAGAGAGGAATCGAGGTTGATCCTGCTTAAAAAAAAAATTAAAAAAAATTAAATAAAAAAAAATAGAAAAAAATACAAGAAATGCCTGAACCGAGAACGGAAAAAGAGGATCGTGGTCTCCTTGGTAGATTGAACTACATGTCATGGTTCATATCTCCTCTAACAGTCACGTGTGAACCTATACTCAAGCTGTTGAAAAAAAAACGGATCAAACGGTCAGGGGGAATAATGATTGCCAAGGGGCATTGAAAAAATAAAAGAATAAGTTGCAGGAGCCTCTGATTCTGACGTCTCCCTGTGGAGGGACGACCATCAATTCTGTACTTGACGGCCTTCGAGGGGTCTACGAGGTGTATTGGGTCAGCATGGCGAGTCTTGTCGAAAAGAGCATGCAATTTACCTTAGCAAAAAGTTTACCGACTGTGAAACAATACATTCACTGTTCGAGAAAACTTGATGTACTTTGGCATAGGCTGCTCGCCGATTGAGACAGTATATGCTGGTTCATACCACTTTGTGGATTTCCGAGACGGATCCGATCAAGTATGTGCATGAGAAGCCAGCATTGACTGGACGGGATGTGAAAGAGCAAAAGAATGCTGAATGATTTGTGATACTCTCAGAAAGCAATAAAGGGGAGTGTATTGTCTGATTACCTCGCCCAACAACCCGTGGAGGATTATCAACCGAGGAAGTTTGAGTTCCCTGATGAGGACATCTCGAGGTGCTCAAATCGAAAGATTGAGAGTAACCGATCCCGGAGGAGGGGCCTGACCCCGAATCCGAACGGATTCTGATGTCTGATGGGGCCATTAACATGGACGGAAGCGGAGTTGGTGTCGTTCTGGTTGCGCTGAAAAGATCCCACATTCCTTGTGCTGCCTGACTAGCATTGGAATGCACCGACGGTGTGATTGAGTATGAAGCTGGTATCCTGGGTATCGAACCTCGGTACATCTACTGGGGAAACGCCTTTCTCGTTGGTGTATGGGATGGAATCGGTGCTACCGGTTGAGGTTCAAATTCCCTCTTTGAGAGTCCTGATGGACGTAAAATTGCAAGAGGCTGAATGGGTAAGAACCCGGTACGAAGAGTTGAGCCTGATCGAAGAGAAGGGGCTGGCGGCCATCTGTCATGGGCAGTTGTACCAGCAAAGGATGAAGCGTGCTTTTGACAGAAAGGTACGACCTCGTGTGTATCACGTAGGTGATATGGTGCTGAAAAGGATCCTTCCTCCTCAAAACGATCGAAGGGGCAAATGGACATCCAATTATGAAGGTCCATTCGTGGTCAAGAAGGTTTTCTCTGGCGGAGCCTTGTTGTTAACGACCATGGATGGCGAAGATTTTCCATCCCCTGTGAATGCGGACGCAGTTAAAAAATACTCCGTATAAAGAGACCCGCTGGACGAAAAGAATAAAATAGTCCAGGCAAAAATGGGCATCCCGGCGAACCAAAAAAACAGAAAGAAAAGGTTCGGGCAAAAATTAGGGATAAAATGAAAAAATGTACACCCGGCAAGTCGAAAACCTGAAAAGGCGACTTGGGCAAAAAAGGGTATCCCGGTGGACTGAAAACCCGAAAGGGCGGTCCAGGCAAAAGAGGGATTGAAACGTACAACTATGTCTGGCATGATCGTTTGCGCTTTGGTTAAAGCATCATGGATAATACCCGATGGGGATCAATCAGAAGCGTCTTGTTCAGAAGGCAGAAAGCACGGAGAGTCTGAGGACATATGGGGTGTAACTGAGTTGGAACTCGATGAGATCGCGGTTTCACATTGCCATTAGGAAATATTTTTCCTTTTGTGCGCAATTACCTCTTTTCAGGGATTGCTTCCTTTGTATCGCTCACTTGAGCCACACTTTTCAGTCAATAAAATGCATGATCAGTCAAATAATTTTGTTTTTGTTTTTCATTACCGCTTTGATTGCAAAAACATCCGGTTGTTTGTGATAAAGAATTTTGCATTTTAAGACATACAAGTCCCCTCCAATGCATGTTTATAAGATTGGAAACTTGAAATCTTATTCGGAAGGTTGAGTGACCCAAGTGTTGAGTCTTGACATGCCTGGGGCACGGTTTTATCTAATGATCTCTTTTGCAGGAACTGTTAGGTATCTTTCCCTCACTTGCAGGTTGTGATGTGGAAGCTTTTGACAAACAGTCCCCACGGAGTCCAGTCAGGGGCAAATGGAGGAAGAAATGGTGAAAGGACGACGGAAGGACGTACGACGATCCTGGATATTAATCAAGAAGACTCTTCAAAGTTTGAAAATTGAAAAGTCTGTATAATCCCAGGCGTTCGCTCTCCGTCGAGAACGGAGCGGTTTGAAATACAAGATGATGGAGCAGAAAAGTCCAGACAAGTCTGGGAGTTCTCAAAATTGGAAAGCTGACATGGGAGTTGGATATGAATATCATGGTTCGACGAGTCGTCGGGTGTTCAGTGCCGGACTGTCCTCCTCCCCAAGCAGAGTCGGAATGACTAATTCCCCAGCAGATTCAAGGTCTGTGGCTTTCCCTAGCAGGGTCAGGATGGTTATCCCCAGTAGGTTTGAAGAACGAGGCTTCCCCAGTCGCCAGGTCTGGAGGTTGTTATTTCCCAGCGGAAGTATCTGTGGATGGTGGTTTCCCAAGCAGAGTCGGGATTTATATCCCCAGCAAGTCAAAGACTGGTGTATCCCCACAGAGCGCTGGTGGTTTCTTCCCCAGCGATGTCCCCAAGCGGATTGGGTGCAAAGAAGAAGGTTATCCCCAGCAAGGGTTGCCTTATCCCAGCAGCAGCAGTGCTATTCCCCAGCAGGGTGGAGACCAGAGTGTTGCAGAGTTCCTCGGCAGAGTGTCTCGAGCTCCCCAGAAGAGTCCCTTGAGGGGGATATTTTTTATACATGCATCATGTAGAATAAGCATAGCATGTTGCATAATAAAATTGCGTAGCATTTCCATGATTATGGAGCATTACGCTGAAAAGAATATCATGCATCATCATTGCAAGCATAGGCTAGTCTCAAGCCGTGGTTACCGTTTGAGATATGGTTTTGCCAGTGGGTGAAGATGCTACTCAAGCCGTGGTTACCGTTTGAGGAGTGGTTTCACTAGTTGGAAAATCATCAGCATTGCAAGTATCAGCTATTCAAGTCGTGGATACCGCTTGAGATTTGGTTTCACCGGATGGTGAAGATGTTACTCGGATGAGTTTAACATCATGATGCGATCAGCGCGATTCAAGCCGTGGATACCGCTTGAGATTTGGTTTCACCGGATGGTGAAGATGTTACTCGGATGAGTTTAACATCATGACACGATCAGCGCGATTCAAGCCGTGGATACCGCTTGAGATTTGGTTTCACCGGATGGTGAAGATGTTACTCGGATGAGTTTAACATCATGACGCGATCAGCGCGATTCAAGCCGTGGATACCGCTTGAGATTTGGTTTCACCGGATGGTGAAGATGTTACTCGGATGAGTTTAACATCATGACGCGATCAGCGCGATTCAAGCCGTGGATACCGCTTGAGATTTGGTTTCACCGGATGGTGAAGATGTTACTCAGATGAGTTTAACATCATGACGCGATCAGCGCGATTCAAGCCGTGGATACCGCTTGAGATTTGGTTTCACCGGATGGTGAAGATGTTACTCGGATGAGTTTAACATCATGACGCGATCAGCGCGATTCAAGCCGTGGATACCGCTTGAGATTTGGTTTCACCGGATGGTGAAGATGTTACTCGGATGAGTTTAACATCATGACGCGATCAGCGCGATTCAAGCCGTGGATACCGCTTGAGATTTGGTTTCACCGGATGGTGAAGATGTTACTCGGATGAGTTTAACATCATGACGCGATCAGCGCGATTCAAGCCGTGGATACCGCTTGAGATTTGGTTTCACCGGATGGTGAAGATGTTACTCGGATGAGTTTAACATCATGACGCGATCAGCGCGATTCAAGCCGTGGATACCGCTTGAGATTTGGTTTCACCGGATGGTGGAGATGTTACTCAGATGAGTTTAACATCATGACGCGATCAGCGCGATACAAGCCGTGGATACCGCTTGAGATTTGGTTTCACCGGATGGTGAAGATGTTACTCGGATGGGTTTAACATCATGACGCGATCAGTGCGACAATCAGGGTTCAATTGGAGAAAAGGAAATGTTGAGACATTTTCTGGAGAGCGGGGTTCAAATGGAGATTGGAGTTGAAGATTATATCCGGGATGAGGTCCTCAGGATTATTTTCTGTTCATGTGTCACCTTAGACTTTGGCTGAGGCCAACAGAGGTCGTTATGGGTGTCTTCTGAAGAAGAGATGCACATGTTACCTTCCTTTTGTGAAGGTGTACCCTCTGATATGTCACCCTCAGAGTGGTGTTGGGTGTTATTTCCGACGTTGCCAGCGGAATTATCACAAGAAATTGGAGAACGGGGTTCAAATGGAGAAAGGGAAATGTTGAGGCATTTTCTGGATAACGGGGTTCAAACGGAGAAAAGGAGACACGAGGTGTTTTCTGGAAAACGGGGTTCACAATGGCGATCACAAGTTATCGTCAGGCGACTGGGGTTCAAATGGAGAATGGGGTTCATTATGTTGGCAAACAAGATGTCGGGGTTCAAATGCAGTGATCTAGGATCATTTGAGCGAAAGAAAATTTTGGGGTTCAAGAAAACGAAAAAAGAGAAAATTTCGGGGTTCAAGAAAAGCAAAAAAAAAAGAGATAGTAATCCCCAGCGGATGTGGTGTTCGTGCCATGGTTATCCCTGCGTTACCATTTATTTTGGCATCCAGGTCGACGTTTCTGTTTAGGTATTCATGCCGACTTTCTCCGTTCCAGACGGGTGTTTCTTTCAAGATTGCTTATTTTCCGATTCTGACAGGCATTGTTAAGAGTGCAAATTGTTCGTCTGTTCTTGGTATTCAATCACTCTTCATCCTGATCATCTGAAAGCCGAGGCTATTCATATCGACAGGTTCACAGTGGATTGAATAGGGGCAGCTGTAACACCTCAAAATTTGCCCTCCTCTCTTGGGACTAGCTTAGCATATTGCATATCATTTTGTAGGTCATTAAGCATTGCATATTTGCATATCATGTGGTTACATGGAACAAGTCATCCTCCTAAGTCTTGATCAGAAGATAAAGAGGTTAAGATGCAAGCTAAGGTTTCATGGACTGATCATTAATCATCTGAGGATGTGTGATTCAAATTAGGGTTTCTTGGTTGTCAAGGAGATTGAGATTCATCTTGGTTGAAATGATACATCATCATCATCATGGTTTTATCATCACCAAGAGATTCCTTATGCTTGATCATATTCCTTGGGATTAGGGTTTTGACCTCTGGTCAACCCTAATCATCTGCATTGGGCCAATCAGGGCTTGTCAAGGAGATGGGGTTTTCAATGGATACGGGGATCATCATATGATTATATTGAGCTTATGGAAGCTAGGGTTTCATCATTGAGCCATGGCATCAGGAGTTTGAGGCTCAAGTTCATCAGTCAAGCTGAAATTCATCTATCAGTCAGAAAAGTCAACTGTGGTCAATTGTGCCTGAATTCATGGATTTGGAGGAGGGAGAGGGTTAGAGACACTTCATTCATGTCTAAGCACGTTTCATTTGACATTTCAAACATCAAGAATGAAGAAAATAAAGTCAGATGGAAACTTTCCAAAAATAGAAAGTGACTTGTAATTGAAAATTGCCAAAAATGGAAAGGTTTTCTCCTCAAAAAATTACATGTCCAAAAATGTTTCAAATGAAATTTTGTCCAACATGAAAGTTGTAGATCTTGCTCTCACCTTTCCAAAAAGTCTAAGAACATGAATTTCTCATGTGTGGTTGGCAAGTTATGGATTGATCATTGTCCAAAAAAGTTGAATTTCAAAGTGTTATAACTTTTGATTCACAAGGCCAAATGGAGTGAGGTTTCTTTGAGCAAAATTCTTTTGATGTCCTCTATCCAAAACAAGCATTACCTGTCATGAAAACTCATTACATAAAAAGTCCATTTTTCAAGTGAACCAATTTTGAAAAAGGGAGGGAAAAAGGTGTTTTTGAGAAATAAGCCTTGTTTTCACATGATTCTACTTGCAATAGCTCACCAATACCATTTGAAACTTGCTGCAACAAAAAAATTCTACTGTTACATTGCATTGCATAAGTGAGGGTGGATTGACTAATTGGCATTTAGCATGAAAACTTGCATTTTCACTAATCATGTGCATTTTCACTAATTAGGATTAGAAACATCATTAACCTCACATATATAAACATAATTGTAACTGTTTTCATCTTAATCAGAACAGAATTTCAGATCTATATCCAAAATTGCACAATTCTCTCAACTTTTCATCTTCACTTTTCTTGCAATTTCTTCATAAACCTAGCCAAATTCTTCATTGCTTCATCATCTACAATCATTGAAGAAGCTTTTGGAAGCAAAATCTTGAAGAATTCAAGCAAAATCAAGGACTGTTAAAGTGAGGTGCAACAATGGCAAATGGAGATTTCATCAAGATCGTGCGTTATTGAGCCAAGGCCTTGCATCCATTCACTTCTACTAGAATCATAGAACATCTGTTTTTGCTTTTGGAAGCCTGAAACACGCAAATTCGCAACTGTTCTCAAATTAAGGTCAGATTTCGACTTCAATGATTCATGAAATTGATTGATGATTTGGATAGATCTTGTTTAGTAGAGAATTCTGCAAGTTGAATCATTAATTTTCATTGAGAAATGAGAGAGTTATGATGATTTGAATTTTGATGCATGAACATGTTTTGGATCGATCCGGTTAAATTAGGATGAATTAGGCTTAATTGATGTGATATTCATGATGTACGCTGTAAGACCTTTCCATTGATATAAAGTTTGTCCAATTTGGTGGAAATTTGTTCATGCTGGAAATTTGATGAAGAACATGTATGAAGGTTTAAATTTTTTTCCAGAAAATGCTGTTTTGATCCATAGCCGCGCCACTATTCATGCTGGAACATGTTTGAGCGCCTTTTTTTTCAAATTTGGACCTCCCTTCGAGTCCTGCCTAGTGCAATTCCACTTTTTGCTTTAGAATTAATTTCAACCATGCCTTATGATTTCACCTTGCCATTTCATTGTTTTTTTATTTTTTCTCAACATTAGAAAATTCATAACTCATGAAATAATTGTCCAAATTGGATGAGATTTTTTCCACCATGATCCTTGCAATCTCTAGAATTTTTTGATGATTTTTGTGGAAATTGTGCACGTGTGGTTTTTGGAATAGCCTAGGGTTTGTTCATGTATGTGGTTTCATGCACCTTGCTTGGTATTTTGATCATGAAATGATGATGCTTAACTGGATGGAGATAAAATTTTGCATGCTTATTCTAGAGACATTAATAGATATTTTGGCTTTGAGTTTGCTATTTTATCATTCCTGGATTGTGAGATATGTTCATTTGAATCTAGGTGTGACCATTTGTGTCACACCATGTCTTACTTGACTTCATGAATTTTGTTGCCATTCCTATTGAACTTGAAATGAGCTGAATTTTTGCATGTGGATACTTCTTGATGTTAGGATCACATGTGAGTTTTTCTGGAATTTTAGGATGTGTTTCCAATTTGATTGAGAATTTCCTTTCTGTTTGACCAAATGTGGACTTTTTGTGAGTCATGTTTTTAATTGATTTGTGAAATTCTGGATATGCATTGGATGGACTTGAAATTTTGTGGAGTGACTATAGACACATTAAAGTTTGTCATGGTTTTGGTTTGGTGCATTTATCCTGTTCCTACACTGTTTTATGCTTGCTTGAAGTTGATACATGATATTGTTCCTTGTTTGGACTTATATGAGCATGCTTTAACTTGATGAATTTAATTGACTTGCTTCCCATTGTCCAATTGGCTTGAAACTTTGTGTGATTGACATGTAATGAATTCTGTTTAGCTGTGAATTTTTTGGGGATTTATTGAATTGTTTTGGATTGAGTTTGAATTGATTCATTCTGTTTGGTCCAATGAGCTTCTAAATTGCATGCTTTGTACTCTTTGCCTCATGAAATGATAATGGTTGATGATATGAACATGAGACCAACTGTATTTGATTGTTATTTGATTGATCTTGATTTTTGATAAGTTTCATGTTCTGTTTTGACCTATTGATCCTATTTTGACCCTAGTCTTGTACTAGTGGTTTGTGTTCTCACATTTGAGCTTTGTTTCAGGTCAAAGAGCACAATTGCTTATACTTGATGATGTGCACTCAATTGGGATTGGTTTATTGCTTGTTTATGACTAACTTGAGTTTGTTTTGTAGGCATTGAGAATTATTCTTAGGCCTTGTGGCTTGCACCTTTGTGCATTGATGCTTGCTATCTGTTTGTGCTGTTGACTTTTAACTTGTCTGTTTGACTGTTTGTGCTGAGTACTGATTATGTTGGATTGATTTCAGGTACCTTAGTTGCTATAGTTCATTGTGAACTTGCTTGTGCTGCTGCTTGGTTGTGTTAACCAATTGAGGTAGAATCGCTAACTCCATGTAGTCTGGAAGACCTGGCCTGTTACTTGGCCAGGCACCTGTCTGAAGTCCTCCTTAAGAGGCAATGCTTGTGCTTGTTTATTTTTGTCCCCAAGCAGGAAAAGACCTTTGTTAAGGCAATTGGCAGACACAAGAAGTGTGTAGTCCACCTCCTGCTAATTTGTTGAGTCGTCCCTTGGCTCACATTACATGTTGATGCCTTGTGGATCCTAACCCAAGATCCATGTACAGTTGTACAGTTGAGTCAGTGTCATAAGTGTAGAAGGGTTCCCACTTTCTGGACCCACACTTCATTGTCTGAAGCTCTCCCAGGCCAGGGATAAGAGCTGTGAAGTCTAATCTTCACTCACCTTTCATCAGCTTCACCTTGACTCTCAATGTCAAGGTTAAGAGCTAACATCACCCTGATACAGTTGACTTGCTTTGGCAGTCTAACCCTTGTTTGAGCCACCTCTGTTTTGATATAGTGTGTGCTATTTGTGATTGTTTGCTTTGATTGCTTTGCCTGTTTAGGATTAGCTTGCTGCCTGTGCAAGTTAGGATAGAAACCATAACATAGGGCAATGATGTATGATAACATCTAGGCTCGAGTCCAGCTCCCTAGTAGTGTGTCTCCCTTTGTATCTGGTTAGAATTTCTTTCCCGTTCAGGGGAACTACGTCGCCCTGATCCTCATACCAGATGAGGTACGTAGGCAGGAGACCGTGCGAGGTCTCTCCAGGCACCCTTTTTCTTTTTGTGTGTGTTTGCTTGACAGTTGCTAGGCTCGAGCGCCTGACTCCTTAGTAACTTGTTGCTTGTTTCTTCTTGTGTGCCAGGATATGGATGTAAGACCAGCGATTGGCTGTCCTTATCCTGAGTGTGTTTGTTTGGTTCGGAAGCCGATGTAAGTCCAGCGATTGGCGTTTGGGTTCCAAGTTTGCCTGTGTTTGTGTGTGTTTTGTTTGGCGTGCGTGAGCCGAATTACAGCAGCTCTGATTCTCGTTCTAGACGAGATACGTAGGCATATGATGCGATATCCTAGAGAGCCCTCTCCCCTCTTCCTCCACCTGTGTTGTCTTCAGTGTGTGTGTGTGATGTTTGTTTTAGCAACCTTTTTCTATCTTTTAGAGCGTGGATCCCGTCGAGTACGACGGATGCGTAGGGGTGCTAATACCTTCCCTTCGCATAACCAACTCCCGATCCCATTCTCTTTGGTCGCGAGACCATGTCTTTTCCAGGTTTACTTCGAGCGTTTCCTTTCCCTCTTTTGGGATAAATAACGCACGGTGGCGGATCTGTGTTGTTTCTGTTTTAGCCCGCCGGTTATTTTTCGCGGATGCGACAGCGTCCAAGGGTCCCGGGTGAAGTTCTCCGCAACTGGTCTTCTGAAGAGATTATCCAAGTCACTCTTCTTAAAGAGTAATTTTCTTTGTTTATTCATGCATATCCAAGTCTTACGTTCCTCCTAGGGCGTGATGACTCATTGTAGGGATCATCTATGTGGATACCTGCATTTTTTATCATAAATAAAGGACGTCTTTTTTTGCATTCAAATATTTTGTTCACTGTCTTTCTATTTTTGCAGTTTTCAAAAATCAAAAATATAAAAAAATATATATACATTTGGCAATGTTTTGTTTAGTTTCCACTTCTTGTTCACACTCATAAGCACATACCATCACTCATGCAGATGCACGTCACCGGATCCTATTGATAACAGTTCTGCTATAGCTCGCTTCTACTTTGAAAATCCAATATTTCAAGCTGAAGAAGAGGGTGATGAAGACTGTGAACTCCCTGAAGAACTTGCCAGGTTATTAAAACAGGAGGAAAGGGTCATTCAACCGCATCAAGAGTCTGTTGAAGTGATTAATCTCGGCACCGAGGATGCCAAGAGAGAAATCAAGATAGGGGTTTCTTTGGAAGATAATATGAAGAAGGGGCTGATTGAATTGCTGCAAGAGTATGTTGACATCTTCGCTTGTTCTTATCAGGATATGCCAGGGCTTGACACAAACATTGTGGTACACCGTTTGCCTCTCAAAGAGGGTTGTCCTCCGGTCAAGCAGAAGCTCAGAAGAACAAGACCAAAGATGGCTTTCAAGATAAAGGAAGAAGTGTAAAAACAGTTGGATGCAGGGTTTCTAGCGGTTACAAATTATCCGCCATGGGTTGCAAATATCGTTACGGTACCTAAAAAGGATGGAAAGGTACGGGTGTGTGTTGACTACCGGGATCTGAACAGAGCTAGTCCTAAAGATGATTTTCCATTATCTCACATCGATGTTTTAGTGGATAACACGGCTCAGTTCTCGGTATTCTCCTTCATGGATGGATTTTCTGGCTATACTCAAATTAAGATGGCACCAAAAGACATGGAGAAGACAACTTTCATAACCCCATGGGGCACCTTCTGCTACAAGGTGATGTCGTTTGGTCTGAAAAATGCTGGGGCAACATATCAACGAGCTATGGTAACTCTTTTCCATGATACGATTCATCATGAAATCGAGGTTTATGTTGATGATATAATTGCCAAATCTCAGACGGAAGAGGAACATCTGGTGAATTTGCAGAAACTGTTTGAGCGTTTGAGGAAATTCAAGCTGAGGCTTAATCCGAATAAGTGTACTTTCGGGGTGAGATCTGGAAAACTGTTGGGTTTTATTGTTAGTGAAAAAGGGATTGAGGTGGATCCGGCCAAAGTGAAAGCGATACAAGAAATGCCTGAGCCAAGAACAGAAAAACAAGTCTGTGGTTTCTTAGGAAGGTTGAACTACATTGCAAGGTTCATCTCTCACCTAACAGCCACGTGTGAGCCAATATTCAAATTGTTGAGAAAAGATCAGGCCATCAGGTAGAATAAAAGAGTATTTGCAGAATCCTCCAATCCTTATGCCTCCAGTCCCAGGGAGACCGCTGATTATGTATTTGACAGTACTTGATAATTCCATGGGTTGTGTTCTCGGTCAACACGACGAGACAGGTAGGAAAGAGCATGCCATCTACT
Organism: Lathyrus oleraceus; assembly: GCF_024323335.1. NCBI lineage: Eukaryota > Viridiplantae > Streptophyta > Magnoliopsida > Fabales > Fabaceae > Lathyrus > Lathyrus oleraceus. The sequence goes on along the minus strand of NC_066585.1, from coordinate 513,763,094 downwards.
ACCTGAGTAAAAAATTCATAGATTGCGAGTCGAGATACTCAATGCTTGAAAAGACATGTTGTGCACTTACATGGGCTGCTAAGGGATTGAGACAATACATGCTGACTCACACAACCTTACTGATCTCCAAAATGGATCCAGTCAAGTATATATTTGAGAAGCCAGCTCTCACCGGAAGGGTTGCTCGTTGGCAAATGGTACTGACAGAGTACGACATCCAGTATACATCCCAGAAAGCCATCAAATGGAGTATTCTGTCAGACTATCTTGCTCAGCAGCCGATTGATGAGCCGATGAAGTTTGATTTTCCGGATGAAAACATCATGTTCCTCAAGATGAAAGACTGTGAAGAGCCAGTTGTTGAGGAGGGACCTGATCTAGATGAAAAGTGGACTTTAATGTTTGATGGGGCCGTCAATGCCAAAGGAAGTGGAATTGGTGCTGTCATTACCACTCCGAGAGGTGCCCACATGCCTTTCACCGCTCGTCTGACTTTTGAGTGCACCAATAATGAAGCTGAGTATGAAGCGTGTATCTTGGGTATTGAGCAAGCCATTGATTTGAGAATCAAGACTCTGGACATCGTCGGAGATTCAGCTCTAGTGATCAATCAAGTGAATGGTGATTGGAATACTCTCCAGTCTAATCTGGTCCCCTACAGAGATTACACGAGAAGACTGTTGACTTTCTTCACAACAGTAAAGCTGTATCATATACCTCGTGATGAGAACCAGATGGCAGATGCTCTTGCTACTCTGTCCTCCATGATCAAGGTGATTCGGTGGAACCATGTTCCCAGGATTGATGTTATGCGCCTTGATAGGGCCGCGTATGTGTTTGCTGTTGAAGTGGTAGTTGATGACAAGCCCTGGTATCACGACATCAAGTGCTTTCTGAAGAATCAAGAGTACCCTGCAGGGGCATCCAACAATGACAGAAAGAATTTGAGAAGATTGACAGGCAGTTTCTTTTTGAACAAAGACGATGTGTTGTATAAGAGGAACTTCGACATGGTTTTGCTCAGATGCGTGGATAGACATGAAGCAGACATGTTAATGCAAGAAGTTCATGAAGGCTCCTTCGGTACTCATGCTGGTGGACATGCAATGGCTAAGAAATTGTTGAGAGCTGGTTATTACTGGATGACCATGGAATCTGATTGTTTCAAATATGCTCGGAAGTGTCATAAATGCCAGATTTATGTTGATAAGGTGCATGTGTCGCCAAATCCTCTGAATGCGATGTCTTCGCCGTGGCTATTTTCTATGCGGGGCATTGATATGATTGGAAATATTGAGCCGACTGCTTCCAATGGGCATCGCTTCATCCTCATTGCCATCGACTATTTCACCAAGTGGGTCGAAGCAGCGTCATTTGCGAAGGTCACCAGACATGGGGTTGCCCGATTCATCAAGAAAGAAATCATTTGTCGTTATGGGATTCCCAAAAGAATCATTACTGATAATGCTTCTAATCTCAATAACAAAATGATGAAAGAGTTGTGCAAGAACTTCAACATTCAACATCACAACTCTTCCCCTTATCGTCCTAAGATGAACGGTGCTGTTGAGGCAGCAAATAAGAACATAAAGAAGATTGTGCAGAAAATGGTCGTTACGTACAGAGATTGGCATGAGATGCCACCCTTCGCCTTGCATGGGTACCGTACTTCAGTACGTACATCGACCAGGGCAACCCCTTATTCCCTTGTGTATGGTATGGAAGCAGTCCTACCTGTTGAAGTGGAGATTCCTTCTCTAAGAGTCTGCTGGATGTCAAGTTAGACGAAGCTGAATGGATTCAGACAAGGTTCAATGAGTTGAGTCTTATCGAAGAGAAGCGGATGGCAGCCATTTGTCATGGGCAGTTGTATCAGAGTCGGATGAAGAGAGCCTTTGATCAGAAAGTGCATCCTCGATGCTTCCAAGTTGGAGATTTGGTGTTGAAAACGATCCTTCCTCCTTAGACAGATCACAGGGGCAAGTGGACTCCTAACTATGATGGACCGTATATTGTCACCAAGGTTTTTGATGGTGGAGCCTTAATGCTTGCAACTATGGATGGTGAAAACTTCACTTCCCCTGTGAACTCAGACGCAGCTAAAAAATACTTCGCATAAAATAGACCCGCTGGACGATAAAAAGAATAGTCCAGGCAAAAAAATGGGCATCCCGGCGAACCAAGAAAATGAAAAAGGTTCAGGCAAAAGTTAGGGATTAAAAAATGAAAAGATTATACACCCGGTAAGTTGAAAACCTGAAAGGGCAACTTAGGCAAAAATGGGTATCCCGGTGGATTGAAAACCCGAAAGGGCGATCCAGGCAAAAGTTAGGGATTAAGCGAATGACTGCGTTCTGGGTAGTTCTGAATATCATCTTGTGTCGATAACCGGAAACTTCCGAAGGATAGGAAACAGTCCAATCACCTTTTTCAGAAAGCTGATCGTATGGAGGATCTTGAAGATGAGTGAATCATAGCAGAATTGGAACCCGATAGAAATCCATTTCACATTGCCATTAGATTAATTTCTGTTTTTATCTGTTGTACAATTACCTCTTTCCAGGGATTGCTTCCTGATGTAAATACCTATTCAGAGGCCACTCGATCAATAAAATCATGTTATTCAGTACATCACTGTGTTCATTTTCATTTTACTGTTTTGTTTGCAAAAATGACGTCCGAATTTTTGATAAACATTGCATCATGAAACATAAGAGCTTTACAGGTACGTGCTTAATAAACATTGAAAATTGTTGTATATTTTAAGTGCTTTGGATCGTCTATTCAAAACAGGTACACTCAGGGCATTTCCTTAAGGTTCCCAGCAGATGATCGCATATGTTTTTCCTCAACAGTTGGTATTTGGTATCTTATCCCTGCAAAGTTGATCCGAGCATTGGATTCTTCAATCAGGGATTATCTTTAGCAATGATTCTGAGAGAATAGGGGAGAAAAAAATTGTTTTTCTTTTCTTTTTATGCATGTATTTTATGAATGAGTATGAAAAAATATATTTTTAGAGGAATCTTAACCATTCATCGATCGTAAGCAAGATAAAGATAATAGAAATTCGAAGTATTTTATTAATGATTAAAAGAAAAAAGGTAACAAGAAAAATCCAACAATTATTCACAACTTATAAAGGGAAACACACAAAATTGAAAACCATTACAAATAAAACGTCTATGGTAATCCTTCGAGATAAGTCTTATATGGGTAGTACCCTAGTAACAACCCTTGGGGTTGATAACATAAGGTCACCATGGATAAAGTAGGTTCTAGAAAATGGTTCTCAGAGTCATGAACCATATCCAAGTTATCAGCGTATTAAGGGGTAGCCCTACTATGAAGATACCTTTTGGGGGGTCTATTCTGAGTGTAGGTTTTATGGTTCCTTGAGATGTGAAACCTCACATAAAAAATTTCAGTTCTACGTCTTAACATAGGTTTTTCTGAAGCGGGGGTTTTAGCTTCTCAAATAGTAACATTTTCATCCATGACATGGCAATATGAACAATAAAATAATAATATGATAAGAATAAAAAATAAAACATAAGAATAAAAGCAAAAACCAATAAATAAAATAGAAGAACCCAAAAATAGACAAAAGATCAAAGTCCAATAGCCTCTAAAGCCCAACAATAGTCAGAGGCTCCACAGAGAGAGTTAGCGGTTGACTCTCATCCGTGGATATTATTTCAATCCAAAATGGTCTAGGAAGAAGGCACTATGGTCGTGTGATAGTTATACCAGGTCAAAGTAGTGGAAACGGAAGGCTCAGGTGGGCAGTCAACCATGGGCGTATGCTAGATACATGGTATGGGATTAATCAGCGGTTAACACTTCTAGTGGCTATCAAGAAGGCCACGTGTGTGTCGCAACCTGAAAAATACAGGGTGCGAAAAAACAACCGGCGAAAGAAAATGACAGAAGAGTCGCCACCGTGCGTTATTTGTCCCAAAGGAGGGAAAGGAAACGCTCGAAGTAAACCTGAAAAGAGGAAAGGAAAAGATAAGGTCTCGCAACCAAATCTTGGGTTCGGGAGTCGGTTATGCGAAGGGAAGGTATTAGCACCCCTACACATCCGTAGTACTCTATGGGATCCACTTTTGTAGTTCTTGTCTAAAGGGTGTGAGTTTATCTTGTGTTGTTTACTAAAAAAGGGTTAAATGAAAATGACTCGCGCGGATGTCGCATCCACTGCATACGTATCTCATCTGAATATGAGAATCAGAGTCTTCGTAGCTCGGCTGACTTATGGGTTGGGGGGATGTGTGCTCGCTAAGACATCGTGTCTTATGCCTACGTATCTCATCTGGAATGAGAATCAGAGCAAGCCATAGTTCGCCTAACTACGGGGTTATGTATTGGGTTTTGGACGAACGACGTTACTACGCAATCTACCGGATGCTCGACCTTTGGAGACTTACTCGCCTGTAGTAGAAGGAGTAAACGTGTGTTTAGGAGAAGAAAAATCAATGAAGGGTTAGGGTTTGGGATGCTCATGCAAAAAGGGTAATGAGGATAAGACCTCATAGCTCTTAACCCGGGGCAGGGTGAGCTCATGACAAAAAGTGGTAAATTGCCTCCTATCGAGGTCTTCCAGCTAGGAAAGCGGTAAAATGCAGGAAAGATGTAAAAATACCACGCGGATAAAAATCCGAAGTAACAACAATTAGAGAGATAAGAAACCCAGAGATCCTTCCAAGCTAACACCATCAAAGAAAGTGAGTCAGTACAGGTAATCGGAATGAAACCTCCAGACGGTATCCCACAAATAAAGTGGAACACCAGGAAAACCATCTCTGCAAGAGTCATATGAGCCCTCACAAAACAAAACTCAACAAACAGGTTAGAGAAACAAAATAGGGTAACCAAGAGTTGCCCCAAAATCAAAATGTAACCACATGAATCATGCCATTACAATTCACAAAAAGCTCACAAAAAGAAACCAAGGGTAGGAGGCCTAAACCTCTTGTCAAACATATGCATCCAAAGGGGTATCAAATTCAACCATAATACCTCATGCATTTAGAGCATTCAAATTAAAGGCATAAAGATGATGGATATAGGGCAAACCCAATTGGAGAGATCGGTTGAAATCAAATGGCACGGCTGGATTTGCAAACCAATGTTAGGGTTTGCTTGAGCTGAAAGTGTGTGAGTCAGAATGAACCTTTCAGAGTTGCCTGGAGGTTGCTCTGAACTCTGTTAGCTCTTATCTCACTATCTTTTTCCCCAGGGTTCTTCTCTCACTATCTTTTTCCCAGACAGGGTAATAGGAATAGAATTCCCTTTTGTTTCACTGAAACTCCGAATTTATAACCTAATTTTTGTGGACCTGTGGGCTCAAATGAGAGAGGTCCAAGTCCAAGATTTTTTTCTTTTATTGATGGGGATAACAAAGGTAAGTCATGAACAATCTTCAGTCTGAGTACTGGAAACAACTTATGGCTTATCACTTGGGATACCGAGAATGTTTTATGCTTACATGCGTATGTCTGAATTTTTCAATGGCGTAATGCTCCATGAAAATGGGAATGCTACGCGATTTGGGAGGACGCAATGCAATATGATTCTACATGCAGGGATGCGAAATGCTGGGTAGAATGCCAAGCTGAGGCAAGGGGATCTGCTGGGGAAATGATCACCATCTTCCGGACCCTGGCAAAGCTGCTGGAGATGCACAGCGCAAAGAATTTTGTGGGGAAATGACCCGTCACACGGTGTTCTAGCAATGACGAAATACCGAGATTCTGACTGGGGAGAGAACGGAACTGAAAACCTACTGTTAGGGAAAGCGATAGTGGTTCTGGCAACCACGATCTGCGAGAGAAACGACTTAGCAGGGGAAGCAAACACCGATACGGTACCGAGGTTCTGCTTCAAGGAAAGAAACCATGGATCTGGCATTGGGATTATCGATCTGGCCTCGAACTCTGAGGAGCATCCGCTTCTGCTGGGAAAATACAGTCTAACACTGTCAACTCCGCTGGGGGTATATAGTCTGACACTGTCAACTCTACTGGGGAGTGTATAATCTGAAACCACCGCTTGGGGGGAGGTACATTGGTGAGAACCTGCTGGGGATTGAAGAATCCAACGCTCTGATCAGCTCTGCAGGGATAAGATACCGAATTCGTCTGTTGGCGACTTCACTGGGGAAAACATTCACGATCATCTGCAGGGGATTTTAAGGAAATGCCCCGAGGGTACCTGTTCAGAATAGACGATCCAAAGCACTTAAAATTTACAGCAATTTTAAATGTTTATTAAGCATGTACCTGTAAAGCTCTTATGTGTCATGATGCAATGTTTATCAAAAAATTCGGACATCATTTTTGCAAACAAAACAGAAAAATGAAAATGAAAACAGAGATATACTGAATAACATGATTTTATTGATTGAACGGCCTCTGAATAGGCATTTACATCAGGAAGCAATCTCTGGAAAGAGGTAATCGCACAACAGATAAAAACAGACATTAATCTAATGGCAATGTGAAATGGATTTCTATTGGGTTCCAATTCTGCTATGACTTGCTCGTCTTCAAGATCCTCCAGTGGATCAGCTTTCTGAAAGAGTGATTGGACTATTTCCTATCCTTCAAAAGTTTCCAGTCATTGACACGAGATGAGATTCAGAACTACTCAGAACGCAGTCATTCGCTTAATCCCTAACTTTTGCCTGGATCGCCCTTTTCGGGTTTTCAATCCACCAGGATACTCATTTTTGCCTAAGTTGCCTTTTCAGGTTTTCAACTTACCGGGTGTACAATCTTTTCACTTTTAATCCCTAATTTTTGCCTGGACTACTCTTTTTATTGACCAGCGGGTCTATTTCATGCGAAGTATTTTTTAACTGCGTCTGAGTTCACCGGGGAAGTGAAGTTTTCACCATCCATCGTTGCAAGCATTAAGGCCCCACCATCAAAAACCTTGGTGACAATATACGGTCCATCATAGTTAGGAGTCCACTTGCCCCTGTGATCTGTCTGAGGAGGAAAGATCCTTTTCAACACCAAATCTCCGACCTGGAAGCATCGAGGACGCACTTTCTGATCAAAGGCTCTCTTCATCCGACTTTGATACAACTGCCCATGACAAATGGCTGTCATTCGCTTCTCTTCGATAAGACTCAACTCATTGAACCTTGTCCGAATCCATTCAGCTTCGTCTAACTTGACATCCAACAGGACTTTTAGAGAAGGAATCTCCACTTCAACAGGTAGGACTGCTTCCATACCATACACAAGGGAGTAAGGGGTTGCCCCGGTCGATGTACGTACTGAAGTACGGTACCCATGCAAGGCGAAGGGTAGCATCTCATGCCAATCTCTGTACGTAACGACCATCTTCTGCACAATCTTCTTTATATTCTTATTTGCCGCTTCAACAGCACCGTTCATCTTAGGGCGGTAAGGGGAAGAATTGTGATGCTGAATGTTGAAGTTCTGGCACAACTCCTTCATCATTTTGTTGTTGAGATTAGAACCATTATCAGTAATGATTCTTTCGGGAATCCCATAGCGACAAATGATTTCTTTCTTGATGAATCGGGCAACCACATGTCTGCTGACCTTCGCAAATGACGTTGCTTCGACCCACTTGATGAAATAGTTGATGGCAACAAGGATGAAGCGATGCCCATTGGAAGTGGTCGGCTCAATCTTTCCAATCATATCGATGCCCCACATAGCGAAGGCCACGGCGAAGACATCACATTCAAAGGATTCGGCGGCACATGCACCTTATCAGCATAAATCTGGCATTTATGACACTTCCGAGCATATTTGAAACAATCAGATTCCATGGTCATCCAGTAATAACCTGCTCTCAACAATTTCTTAGCCATTGCATGTCCGCCAGCATGAGTACCGAAGGAGCCTTCATGAACTTCCTGCATTAACATGTCTGCTTCGTGTCTGTCCACGCATCTGAGCAAAACCATGTCGAAGTTCCTCTTATACAGAACATCGTCTTTGTTCAAGAAGAAACTGCCTGCCAATCTTCTCAAAGTCTTTCTATCATTGTTGGATGCCCCTGCAGGGCACTCTTGATTCTTCAGAAAGCGCTTGATGTCGTGATACCAAGGCTTGTCATCAACTACCAGTTCAGCAGCAAACACATACGCGGCCCTATCAAGGCGCATCACGTCGATCTTGGGAGCATGATTCCAACGGATCACCGTGATCATGGAGGATAGAGTAGCAAGAGCATCTGCCATCTGGTTCTCATCACGAGGTATATGGTACAACTTTACTGTTGTGAAGAAAGTCAACAGTCTTCTCGTGTAATCTCTGTAGGGGACCAGAGTAGGCTGGAGAGTGTTCCAATCACCATTCACTTGATTGATTACCAGAGCTGAATCTCCGAAGATGTCCAAAGTCTTGATTCTCGAATCAATGGCTTGCTCAATACCCCAGATACAGGCTTCATACTCAACTTCATTATTGGTGCACTCGAAAGTCAGACGAGCGGTGAAAGGCATGTGGGCACCTTTCGGAGTTGTAATGACAGCACCAATTCCACTTCCTGTGGCGTTGACGGCCCCATCAAACATTAAAGTCCACTTTTCGTCTGGATCAGGTCCCTCTTCAACAACTGGCTTTTCACAGTCTTTCATCTTGAGGTACATGATGTCTTCATCTGGAAAATCAAACTTCATCGGCTCATAATCATCAATCGGCTGTTGAGAAAGATAGTCTGACAGAATACTCCCCTTGATGGCTTTCTGGGAAGTATATTGGATGTCGTACTCTGTCAGTACCATTTGCCAACGAGCAACTCTTCCGGTGAGAGTTGGCTTCTCAAATATATACTTGACTGGATCCATTTTGGAGATTAGTAAGGTTGTGTGAGACAGCATGTATTGTCTCAATCGCTTAGCAGCCCATGCAAGTGCACAACATGTTTTTTCAAGCATTGAGTATCTCGACTCACAATCTGTGAATTTCTTACTCAGGTAGTAGATGGCATGCTCTTTCCTACCTATCTCATCGTGTTGACCAAGAACACAACCCATGGAATTGTCTAGTACTGTCAAATACATAATCAGCGGTCTCCCTGGGACCGGAGGCACAAGGATAAGAGGATTATGCAAATACTCTTTTATCTTCTCGAACGCCCTTTGACAATCATCATTCCACCTGATAGCCTGATCTTTTCTCAACAATTTGAATATTGGCTCACACGTGGCTGTTAGGTGAGAGATGAACCTTGCAATGTAGTTCAACCTCCCTAAGAAACCACGGACTTGTTTCTCTGTTCTTGGCTCAGGCATTTCCTGTATCGCTTTCACTTTGGTCGGATCCACCTCAATCCCTTTTCCGCTAACAACAAAACCCAGTAGTTTTCCGGATCTCACCCCAAAAGTACATTTGTTCGGATTAAGCCTCAGCTTGAATTTCCTCAAACGCTCAAACAGTTTCTGCAAATTCACCAAATGTTCTTCTTCTGTCTAAGATTTGGCAATCATATCATCAACATAAACCTCGATTTCATGATGAATCATATCATGGAACAGAGTCACCATCGCTCGCTGATATGTTGCTCCGGTATTTTTCAGACCAAACAGCATCACCTTGTAGCAGAAGGTGCCCCATGGGGTTATGAATGTTGTCTTCTCCATGTCTTCTGGTGCCATCTTAATTTGATTATAGCCAGAAAAGCCATCCATGAAGGAGAATACCGAGAACTGAGCCGTGTTATCCACCAAAACATCAATGTGAGGTAAGGGGAAATCATCTTTAGGACTAGCCCTATTCAGATCCCGGTAGTCAACACACATCCGTACCTTTCCATCCTTCTTAGGTACCGGAACGATATTTGCAACCCATGGCGGATAATTTGTGACTGCTAGAAACCCTGCATCCAACTGTTTTTGCACTTCTTCATTTATCTTGACAGCCATCTCTGGTCTTGTTCTTCTGAGCTTCTGCTTGACCGGAGGACAACCTTCTTTGAGCAGCAAGCGATGTACCACGATGTCTGTGTCAAGCCCTGGCATGTCCTGATAAGACCAAGTGAAGATGTCAACATACCCTTGCAGCAATTCAATCAACCCCTTCTTCACATTGTCTTCCAAAGCAGCCCCTATCTTGATTTCTCTCTTGGCGTCCTCGGTGCCGAGATTAATCACTTCAACAGACTCTTGATGCGGTTGAATGACCCTTTCCTCTTGTTTTAATAACCTGGTAAGTTCTTCAGGGAGTTCACAGTCTTCATCACCCTTTTCTTCAGCTTGAAAGATTGGATTTTCAAAGTCGAAGTGAGCCACAGCAGAACCGTTATCAATAGGATCCGTGATGTGCATCTGCATGAGTGATGGTATGTGCTTATGAGTGTGAAAAAAAAAAAGTGGAAACTAAACAAAACATTGCCATTTTTTTTTGAAAAACTGCAAAAATAGAAAGACAGGGAACGAAATATTTGAATGCAAAAAGACGTCCTTTATTTATGATAAAAAATGCAAGTGTCACATAGATGAGCCCTACAATGAGTCATTACGCCCTGACGGAACGTAAGACTTGGATATGCATGAATAAACAAAGAAAATTACTCCTCCAGACAAGTGGCTTGGACAATCTCCTCAGAAGACCAATTGTTGAGAACTTCACCCGGGATCCTCGGACGCACCCAGTTATCGATGTCGCAATCACTATCCCCATCTTCATTGTTGACCGCAGAGACTAATTCGACTTCTCCTTCAACCATGTTAATGTTGGCTCCACCATGCTGGGGCATGGGATTGTTGACGACATTAGGAGCTGGTGCAACGTTAACGACCTTTGAATCAATGAGGTCCTGAACTACGTGCTTAAAAGCTTTGCAGTTCTCAATATTGTGGCCAGGTGCCCCAGAGTGGAAGCTACACCTAGCGTTGGCGTCATAACCCACCGGAATCCTACCAACGGGAGGAGCCAGATGCGCAACTGCACAAGTTGTAATTGTTGAAGACTAGAAAGCAACTAGGCGTATGACATTGGAAGAGTGTCGAAACGCCGGTCCATCGTCCTTTGCCTCGGTTGATAGGCGGGTCTGTTACCCGGTTGTTGTGGTTGGTACTGAGCTGGTTGACGATGTGGTTGTTGTTGTTGTAGTGGTGCTATAGCTGGAATGGTCACAGCCGCAACATACGGTTGCTGATGATAGTTCTGAAAGTTATTCCTTCGGTTATCCCTGTTCTGATAAGAAGATATGGCACTTGCATCCCCTTCTCTCCTCTTTTGTCCCTGAATGAACGGCTTCTTCACCCCTGATGAGGATCCACCTCCACTCTGGGTCTTGTATGTCCTCAGGTAATTCTCCACCCTCTCTCTGGTAGAGACTACATCAGCAAAATTGGAGGCATTGTAACCCACCAGGCGCTCCAAATAAGGTCCTGGCAGAGTGTTCATGAACATGTTAGCCATTTCCTTCTCCAACATAGGAGGTTGAACACGGGAAGTTGTTTCTCTCCAGCGTTGAGCGTATTCTCTGAAGCACTCATTGCTTTTAAGAGACAGATTTTGAAGTTGAGTTCTATCCAGAGCCATGTCTGCATTATACTGATACTGCTTCACGAAAGCCTCAGCCAAATCCCTTCAGCAACGGATGTGGGCTCTGTCCAGCCTCATATACATTCCAGGGATACCCCGGCTAGGCTGTCCTGGAAAAAGTACATAAGCAACTTTTCGTCATCGGAGTATGCAACCATTTTACGGAAATAGGCTTGCACATGGGTCTTCGGGCAAGAGTTGCCATTGTATTTGTCAAATATCGGGACCTTGAATTTCGGTGGCACTCTCACACCTGGGACCAGCCCCAAGTCAACAACATCTACTCCCAGAGGATTCTGTCCTTCCACTGCCTTCAACCTCTCTTCCAATCTTCTAAACATGGGATCCACACCATGACCCATACCAAAGTCTTCCTGCAGCAGGGGGAACTGATAGTCCTGATCATCATGAACGGGCTGTTGACCGGAGGTGACATGTAGGATTGGGATAAGCCCCGGTCCATTGGGTCCATTAGCCTCTCCAGCTGGAGGATCAGTCACCGTCTCTGGTTGAGCAGGGGGATTCCTCTGTATCATCTGCCTGAGCTCTTGCTGTCCCTGAGCCACCCCTTGAACCACATCCATGAATTGATTCATGCGGATTTTCATCTCGGCGAACTCTGCCTGTAGGCTTTCCATTACTCTCTGTTGGTTTCTGTGGGTACCGTACCGGTGAATGCCTGGGTCAGCTATCCTGCTGATGGAACACCAAACAAACTGAGAACACTGTGGCGGTACCTGTTATGCAAGACATGCTAATGAATATGTAAATGCAATGACATGTTTATCAATTCCAAAGGTATTCTACCCCCTTGATTCCAGTCTCTCAATAGATAAACGGTGTAAAAAAAGAACTAAGTCGTTGATGAGAACCAAGAAAATTCCGACTAGAATCAAGTAGAAGATATAAACCATACCTTATCCATACTAAGTCGTTGCTTGAAATGTGGCCAAGGTACACTTTATCCATACTATCCACCATACCTTGCTTTGTACTTCTCTAAAACAGAATTTTAGAAGCACATTTGCTGTCATTTGAAGCCTCATTTGCAGCAAAATAACCAACAGAAAAAGCCATGCCAAGTTGCTTGGGATTTTGGAACAAAAGGACAAATGCAACCATATCACTCCATACTAACCATGCCATGCCTTGTACCACAACCTAGCAGCATTGTGCATCATTTTTGCTGTCAATTGAAACACAAGTAGCAGCCTAAAAATCAACAGCAGAAAAGCCATTCCCTGCTTGCTGAAAACTTGGAAAGAAAGTACCATTTCCCATTTTTCCATGGCCTTTGGTTCAAAGCAACAAGGGACATCAAAACAGAACATCAAAAACAGAAAATCATAGCATATTTCTCTGTCAAACCAACCCTATTAGCAGACGCACAAACCACACTTTGACAGCAAGGGAATTTGGTTAACTCACTCATCCTAAAAACTGCATTGACCTTGCTTTGCATTTCTATTTTTTCTGTCCAAAAACACCAAAGTTACAACCCTGCCTTGCCAACCAACAGCAGCCAACATAACACAACAACACAACCTACTTCACTCATTTTTCTAAAACTTCACCTTGCTTTTGCATTTTTCATTGTCTGTCCAAAACTCACAAAAGGAACCAAACCTGGCTTGGCTTGAGACAACATTTTTCCATCATTTCCTGTCATGTGAACCTCAAGTTGCAGCCTACAAAACACATAACAAAAACTATTGTGCACTCATTCATTGAAAATCACTTTGGCCATTTTTCTAAAACCTGTAAAACTCCCAAACCAAAAGAAAAACTCAACAGCAGGCATTCTTTTCTCCAAGTGGCAAAGGCAGTTCAAAAACAACATAGCAAAACCTCAATATCGTTTTTCTGTCAAGAATGAAACCAGCAGCAGCATCAATTGCATCCATGGAACAGAACTTCACATCCATCTTCTAAAAACTCATCCTTGGCACTTGTTCCAAAAACTCTGTCCAAAACACCAAAGAGCCAACCAACTTCATTTTTTCTAAAACATCATCTCACTTGCATTGTCTAAAAAACTTGTGAAAACACCAAAGAAAAACACTGCCCTACCACAAAGCAACATCAAAGAGCAGGTTTTGATCATTTTGCTGTCATGTCACAAGCCAACATAACCCAGCAGACCAACCAACTTCACATTCTCTAAAGTTTCATTTTTGATGCACTTCTCCAAAACCAGTCAAGAGCTTCCAAGAACCTGAGCCTAGCCATTGCATTTTCACCATCCCTTCATCATTTGAGTACACTAATTGCAGCCACAGACCAACCAACTTCACTCATGAAAAAACTCATTTTGGCCATTTTCCAAAACAGTCAACAAAAGCTCACCGAAGACTTAAGCCTTGCATTGTTTTTCACCATCATTTTCCTGTCATGAGTAACACCAATTGCAGCACAAAACCAGTGGAACTTCATTCATTTTCAAAAGGATCATCTTACTTGCATTTACCTAAACTGTCAAAAACTTCAAAAGACCAAACCTTGCTTTGATTGATACCACATTCCCTCACCATTTTTCTGTCAAAACCAAACTCAGAGCTGCAGCCAACCATCCAACAGCAGAAACCCTTGCTCACACTCATTTCTCTCAAGCTTCATCTCTTGCTCATGATGAACTGAACCTGCCTTGCTTAACACAATATCTCCTCATCATTTTTCTGTCAAAAAATGAAACCCTGCTAGCAGCCATTTGACAACAGACCAAAACACTTGTTCACTCCTCTAAAAAACTCATCCTTGGCACTTGTTCCAAAACCTGTCAAACCCCCAAAAGAACAAAGTCCTGCCTTGCTCAACACAACATTTCCTCAACATTTTCCATCAAATGAAACCAACTAGCAGCAGCCATGACACATGAGAAGACAGAAATCCTTCATTCTAAAAAAGGCTTCACTTTTGGCATTTCAAAAAGTCTGTCAAAAAACTTCTAAAGAACTCAAGGATCCCTTTGTTGTTCTATCATCTGGCCATCATTTGGAGGTTACTTGCAGCACCATTCATCAACTGGGAGTTCATTTGCCAGCACTGTTCTAAAGAAGCATACAGCCATGGCAGAGTTTGTTTAAGGTCATTCCAAGCACTCTTAAGCCAAAGTTCTTCAACCAATCAACATTTGGAAGGCCTTGCATCATCTGTTTTCGGCAAGAGTTGCCATTGTATTTGTCAAATATCGGGACCTTGAATTTCGGTGGCACTCTCACACCTGGGACCAGCCCCAAGTCAGCAACATCTACTCCCAGAGGATTCTGTCCTTCCACTGCCTTCAACCTCTCTTCCAATCTTCTAAACATGGGGTCCACACCATGACCCATACCAAAGTCTTCCTGCAGCAGGGGGAACTGATAGTCCTGATCATCATGAACGGGCTTTTGACCGGAAGGTGACATGTAGGATTGGGATAAGCCCCGGTCCATTGGGTCCATTAGCCTCTCCAGCTGGAGGATCAGTCACCGTCTCTGGTTGAGCAGGGGGATTCCTCTGTATCATCTGCCTGAGCTCTTGCTGTCCCTGAGCCACCCCCTTGAACCACATCCATGAATGATTCATGCGGATTTTCATCTCGGCGAACTCTGCCTGTAGGCTTTCCATTACTCTCTGTTGGTTTCTGTGGGTACCGTACCGGTGAATGCCTGGGTCAGCTATCCTGCTGATGGAACACCAAACAAACTGAGAACACTGTGGCGGTACCTGTTATGCAAGACATGCTAATGAATATGTAAATGCAATGACATGTTTATCAATTCCAAAGGTATTCTACCCCCTTGATTCCAGTCTCTCAATAGATAAACGGTGTAAAAAAAGAACTAAGTCGTTGATGAGAACCAAGAAAATTCCGACTAGAATCAAGTAGAAGATATAAACCCCACAGAAAGGATAAACATGTGTGAATGATTATGAATGCAAAATGATGTGATGCAAATATGTGAATGCAGTGCAGTGGCATGGGAATCAGGATCGCTGTATCTGCTTGAACATCTGTCAGGTTGCACTGTCTGGAGAGAAATTAAGAGCACACCAAACAAAGGTCATGGGATGGATCATGTTATCCTTAATATCAACCACCCATTTTGGTGGCTTATGGTTTACACCTTATCAACACCCAAGTTTCATTGATATTAAGGATACCTGATCGGATCAACCATGAATCAAGGGTTTGTTGCAAGTCACGAGCATGGAGTTTAGGTTAAGAACCACCCAAAAGGAGTGTACTAAGGTTTAAACCTGCCAAACATGTTCTAAAAAAGGTTCCCATAGTCATAATCCCATCTTTCGGATATTATCGGAGGAACGACTACTCGTATTCCAAAATATTCTCAAGAGAGACTCTTATGAGTGTAGTATCGCGTAACAATCGTATCAAATCTTACACTTGAACGACTTTCGCACTACGTCCTACGAATAGGCCAAGATGGGTTTGGTAAACTAAGGTCCTCGGCTTCTAAGGTTTATATTGGAAAAAGTAATGTCTAACCACAACTTACTTGTGTGACATTATTGATCTCAACATGACCTCCACCAAGTGAATGGGCTTGCAAGTCAACTTGCTAAGGAATAACTCCACACAAGTCGACAAGACCATGCCATTCTCCTATCCTAAGTGCACTCGAGTTCGGGTATAGAACTCATCTCACAAAGATCACCAAGCAGCCATAGCCAGCCAACAGATACATCAATGATATGTACACAACGCAATAAGGTAAAGCAGGTAAATAAATAACTGTACAAAAGCATGAACATCCAATAAATAACAAACTACAAAAGCTAGGAGGGAATCGCTTAGGGAAACCGGGTCCCCAGCAGAGTCGCCAGCTGTCGCAACCTGAAAAATACAGGGTGCAAAAAAACAACCGGCGAAAGAAAATGACAGAAGAGTCGCCACCGTGCGTTATTTATCCCAAAGGAGGGAAAGCAAACGCTCGAAGTAAACCTGAAAAGAGGAAAGGAAAAGACAAGGTCTCGCAACCAAATCTTGGGTTCGGGAGTCGGTTATGCGAAGGGAAGGTATTAGCACCCCTACGCATCCGTAGTACTCTACGGGATCCACTTTTGTAGTTCTTGTCTAAAGGGTGTGAGTTTATCTTGTGTTGTTTACTAAAAAAGGGTTATATGAAAATGACTCGCGCGGATGTCGCATCCACTGCATACGTATCTCATCTGAATATGAGAATCAGAGTCTTCGTAGCTCGGCTGACCTATGGGTTGGGGGGATGTGTGCTCGCTAAGACATCGCGTCTTATGCCTACGTATCTCATCTGGAATGAGAATCAGAGCAAGCCGTAGTTCGGCTAACTATGGGGTTATGGATTGGGTTTTGGACGAACGACGTTACTACGCAATCTACCGGATGCTCGACCTTTGGAGACTTACTCGCCTGTAGTAGAAGGAGTAAACGTGTGTTTAGGAGAAGAAAAATCAATGAAGGGTTAGGGTTTGGGATGCTCATTCAAAAAGGGTAATGAGGATAAAACCTCATAGCTCTTAACCCGAGGTAGGGTGAGCTCATGACAAAAAGTGGTAAATTGCCTCCTATCGAGGTCTTCCAGCTAGGAAAGCGGTAAAATGCAGGAAAGATGTAAAAATACCACGCGGATAAAAATCCGAAGTAACAGCAATTAAAGAGATAAGAAACCCAGAGATCCTTTCAAGCTAACACCATCAAAGAAAGTGAGTCAGTACAGGTAATCGGAATGAAACCTCCAGGCGGTATCCCACAAATAAAGTGGAACACCAGGCAAACCATCTCTGCAAGAGTCATATGAGCTCTCACAAAACAAAACTCAACAAACAGGTTAGAGAAACAAAATAGGGTAACCAAAAGTTGCCCCCAAATCAAAATGTAACCACATGAATCATGCCATTAAAATTCACAAAAAGCTCACAAAAAGCACCAAGGGTAGGAGGCCTAAACCTCTTGTCAAACACATGCATCCAAAGGGGTATCAAATTCAACAATAATACCTCATGCATTTAGAGCATTCATATTAAAGGCATAAAGATGATGGATATAGGGCAAACCTGATTGGAGAGATCGGTTGAAATCAAATGGCACAGCTGGATTTGCAAACCAATGTTAGGGTTTGCTTGAGCTGAAAATGTGTGAGTCAGAATGAACCTTTCAGAGTTGCCTGGAGGTTGCTCTGAACTCTGTTAGCTCTTCTCTCACTATCTTTTTCCCTGACAGGGTAATAGGAATAGAATTCCCTTTTGTTTCACTGAAACTCTGAATTTATAACCTAATTTTTGTGGACCTCTGGGCTCAAATGAGAGAGGTCCAAGTCCAAGATTTTTTTCTTTATTTATTATTTATTTATTTTATTTTATTTTATTTATTTTCGTTTTTTTTTTTGTTTTTTTTTTTCGTTTTTTTTTTTTTTTTCGTTTTTTTTTTTTTAAATATTCCGATTGCCATGATGAAATGCAAATGCTAAATGACCTAAAAATGAATGCATGCATGAGGCGTAAAGCGTATGCTTCCAGGAAAAATGAAGGGTAAATTTTGGGGTATTATAGTGTGGGACACTCAATGGCTGCAGTATGGGGTATAAAACCTTAAACCCTTCAGAAATTGCTCATTTTGCCATTATCTTTCTCTCTTCCCCTTCTCTATCTCTCTCAATCCTTTGCTCTCACCACTCTCTACCATACTCTCGTCCAACCACCACTCTTAACCCTCTGACCACCTTACACCACCTCCTGAACCACCCTTACAGCCACCACCGTCATCGTGTTCTTATGAACACGATGAAGATCTAACCTAGAATCTTTAAAGATTCATGAACCCTAACCCCAACTGCCCAGAACCCTCAAGAACCCTAACCTAACCTTCAACCCAAACCCATAATTCAACAATCACCTTTCAACGCACATGAACCCTAACCTTAACCCTGATGAACCCTAACCCTTAGTAAGAACCCTAATCCTAATTGCTAAAAAACCTAACCCTAAGACTACCCAGAAACCTTCAATCTGAACCAGATCGAACCCTAATTAAATCCTAAAACACAAATTAACCCATCCCTAACCCTTAACAGAAATCAAACACACACAAATATCTATATTTAACATTCAAACCATATTCTAAACAAATCAAACAGAGACATTAAAATAGAATGAAAGCAAGGGTGTAAAAGTTTCAACCAACCTACGAAGATGAGAGGTTCCCCGGTCAAACAAAGGTAATCGTTTCTCGATTCTTTTTTATTATCTTTAATTTGGTTTATCTTTTTCTTCTTCTGGCTGCTTCTTTATCTTTGTCTGCGAGGTGCAACGGTGGCCAAGCTCAGACGACTTAGGGTTTCAAAGTGAAAACCCTAAGCATCAAAATTCAAGCTTTGTGTATTTGTTTAGGGTTTTTCATTTCTTTTTTCTTATGTTTTTAGATTTAGGTTTTTATAGATTAAAGTTAGGGTTAGAGTTAAATTTTGATAGTTTGAATTAGGAAAATTAGGATTAGATTGTTGATCTGATTTATTTTAGGGTTTTGATTGCAAATGTAACATTAATGTATTTAGTCCGATTTTTGTATGTAATTTCATTTTTCAATGAATCTGTTCTCAATTTGATAATGGAAAGCTTTGATATTTCCTTTAATTTTTCCCTTTGATCCATTTATGTTTTCTCTCTGCGCGTGATTAGAGTTTCTGGACACCAAATTGAGGATTGGACCGGGTCATGGATATGACCCGGTGAGATGATGGAATTGGGTTATCTGATCCAACTGGGTTATGGACTTGGGTCCATCGTTTGACCCAATTGAATTGGGCTTGACATGATTCAGTCAACACTTTGACCAAGCCCAAACAAAAATCATGTAAAGCCAAAGACACCTATCACCGCCACTTTAATAAACTTCTAATATTACTTTAAATAATCTACTATAATTACTTAATTAATATAATCTAACCAATTTCATTTAATCAAAATCCGATTAACAATATAATCAATATTCTAATAACATTAATCTACCTTGAAAATTAATTCCTACTAATTGTACTTTTTAATGATTAATAACTAAAGGCTCCAAAAAAAGAAAATGGTTATGTTAAACTAAGCCCTAGACTATAGTAGTTAATCAAGATGAGATCATAGATTTAAAAATTCAAAATTGTCCTACTTTAACTTTTTAGGTCATTGGGGTTGATCAGATGACTCATATGGACTCTAGACCTGTATGTGACCTAGACCTTAGGTTAGGAGAAAAGAGGTCAAAATTTGGGGTATGGCAGATGGAAATCCTACGAAAGTTAAATTCAAGAGTATGAGAGAGAGATGACACCGATATTTATAGTGCTTTGACGTTCGTCCTCACTTTGTCTACATGCACTCTTCAATGGTTTCTTTAAACCTACATTGTTCCTTTTTATTTCGACAAATATTGCAAGAGTTCATACATTCACCAATCCACGATAATGCTGAGAAAAATAAAATCTCCTCTCTGGATCTTGACCTGTATATAGTGTAATGCTAACTCTTATGCATAATATTACTCAATTGACACTTCTTGAATCTTCCAATATCACCAATCTGCTCCAAGTCTTCGTGTGTAGCAACCACCAATTCCACTTCCTGTGGCGTTGACGGCCCCATCAAACATTAAAGTCCACTTTTCGTCTGGATCAGGTCCCTCTTCAACAACTGGCTTTTCACAGTCTTTCATCTTGAGGTACATGATGTCTTCATCTGGAAAATCAAACTTCATCGGCTCATAATCATCAATCGGCTGTTGAGAAAGATAGTCTGACAGAATACTCCCCTTGATGGCTTTCTGGGAAGTATATTGGATGTCGTACTCTGTCAGTACCATTTGCCAACGAGCAACTCTTCCGGTGAGAGTTGGCTTCTCAAATATATACTTGACTGGATCCATTTTGGAGATTAGTAAGGTTGTGTGAGACAGCATGTATTGTCTCAATCGCTTAGCAGCCCATGCAAGTGCACAACATGTTTTTTCAAGCATTGAGTATCTCGACTCACAATCTGTGAATTTCTTACTCAGGTAGTAGATGGCATGCTCTTTCCTACCTATCTCATCGTGTTGACCAAGAACACAACCCATGGAATTGTCTAGTACTGTCAAATACATAATCAGCGGTCTCCCTGGGACCGGAGGCACAAGGATAAGAGGATTATGCAAATACTCTTTTATCTTCTCGAACGCCCTTTGACAATCATCATTCCACCTGATAGCCTGATCTTTTCTCAACAATTTGAATATTGGCTCACACGTGGCTGTTAGGTGAGAGATGAACCTTGCAATGTAGTTCAACCTCCCTAAGAAACCACGGACTTGTTTCTCTGTTCTTGGCTCAGGCATTTCCTGTATCGCTTTCACTTTGGTCGGATCCACCTCAATCCCTTTTCCGCTAACAACAAAACCCAGTAGTTTTCCGGATCTCACCCCAAAAGTACATTTGTTCGGATTAAGCCTCAGCTTGAATTTCCTCAAACGCTCAAACAGTTTCTGCAAATTCACCAAATGTTCTTCTTCTGTCTAAGATTTGGCAATCATATCATCAACATAAACCTCGATTTCATGATGAATCATATCATGGAACAGAGTCACCATCGCTCGCTGATATGTTGCTCCGGTATTTTTCAGACCAAACAGCATCACCTTGTAGCAGAAGGTGCCCCATGGGGTTATGAATGTTGTCTTCTCCATGTCTTCTGGTGCCATCTTAATTTGATTATAGCCAGAAAAGCCATCCATGAAGGAGAATACCGAGAACTGAGCCGTGTTATCCACCAAAACATCAATGTGAGGTAAGGGAAATCATCTTTAGGACTAGCCCTATTCAGATCCCGGTAGTCAACACACATCCGTACCTTTCCATCCTTCTTAGGTACCGGAACGATATTTGCAACCCATGGCGGATAATTTGTGACTGCTAGAAACCCTGCATCCAACTGTTTTTGCACTTCTTATTTATCTTGACAGCCATCTCTGGTCTTGTTCTTCTGAGCTTCTGCTTGACCGGAGGACAACCTTCTTTGAGCGGCAAGCGATGTACCACGATGTCTGTGTCAAGCCCTGGCATGTCCTGATAAGACCAAGCGAAGATGTCAACATACCCTTGCAGCAATTCAATCAACCCCTTCTTCACATTGTCTTCCAAAGCAGCCCCTATCTTGATTTCTTTCTTGGCGTCCTCGGTGCCGAGATTAATCACTTCAACAGACTCTTGATGCGGTTGAATGACCCTTTCCTCTTGTTTTAATAACCTGGTAAGTTCTTCAGGGAGTTCACAGTCTTCATCACCCTTTTCTTCAGCTTGAAAGATTGGATTTTCAAAGTCGAAGTGAGCCATAGCAGAACCGTTATCAATAGGATCCGTGATGTGCATCTGCATGAGTGATGGTATGTGCTTATGAGTGTGAAAAAAAAAAGTGGAAACTAAAAAAAACATTGCCATTTTTTTTTTGAAAAACTGCAAAAATAGAAAGACAGGGAACGAAATATTTGAATGCAAAAAGACGTCCTTTATTTATGATAAAAAATGCAAGTGTCACATAGATGAGCCCTACAATGAGTCATTACGCCCTGACGGAACGTAAGACTTGGATATGCATGAATAAACAAAGAAAATTACTCCTCCAGACAAGTGGCTTGGACAATCTCCTCAGAAGACCAATTGTTGAGAACTTCACCCGGGATCCTCGGACGCACCCAGTTATCGATGTCGCAATCACTATCCCCATCTTCATTGTTGACCGCAGAGACTAATTCGACTTCTCCTTCAACCATGTTAATGTTGGCTCCACCATGCTGGGGCATGGGATTGTTGACGACATTAGGAGCTGGTGCAACGTTAACGACCTTTGAATCAATGAGGTCCTGAACTACGTGCTTAAAAGCTTTGCAGTTCTCAATATTGTGGCCAGGTGCCCCAGAGTGGAAGCTACACCTAGCGTTGGCGTCATAACCCACTGGAATCCTACCAACGGGAGGAGCCAGATGCGCAACTGCACAAGTTGTAGTTGTTGAAGACTAGAAAGCAACTAGGCGTATGACATTGGAAGAGTGTCGAAACGCCGGTCCATCGTCCTTGGCCTCGGTTGATAGGCGGGTCTGTTACCCGGTTGTTGTGGTTGGTACTGAGCTGGTTGACGATGTGGTTGTTGTTGTTGTAGTGGTGCTATAGCTGGAATGGTCACAGCCGCAACATACGGTTGCTGATGATAGTTCTGAAAGTTATTCCTTCGGTTATCCCTGTTCTGATAAGAAGATATGGCACTTGCATCCCCTTCTCTCCTCTTTTGTCCCTGAATGAACGGCTTCTTCACCCCTGATGAGGATCCACCTCCACTCTGGGTCTTGTATGTCCTCAGGTAATTCTCCACCCTCTCTCTGGTAGAGACTACATCAGCAAAATTGGAGGCATTGTAACCCACCAGGCGCTCCAAATAAGGTCCTGGCAGAGTGTTCATGAACATGTTAGCCATTTCCTTCTCCAACATAGGAGGTTGAACACGGGAAGTTGTTTCTCTCCAGCGTTGAGCGTATTCTCTGAAGCACTCATTGCTTTTAAGAGACAGATTTTGAAGTTGAGTTCTGTCCAGAGCCATGTCTGCATTATACTGATACTGCTTCACGAAAGCCTCAGCCAAATCCCTTCAGCAACGGATGTGGGCTCTGTCCAGCCTCATATACATTCCAGGGATACCCCAGCTAGGCTGTCCTGGAAAAAGTACATAAGCAACTTTTCGTCATCGGAGTATGCAACCATTTTACGGAAATAGGCTTGCACATGGGTCTTCGGGCAAGAGTTGCCATTGTATTTGTCAAATATCGGGACCTTGAATTTCGGTGGCACTCTCACACCTGGGACCAGCCCCAAGTCAGCAACATCTACTCCCAGAGGATTCTGTCCTTCCACTGCCTTCAACCTCTCTTCCAATCTTCTAAACATGGGGTCCACACCATGACCCATACCAAAGTCTTCCTGCAGCAGGGGGAACTGATAGTCCTGATCATCATGAACGGGCTGTTGACCGGAGGTGACATGTAGGATTGGGATAAGCCCCGGTCCATTGGGTCCATTAGCCTCTCCAGCTGGAGGATCAGTCACCGTCTCTGGTTGAGCAGGGGGATTCCTCTGTATCATCTGCCTGAGCTCTTGCTGTCCCTGAGCCACCCCTTGAACCACATCCATGAATTGATTCATGCGGATTTTCATCTCGGCGAACTCTGCCTGTAGGCTTTCCATTACTCTCTGTTGGTTTCTGTGGGTACCGTACCGGTGAATGCCTGGGTCAGCTATCCTGCTGATGGAACACCAAACAAACTGAGAACACTGTGGCGGTACCTGTTATGCAAGACATGCTAATGAATATGTAAATGCAATGACATGTTTATCAATTCCAAAGGTATTCTACCCCCTTGATTCCAGTCTCTCAATAGATAAACGGTGTAAAAAAGAACTAAGTCGTTGATGAGAACCAAGAAAATTCCGACTAGAATCAAGTAGAAGATATAAACCCCACAGAAATGGATAAACATGTGTGAATGATTATGAATGCAAAATGATGTGATGCAAAATGATGTGAATGCAGTGCAGTGGCATGGGAATCAGGATCGCTGTATCTGCTTGAACATCTGTCAGGTTGCACTGTCTGGAGAGAAATTAAGAGCACACCAAACAAAGGTCATGGGATGGATCATGTTATCCTTAATATCAACCACCCATTTTGGTGGATTATGGTTTACACCTTATCAACACCCAAGTTTCATTGATATTAAGGATACCTGATCGGATCAACCATGAATCAAGGGTTTGTTGCAAGTCACGAGCATGGAGTTTAGGTTAAGAACCACCCAAAAGGAGTGTACTAAGGTTTAAACCTGCCAAACATGTTCTAAAAAAGGTTCCCATAGTCATAATCCCATCTTTCGGATATTATCGGAGGAACGACTACTCGTATTCCAAAAATATTCTCAAGAGAGACTCTTATGAGTGTAGTATCGCGTAACAATCGTATCAAATCTTACACTTGAACGACTTTCGCACTACGTCCTACGAATAGGCCAAGATGGGTTTGGTAAACTAAGGTCCTCGGCTTCTAAGGTTTATATTGGAAAAAGTAATGTCTAACCACAACTTACTTGTGTGACATTATTGATCTCAACATGACCTCCACCAAGTGAATGGGCTTGCAAGTCAACTTGCTAAGGAATAACTCCACACAAGTCGACAAGACCATGCCATTCTCCTATCCTAAGTGCACTCGAGTTCGGGTATAGAACTCATCTCACAAAGATCACCAAGCAGCCATAGCCAGCCAACAGATACATCAATGATATGTACACAACGCAATAAGGTAAAGCAGGTAAATAAATAACTGTACAAAAGCATGAACACCCAATAAATAAACAAACTACAAAAGCTAGGAGGGAATCGCTTAGGGAAACCGGGTCCCCAGCAGAGTCGCCAGCTGTCGCAACCTGAAAAATACAGGGTGCAAAAAAACAACCGGCGAAAGAAAATGACAGAAGAGTCGCCACCGTGCGTTATTTATCCCAAAGGAGGGAAAGCAAACGCTCGAAGTAAACCTGAAAAGAGGAAAGGAAAAGACAAGGTCTCGCAACCAAATCTTGGGTTCGGGAGTCGGTTATGCGAAGGGAAGGTATTAGCACCCCTACGCATCCGTAGTACTCTACGGGATCCACTTTTGTAGTTCTTGTCTAAAGGGTGTGAGTTTATCTTGTGTTGTTTACTAAAAAAGGGTTAAATGAAAATGACTCGCGCGGATGTCGCATCCACTGCATACGTATCTCATCTGAATATGAGAATCAGAGTCTTCGTAGCTCGGCTGACCTATGGGTTGGGGGGATGTGTGCTCGCTAAGACATCGCGTCTTATGCCTACGTATCTCATCTGGAATGAGAATCAGAGCAAGCCGTAGTTCGGCTAACTATGGGGTTATGGATTGGGTTTTGGACGAACGACGTTACTACGCAATCTACCGGATGCTCGACCTTTGGAGACTTACTCGCCTGTAGTAGAAGGAGTAAACGTGTGTTTAGGAGAAGAAAAATCAATGAAGGGTTAGGGTTTGGGATGCTCATTCAAAAAGGGTAATGAGGATAAAACCTCATAGCTCTTAACCCGAGGTAGGGTGAGCTCATGACAAAAAGTGGTAAATTGCCTCCTATCGAGGTCTTCCAGCTAGGAAAGCGGTAAAATGCAGGAAAGATGTAAAAATACCACGCGGATAAAAATCCGAAGTAACAGCAATTAAAGAGATAAGAAACCCAGAGATCCTTTCAAGCTAACACCATCAAAGAAAGTGAGTCAGTACAGGTAATCGGAATGAAACCTCCAGGCGGTATCCCACAAATAAAGTGGAACACCAGGCAAACCATCTCTGCAAGAGTCATATGAGCTCTCACAAAACAAAACTCAACAAACAGGTTAGAGAAACAAAATAGGGTAACCAAAAGTTGCCCCCAAATCAAAATGTAACCACATGAATCATGCCATTAAAATTCACAAAAAGCTCACAAAAAGCAACCAAGGGTAGGAGGCCTAAACCTCTTGTCAAACACATGCATCCAAAGGGGTATCAAATTCAACCATAATACCTCATGCATTTAGAGCATTCATATTAAAGGCATAAAGATGATGGATATAGGGCAAACCTGATTGGAGAGATCGGTTGAAATCAAATGGCACAGCTGGATTTGCAAACCAATGTTAGGGTTTGCTTGAGCTGAAAATGTGTGAGTCAGAATGAACCTTTCAGAGTTGCCTGGAGGTTGCTCTGAACTCTGTTAGCTCTTCTCTCACTATCTTTTTCCCTGACAGGGTAATAGGAATAGAATTCCCTTTTGTTTCACTGAAACTCTGAATTTATAACCTGATTTTTGTGGACCTCTGGACTCAAATGAGAGAGGTCCAAGTCCAAGATTTTTTTCTTTTATTTATTTATTTATTTTATTTTATTTTATTTTATTTTCGTTTTTTTTTTGTTTTTTTTTTCGTTTTTTGTTTTTTTTTTTTTTTTTTTAAATATTCCGATTGCCATGATGAAATGCAAATGCTAAATGACCTAAAAATGAATGCATGCATGAGGCGTAAAGCGTATGCTTCCAGGAAAAATGAAGGGTAAATTTTGGGGTATTATAGTGTGGGACACTCAATGGCTGCAGTATGGGGTATAAAACCTTAAACCCTTCAGAAATTGCTCATTTTGCCATTATCTTTCTCTCTTCCCCTTCTCTATCTCTCTCAATCCTTTGCTCTCACCACTCTCTACCATACTCTCGTCCAACCACCACTCTTAACCCTCTGACCACCTTACACCACCTCCTGAACCACCCTTACAGCCACCACCGTCATCGTGTTCTTATGAACACGATGAAGATCTAACCTAGAATCTTTAAAGATTCATGAACCCTAAACCCCAACTGCCCAGAACCCTCAAGAACCCTAACCTAACCTTCAACCCAAACCCATAATTCAACAATCACCTTTCAACGCACATGAACCCTAACCTTAACCCTGATGAACCCTAACCCTTAGTAAGAACCCTAATCCTAATTGCTAAAAAACCTAACCCTAAGACTACCCAGAAACCTTCAATCTGAACCAGATCGAACCCTAATTAATCCTAAAACACAAATTAACCCATCCCTAACCCTTAACAGAAATCAAACACACACAAAGATCTATATTTAACATTCAAACCATATTCTAAACAAATCAAACAGAGACATTAAAATAGAATGAAAGCAAGGGTGTAAAAGTTTCAACCAACCTACGAAGATGAGAGGTTCCCCGGTCAAACAAAGGTAATCGTTTCTCGATTCTTTTTTATTATCTTTAATTTGGTTTATCTTTTTCTTCTTCTGGCTGCTTCTTTATCTTTGTCTGCGAGGTGCAACGGTGGCCAAGCTCAGACGACTTAGGGTTTCAAAGTGAAAACCCTAAGCATCAAAATTCAAGCTTTGTGTATTTGTTTAGGGTTTTTCATTTCTTTTTTCTTATGTTTTTAGATTTAGGTTTTTATAGATTAAAGTTAGGGTTAGAGTTAAATTTTGATAGTTTGAATTAGGAAAATTAGGATTAGATTGTTGATCTGATTTATTTTAGGGTTTTGATTGCAAATGTAACATTAATGTATTTAGTCCGATTTTTGTATGTAATTTCATTTTTCAATGAATCTGTTCTCAATTTGATAATGGAAAGCTTTGATATTTCCTTTAATTTTTCCCTTTGATCCATTTATGTTTTCTCTCTGCGCGTGATTAGAGTTTCTGGACACCAAATTGAGGATTGGACCGGGTCATGGATATGACCCGGTGAGATGATGGAATTGGGTTATCTGATCCAACTGGGTTATGGACTTGGGTCCATCGTTTGACCCAATTGAATTGGGCTTGACATGATTCAGTCAACACTTTGACCAAGCCCAAACAAAAATCATGTAAAGCCAAAGACACCTATCACCGCCACTTTAATAAACTTCTAATAATTACTTTAAATAATCTACTATAATTACTTAATTAATATAATCTAACCAATTTCATTTAATCAAAATCCGATTAACAATATTAATCAATATTCTAATAACATTAATCTACCTTGAAAATTAATTCCTACTAATTGTACTTTTTAATGATTAATAACTAAAGGCTCCAAAAAAAGAAAATGGTTATGTTAAACTAAGCCCTAGACTATAGTAGTTAATCAAGATGAGATCATAGATTTAAAAATTCAAAATTGTCCTACTTTAACTTTTTAGGTCATTGGGGTTGATCAGATGACTCATATGGACTCTAGACCTGTATGTGACCTAGACCTTAGGTTAGGAGAAAAGAGGTCAAAATTTGGGGTATGGCAGATGGAAATCCTACGAAAGTTAAATTCAAGAGTATGAGAGAGAGATGACACCGATATTTATAGTGCTTTGACGTTCGTCCTCACTTTGTCTACATGCACTCTTCAATGGTTTCTTTAAACCTACATTGTTCCTTTTTATTTCGACAAATATTGCAAGAGTTCATACATTCACCAATCCACGATAATGCTGAGAAAAATAAAATCTCCTCTCTGGATCTTGACCTGTATATAGTGTAATGCTAACTCTTATGCATAATATTACTCAATTGACACTTCTTGAATCTTCCAATATCACCAATCTGCTCCAAGTCTTCGTGTGTAGCAACCACCAATTCCACTTCCTGTGGCGTTGACGGCCCCATCAAACATTAAAGTCCACTTTTCGTCTGGATCAGGTCCCTCTTCAACAACTGGCTTTTCACAGTCTTTCATCTTGAGGTACATGATGTCTTCATCTGGAAAATCAAACTTCATCGGCTCATAATCATCAATCGGCTGTTGAGAAAGATAGTCTGACAGAATACTCCCCTTGATGGCTTTCTGGGAAGTATATTGGATGTCGTACTCTGTCAGTACCATTTGCCAACGAGCAACTCTTCCGGTGAGAGTTGGCTTCTCAAATATATACTTGACTGGATCCATTTTGGAGATTAGTAAGGTTGTGTGAGACAGCATGTATTGTCTCAATCGCTTAGCAGCCCATGCAAGTGCACAACATGTTTTTTCAAGCATTGAGTATCTCGACTCACAATCTGTGAATTTCTTACTCAGGTAGTAGATGGCATGCTCTTTCCTACCTATCTCATCGTGTTGACCAAGAACACAACCCATGGAATTGTCTAGTACTGTCAAATACATAATCAGCGGTCTCCCTGGGACCGGAGGCACAAGGATAAGAGGATTATGCAAATACTCTTTTATCTTCTCGAACGCCCTTTGACAATCATCATTCCACCTGATAGCCTGATCTTTTCTCAACAATTTGAATATTGGCTCACACGTGGCTGTTAGGTGAGAGATGAACCTTGCAATGTAGTTCAACCTCCCTAAGAAACCACGGACTTGTTTCTCTGTTCTTGGCTCAGGCATTTCCTGTATCGCTTTCACTTTGGTCGGATCCACCTCAATCCCTTTTCCGCTAACAACAAAACCCAGTAGTTTTCCGGATCTCACCCCAAAAGTACATTTGTTCGGATTAAGCCTCAGCTTGAATTTCCTCAAACGCTCAAACAGTTTCTGCAAATTCACCAAATGTTCTTCTTCTGTCTAAGATTTGGCAATCATATCATCAACATAAACCTCGATTTCATGATGAATCATATCATGGAACAGAGTCACCATCGCTCGCTGATATGTTGCTCCGGTATTTTTCAGACCAAACAGCATCACCTTGTAGCAGAAGGTGCCCCATGGGGTTATGAATGTTGTCTTCTCCATGTCTTCTGGTGCCATCTTAATTTGATTATAGCCAGAAAAGCCATCCATGAAGGAGAATACCGAGAACTGAGCCGTGTTATCCACCAAAACATCAATGTGAGGTAAGGGAAATCATCTTTAGGACTAGCCCTATTCAGATCCCGGTAGTCAACACACATCCGTACCTTTCCATCCTTCTTAGGTACCGGAACGATATTTGCAACCCATGGCGGATAATTTGTGACTGCTAGAAACCCTGCATCCAACTGTTTTTGCACTTCTTCATTTATCTTGACAGCCATCTCTGGTCTTGTTCTTCTGAGCTTCTGCTTGACCGGAGGACAACCTTCTTTGAGCGGCAAGCGATGTACCACGATGTCTGTGTCAAGCCCTGGCATGTCCTGATAAGACCAAGCGAAGATGTCAACATACCCTTGCAGCAATTCAATCAACCCCTTCTTCACATTGTCTTCCAAAGCAGCCCCTATCTTGATTTCTTTCTTGGCGTCCTCGGTGCCGAGATTAATCACTTCAACAGACTCTTGATGCGGTTGAATGACCCTTTCCTCTTGTTTTAATAACCTGGTAAGTTCTTCAGGGAGTTCACAGTCTTCATCACCCTTTTCTTCAGCTTGAAAGATTGGATTTTCAAAGTCGAAGTGAGCCATAGCAGAACCGTTATCAATAGGATCCGTGATGTGCATCTGCATGAGTGATGGTATGTGCTTATGAGTGTGAAAAAAAAAAGTGGAAACTAAAAAAAACATTGCCATTTTTTTTTGAAAAACTGCAAAAATAGAAAGACAGGGAACGAAATATTTGAATGCAAAAAGACGTCCTTTATTTATGATAAAAAATGCAAGTGTCACATAGATGAGCCCTACAATGAGTCATTACGCCCTGACGGAACGTAAGACTTGGATATGCATGAATAAACAAAGAAAATTACTCCTCCAGACAAGTGGCTTGGACAATCTCCTCAGAAGACCAATTGTTGAGAACTTCACCCGGGATCCTCGGACGCACCCAGTTATCGATGTCGCAATCACTATCCCCATCTTCATTGTTGACCGCAGAGACTAATTCGACTTCTCCTTCAACCATGTTAATGTTGGCTCCACCATGCTGGGGCATGGGATTGTTGACGACATTAGGAGCTGGTGCAACGTTAACGACCTTTGAATCAATGAGGTCCTGAACTACGTGCTTAAAAGCTTTGCAGTTCTCAATATTGTGGCCAGGTGCCCCAGAGTGGAAGCTACACCTAGCGTTGGCGTCATAACCCACTGGAATCCTACCAACGGGAGGAGCCAGATGCGCAACTGCACAAGTTGTAGTTGTTGAAGACTAGAAAGCAACTAGGCGTATGACATTGGAAGAGTGTCGAAACGCCGGTCCATCGTCCTTGGCCTCGGTTGATAGGCGGGTCTGTTACCCGGTTGTTGTGGTTGGTACTGAGCTGGTTGACGATGTGGTTGTTGTTGTTGTAGTGGTGCTATAGCTGGAATGGTCACAGCCGCAACATACGGTTGCTGATGATAGTTCTGAAAGTTATTCCTTCGGTTATCCCTGTTCTGATAAGAAGATATGGCACTTGCATCCCCTTCTCTCCTCTTTTGTCCCTGAATGAACGGCTTCTTCACCCCTGATGAGGATCCACCTCCACTCTGGGTCTTGTATGTCCTCAGGTAATTCTCCACCCTCTCTCTGGTAGAGACTACATCAGCAAAATTGGAGGCATTGTAACCCACCAGGCGCTCCAAATAAGGTCCTGGCAGAGTGTTCATGAACATGTTAGCCATTTCCTTCTCCAACATAGGAGGTTGAACACGGGAAGTTGTTTCTCTCCAGCGTTGAGCGTATTCTCTGAAGCACTCATTGCTTTTAAGAGACAGATTTTGAAGTTGAGTTCTGTCCAGAGCCATGTCTGCATTATACTGATACTGCTTCACGAAAGCCTCAGCCAAATCCCTTCAGCAACGGATGTGGGCTCTGTCCAGCCTCATATACATTCCAGGGATACCCCAGCTAGGCTGTCCTGGAAAAAGTACATAAGCAACTTTTCGTCATCGGAGTATGCAACCATTTTACGGAAATAGGCTTGCACATGGGTCTTCGGGCAAGAGTTGCCATTGTATTTGTCAAATATCGGGACCTTGAATTTCGGTGGCACTCTCACACCTGGGACCAGCCCCAAGTCAGCAACATCTACTCCCAGAGGATTCTGTCCTTCCACTGCCTTCAACCTCTCTTCCAATCTTCTAAACATGGGGTCCACACCATGACCCATACCAAAGTCTTCCTGCAGCAGGGGGAACTGATAGTCCTGATCATCATGAACGGGCTGTTGACCGGAGGTGACATGTAGGATTGGGATAAGCCCCGGTCCATTGGGTCCATTAGCCTCTCCAGCTGGAGGATCAGTCACCGTCTCTGGTTGAGCAGGGGGATTCCTCTGTATCATCTGCCTGAGCTCTTGCTGTCCCTGAGCCACCCCTTGAACCACATCCATGAATTGATTCATGCGGATTTTCATCTCGGCGAACTCTGCCTGTAGGCTTTCCATTACTCTCTGTTGGTTTCTGTGGGTACCGTACCGGTGAATGCCTGGGTCAGCTATCCTGCTGATGGAACACCAAACAAACTGAGAACACTGTGGCGGTACCTGTTATGCAAGACATGCTAATGAATATGTAAATGCAATGACATGTTTATCAATTCCAAAGGTATTCTACCCCCTTGATTCCAGTCTCTCAATAGATAAACGGTGTAAAAAAAGAACTAAGTCGTTGATGAGAACCAAGAAAATTCCGACTAGAATCAAGTAGAAGATATAAACCCCACAGAAATGGATAAACATGTGTGAATGATTATGAATGCAAAATGATGTGATGCAAAATGATGTGAATGCAGTGCAGTGGCATGGGAATCAGGATCGCTGTATCTGCTTGAACATCTGTCAGGTTGCACTGTCTGGAGAGAAATTAAGAGCACACCAAACAAAGGTCATGGGATGGATCATGTTATCCTTAATATCAACCACCCATTTTGGTGGATTATGGTTTACACCTTATCAACACCCAAGTTTCATTGATATTAAGGATACCTGATCGGATCAACCATGAATCAAGGGTTTGTTGCAAGTCACGAGCATGGAGTTTAGGTTAAGAACCACCCAAAAGGAGTGTACTAAGGTTTAAACCTGCCAAACATGTTCTAAAAAAGGTTCCCATAGTCATAATCCCATCTTTCGGATATTATCGGAGGAACGACTACTCGTATTCCAAAAATATTCTCAAGAGAGACTCTTATGAGTGTAGTATCGCGTAACAATCGTATCAAATCTTACACTTGAACGACTTTCGCACTACGTCCTACGAATAGGCCAAGATGGGTTTGGTAAACTAAGGTCCTCGGCTTCTAAGGTTTATATTGGAAAAAGTAATGTCTAACCACAACTTACTTGTGTGACATTATTGATCTCAACATGACCTCCACCAAGTGAATGGGCTTGCAAGTCAACTTGCTAAGGAATAACTCCACACAAGTCGACAAGACCATGCCATTCTCCTATCCTAAGTGCACTCGAGTTCGGGTATAGAACTCATCTCACAAAGATCACCAAGCAGCCATAGCCAGCCAACAGATACATCAATGATATGTACACAACGCAATAAGGTAAAGCAGGTAAATAAATAACTGTACAAAAGCATGAACACCCAATAAATAAACAAACTACAAAAGCTAGGAGGGAATCGCTTAGGGAAACCGGGTCCCCAGCAGAGTCGCCAGCTGTCGCAACCTGAAAAATACAGGGTGCAAAAAAACAACCGGCGAAAGAAAATGACAGAAGAGTCGCCACCGTGCGTTATTTATCCCAAAGGAGGGAAAGCAAACGCTCGAAGTAAACCTGAAAAGAGGAAAGGAAAAGACAAGGTCTCGCAACCAAATCTTGGGTTCGGGAGTCGGTTATGCGAAGGGAAGGTATTAGCACCCCTACGCATCCGTAGTACTCTACGGGATCCACTTTTGTAGTTCTTGTCTAAAGGGTGTGAGTTTATCTTGTGTTGTTTACTAAAAACGGGTTAAATGAAAATGACTCGCGCGGATGTCGCATCCACTGCATACGTATCTCATCTGAATATGAGAATCAGAGTCTTCGTAGCTCGGCTGACCTATGGGTTGGGGGATGTGTGCTCGCTAAGACATCGCGTCTTATGCCTACGTATCTCATCTGGAATGAGAATCAGAGCAAGCCGTAGTTCGGCTAACTATGGGGTTATGGATTGGGTTTTGGACGAACGACGTTACTACGCAATCTACCGGATGCTCGACCTTTGGAGACTTACTCGCCTGTAGTAGAAGGAGTAAACGTGTGTTTAGGAGAAGAAAAATCAATGAAGGGTTAGGGTTTGGGATGCTCATTCAAAAAGGGTAATGAGGATAAAACCTCATAGCTCTTAACCCGAGGTAGGGTGAGCTCATGACAAAAAGTGGTAAATTGCCTCCTATCGAGGTCTTCCAGCTAGGAAAGCGGTAAAATGCAGGAAAGATGTAAAAATACCACGCGGATAAAAATCCGAAGTAACAGCAATTAAAGAGATAAGAAACCCAGAGATCCTTTCAAGCTAACACCATCAAAGAAAGTGAGTCAGTACAGGTAATCGGAATGAAACCTCCAGGCGGTATCCCACAAATAAAGTGGAACACCAGGCAAACCATCTCTGCAAGAGTCATATGAGCTCTCACAAAACAAAACTCAACAAACAGGTTAGAGAAACAAAATAGGGTAACCAAAAGTTGCCCCCAAATCAAAATGTAACCACATGAATCATGCCATTAAAATTCACAAAAAGCTCACAAAAAGCAACCAAGGGTAGGAGGCCTAAACCTCTTGTCAAACACATGCATCCAAAGGGGTATCAAATTCAACCATAATACCTCATGCATTTAGAGCATTCATATTAAAGGCATAAAGATGATGGATATAGGGCAAACCTGATTGGAGAGATCGGTTGAAATCAAATGGCACAGCTGGATTTGCAAACCAATGTTAGGGTTTGCTTGAGCTGAAAATGTGTGAGTCAGAATGAACCTTTCAGAGTTGCCTGGAGGTTGCTCTGAACTCTGTTAGCTCTTCTCTCACTATCTTTTTCCCTGACAGGGTAATAGGAATAGAATTCCCTTTTGTTTCACTGAAACTCTGAATTTATAACCTGATTTTTGTGGACCTCTGGACTCAAATGAGAGAGGTCCAAGTCCAAGATTTTTTTCTTTTATTTATTTATTTATTTTATTTTATTTTATTTTATTTTCGTTTTTTTTTTTTTTTTTTTTTTCGTTTTTTGTTTTTTTTTTTTTTTTTTTTAAATATTCCGATTGCCATGATGAAATGCAAATGCTAAATGACCTAAAAATGAATGCATGCATGAGGCGTAAAGCGTATGCTTCCAGGAAAAATGAAGGGTAAATTTTGGGGTATTATAGTGTGGGACACTCAATGGCTGCAGTATGGGGTATAAAACCTTAAACCCTTCAGAAATTGCTCATTTTGCCATTATCTTTCTCTCTTCCCCTTCTCTATCTCTCTCAATCCTTTGCTCTCACCACTCTCTACCATACTCTCGTCCAACCACCACTCTTAACCCTCTGACCACCTTACACCACCTCCTGAACCACCCTTACAGCCACCACCGTCATCGTGTTCTTATGAACACGATGAAGATCTAACCTAGAATCTTTAAAGATTCATGAACCCTAAACCCCAACTGCCCAGAACCCTCAAGAACCCTAACCTAACCTTCAACCCAAACCCATAATTCAACAATCACCTTTCAACGCACATGAACCCTAACCTTAACCCTGATGAACCCTAACCCTTAGTAAGAACCCTAATCCTAATTGCTAAAAAACCTAACCCTAAGACTACCCAGAAACCTTCAATCTGAACCAGATCGAACCCTAATTAATCCTAAAACACAAATTAACCCATCCCTAACCCTTAACAGAAATCAAACACACACAAAGATCTATATTTAACATTCAAACCATATTCTAAACAAATCAAACAGAGACATTAAAATAGAATGAAAGCAAGGGTGTAAAAGTTTCAACCAACCTACGAAGATGAGAGGTTCCCCGGTCAAACAAAGGTAATCGTTTCTCGATTCTTTTTTATTATCTTTAATTTGGTTTATCTTTTTCTTCTTCTGGCTGCTTCTTTATCTTTGTCTGCGAGGTGCAACGGTGGCCAAGCTCAGACGACTTAGGGTTTCAAAGTGAAAACCCTAAGCATCAAAATTCAAGCTTTGTGTATTTGTTTAGGGTTTTTCATTTCTTTTTTCTTATGTTTTTAGATTTAGGTTTTTATAGATTAAAGTTAGGGTTAGAGTTAAATTTTGATAGTTTGAATTAGGAAAATTAGGATTAGATTGTTGATCTGATTTATTTTAGGGTTTTGATTGCAAATGTAACATTAATGTATTTAGTCCGATTTTTGTATGTAATTTCATTTTTCAATGAATCTGTTCTCAATTTGATAATGGAAAGCTTTGATATTTCCTTTAATTTTTCCCTTTGATCCATTTATGTTTTCTCTCTGCGCGTGATTAGAGTTTCTGGACACCAAATTGAGGATTGGACCGGGTCATGGATATGACCCGGTGAGATGATGGAATTGGGTTATCTGATCCAACTGGGTTATGGACTTGGGTCCATCGTTTGACCCAATTGAATTGGGCTTGACATGATTCAGTCAACACTTTGACCAAGCCCAAACAAAAATCATGTAAAGCCAAAGACACCTATCACCGCCACTTTAATAAACTTCTAATAATTACTTTAAATAATCTACTATAATTACTTAATTAATATAATCTAACCAATTTCATTTAATCAAAATCCGATTAACAATATTAATCAATATTCTAATAACATTAATCTACCTTGAAAATTAATTCCTACTAATTGTACTTTTTAATGATTAATAACTAAAGGCTCCAAAAAAGAAAATGGTTATGTTAAACTAAGCCCTAGACTATAGTAGTTAATCAAGATGAGATCATAGATTTAAAAATTCAAAATTGTCCTACTTTAACTTTTTAGGTCATTGGGGTTGATCAGATGACTCATATGGACTCTAGACCTGTATGTGACCTAGACCTTAGGTTAGGAGAAAAGAGGTCAAAATTTGGGGTATGGCAGATGGAAATCCTACGAAAGTTAAATTCAAGAGTATGAGAGAGAGATGACACCGATATTTATAGTGCTTTGACGTTCGTCCTCACTTTGTCTACATGCACTCTTCAATGGTTTCTTTAAACCTACATTGTTCCTTTTTATTTCGACAAATATTGCAAGAGTTCATACATTCACCAATCCACGATAATGCTGAGAAAAATAAAATCTCCTCTCTGGATCTTGACCTGTATATAGTGTAATGCTAACTCTTATGCATAATATTACTCAATTGACACTTCTTGAATCTTCCAATATCACCAATCTGCTCCAAGTCTTCGTGTGTAGCAACCACCAATTCCACTTCCTGTGGCGTTGACGGCCCCATCAAACATTAAAGTCCACTTTTCGTCTGGATCAGGTCCCTCTTCAACAACTGGCTTTTCACAGTCTTTCATCTTGAGGTACATGATGTCTTCATCTGGAAAATCAAACTTCATCGGCTCATAATCATCAATCGGCTGTTGAGAAAGATAGTCTGACAGAATACTCCCCTTGATGGCTTTCTGGGAAGTATATTGGATGTCGTACTCTGTCAGTACCATTTGCCAACGAGCAACTCTTCCGGTGAGAGTTGGCTTCTCAAATATATACTTGACTGGATCCATTTTGGAGATTAGTAAGGTTGTGTGAGACAGCATGTATTGTCTCAATCGCTTAGCAGCCCATGCAAGTGCACAACATGTTTTTTCAAGCATTGAGTATCTCGACTCACAATCTGTGAATTTCTTACTCAGGTAGTAGATGGCATGCTCTTTCCTACCTATCTCATCGTGTTGACCAAGAACACAACCCATGGAATTGTCTAGTACTGTCAAATACATAATCAGCGGTCTCCCTGGGACCGGAGGCACAAGGATAAGAGGATTATGCAAATACTCTTTTATCTTCTCGAACGCCCTTTGACAATCATCATTCCACCTGATAGCCTGATCTTTTCTCAACAATTTGAATATTGGCTCACACGTGGCTGTTAGGTGAGAGATGAACCTTGCAATGTAGTTCAACCTCCCTAAGAAACCACGGACTTGTTTCTCTGTTCTTGGCTCAGGCATTTCCTGTATCGCTTTCACTTTGGTCGGATCCACCTCAATCCCTTTTCCGCTAACAACAAAACCCAGTAGTTTTCCGGATCTCACCCCAAAAGTACATTTGTTCGGATTAAGCCTCAGCTTGAATTTCCTCAAACGCTCAAACAGTTTCTGCAAATTCACCAAATGTTCTTCTTCTGTCTAAGATTTGGCAATCATATCATCAACATAAACCTCGATTTCATGATGAATCATATCATGGAACAGAGTCACCATCGCTCGCTGATATGTTGCTCCGGTATTTTTCAGACCAAACAGCATCACCTTGTAGCAGAAGGTGCCCCATGGGGTTATGAATGTTGTCTTCTCCATGTCTTCTGGTGCCATCTTAATTTGATTATAGCCAGAAAAGCCATCCATGAAGGAGAATACCGAGAACTGAGCCGTGTTATCCACCAAAACATCAATGTGAGGTAAGGGGAAATCATCTTTAGGACTAGCCCTATTCAGATCCCGGTAGTCAACACACATCCGTACCTTTCCATCCTTCTTAGGTACCGGAACGATATTTGCAACCCATGGCGGATAATTTGTGACTGCTAGAAACCCTGCATCCAACTGTTTTTGCACTTCTTCATTTATCTTGACAGCCATCTCTGGTCTTGTTCTTCTGAGCTTCTGCTTGACCGGAGGACAACCTTCTTTGAGCGGCAAGCGATGTACCACGATGTCTGTGTCAAGCCCTGGCATGTCCTGATAAGACCAAGCGAAGATGTCAACATACCCTTGCAGCAATTCAATCAACCCCTTCTTCACATTGTCTTCCAAAGCAGCCCCTATCTTGATTTCTTTCTTGGCGTCCTCGGTGCCGAGATTAATCACTTCAACAGACTCTTGATGCGGTTGAATGACCCTTTCCTCTTGTTTTAATAACCTGGTAAGTTCTTCAGGGAGTTCACAGTCTTCATCACCCTTTTCTTCAGCTTGAAAGATTGGATTTTCAAAGTCGAAGTGAGCCATAGCAGAACCGTTATCAATAGGATCCGTGATGTGCATCTGCATGAGTGATGGTATGTGCTTATGAGTGTGAAAAAAAAAAGTGGAAACTAAAAAAAACATTGCCATTTTTTTTTGAAAAACTGCAAAAATAGAAAGACAGGGAACGAAATATTTGAATGCAAAAAGACGTCCTTTATTTATGATAAAAAATGCAAGTGTCACATAGATGAGCCCTACAATGAGTCATTACGCCCTGACGGAACGTAAGACTTGGATATGCATGAATAAACAAAGAAAATTACTCCTCCAGACAAGTGGCTTGGACAATCTCCTCAGAAGACCAATTGTTGAGAACTTCACCCGGGATCCTCGGACGCACCCAGTTATCGATGTCGCAATCACTATCCCCATCTTCATTGTTGACCGCAGAGACTAATTCGACTTCTCCTTCAACCATGTTAATGTTGGCTCCACCATGCTGGGGCATGGGATTGTTGACGACATTAGGAGCTGGTGCAACGTTAACGACCTTTGAATCAATGAGGTCCTGAACTACGTGCTTAAAAGCTTTGCAGTTCTCAATATTGTGGCCAGGTGCCCCAGAGTGGAAGCTACACCTAGCGTTGGCGTCATAACCCACTGGAATCCTACCAACGGGAGGAGCCAGATGCGCAACTGCACAAGTTGTAGTTGTTGAAGACTAGAAAGCAACTAGGCGTATGACATTGGAAGAGTGTCGAAACGCCGGTCCATCGTCCTTGGCCTCGGTTGATAGGCGGGTCTGTTACCCGGTTGTTGTGGTTGGTACTGAGCTGGTTGACGATGTGGTTGTTGTTGTTGTAGTGGTGCTATAGCTGGAATGGTCACAGCCGCAACATACGGTTGCTGATGATAGTTCTGAAAGTTATTCCTTCGGTTATCCCTGTTCTGATAAGAAGATATGGCACTTGCATCCCCTTCTCTCCTCTTTTGTCCCTGAATGAACGGCTTCTTCACCCCTGATGAGGATCCACCTCCACTCTGGGTCTTGTATGTCCTCAGGTAATTCTCCACCCTCTCTCTGGTAGAGACTACATCAGCAAAATTGGAGGCATTGTAACCCACCAGGCGCTCCAAATAAGGTCCTGGCAGAGTGTTCATGAACATGTTAGCCATTTCCTTCTCCAACATAGGAGGTTGAACACGGGAAGTTGTTTCTCTCCAGCGTTGAGCGTATTCTCTGAAGCACTCATTGCTTTTAAGAGACAGATTTTGAAGTTGAGTTCTGTCCAGAGCCATGTCTGCATTATACTGATACTGCTTCACGAAAGCCTCAGCCAAATCCCTTCAGCAACGGATGTGGGCTCTGTCCAGCCTCATATACATTCCAGGGATACCCCAGCTAGGCTGTCCTGGAAAAAGTACATAAGCAAATTTTCGTCATCGGAGTATGCAACCATTTTACGGAAATAGGCTTGCACATGGGTCTTCGGGCAAGAGTTGCCATTGTATTTGTCAAATATCGGGACCTTGAATTTCGGTGGCACTCTCACACCTGGGACCAGCCCCAAGTCAGCAACATCTACTCCCAGAGGATTCTGTCCTTCCACTGCCTTCAACCTCTCTTCCAATCTTCTAAACATGGGGTCCACACCATGACCCATACCAAAGTCTTCCTGCAGCAGGGGGAACTGATAGTCCTGATCATCATGAACGGGCTGTTGACCGGAGGTGACATGTAGGATTGGGATAAGCCCCGGTCCATTGGGTCCATTAGCCTCTCCAGCTGGAGGATCAGTCACCGTCTCTGGTTGAGCAGGGGGATTCCTCTGTATCATCTGCCTGAGCTCTTGCTGTCCCTGAGCCACCCCTTGAACCACATCCATGAATTGATTCATGCGGATTTTCATCTCGGCGAACTCTGCCTGTAGGCTTTCCATTACTCTCTGTTGGTTTCTGTGGGTACCGTACCGGTGAATGCCTGGGTCAGCTATCCTGCTGATGGAACACCAAACAAACTGAGAACACTGTGGCGGTACCTGTTATGCAAGACATGCTAATGAATATGTAAATGCAATGACATGTTTATCAATTCCAAAGGTATTCTACCCCCTTGATTCCAGTCTCTCAATAGATAAACGGTGTAAAAAAAGAACTAAGTCGTTGATGAGAACCAAGAAAATTCCGACTAGAATCAAGTAGAAGATATAAACCCCACAGAAATGGATAAACATGTGTGAATGATTATGAATGCAAAATGATGTGATGCAAAATGATGTGAATGCAGTGCAGTGGCATGGGAATCAGGATCGCTGTATCTGCTTGAACATCTGTCAGGTTGCACTGTCTGGAGAGAAATTAAGAGCACACCAAACAAAGGTCATGGGATGGATCATGTTATCCTTAATATCAACCACCCATTTTGGTGGATTATGGTTTACACCTTATCAACACCCAAGTTTCATTGATATTAAGGATACCTGATCGGATCAACCATGAATCAAGGGTTTGTTGCAAGTCACGAGCATGGAGTTTAGGTTAAGAACCACCCAAAAGGAGTGTACTAAGGTTTAAACCTGCCAAACATGTTCTAAAAAAGGTTCCCATAGTCATAATCCCATCTTTCGGATATTATCGGAGGAACGACTACTCGTATTCCAAAAATATTCTCAAGAGAGACTCTTATGAGTGTAGTATCGCGTAACAATCGTATCAAATCTTACACTTGAACGACTTTCGCACTACGTCCTACGAATAGGCCAAGATGGGTTTGGTAAACTAAGGTCCTCGGCTTCTAAGGTTTATATTGGAAAAAGTAATGTCTAACCACAACTTACTTGTGTGACATTATTGATCTCAACATGACCTCCACCAAGTGAATGGGCTTGCAAGTCAACTTGCTAAGGAATAACTCCACACAAGTCGACAAGACCATGCCATTCTCCTATCCTAAGTGCACTCGAGTTCGGGTATAGAACTCATCTCACAAAGATCACCAAGCAGCCATAGCCAGCCAACAGATACATCAATGATATGTACACAACGCAATAAGGTAAAGCAGGTAAATAAATAACTGTACAAAAGCATGAACACCCAATAAATAAACAAACTACAAAAGCTAGGAGGGAATCGCTTAGGGAAACCGGGTCCCCAGCAGAGTCGCCAGCTGTCGCAACCTGAAAAATACAGGGTGCGAAAAAACACCGGCGAAAGAAAATGACAGAAGAGTCGCCACCGTGCGTTATTTATCCCAAAGGAGGGAAAGCAAACGCTCGAAGTAAACCTGAAAAGAGGAAAGGAAAAGACAAGGTCTCGCAACCAAATCTTGGGTTCGGGAGTCGGTTATGCGAAGGGAAGGTATTAGCACCCCTACGCATCCGTAGTACTCTACGGGATCCACTTTTGTAGTTCTTGTCTAAAGGGTGTGAGTTTATCTTGTGTTGTTTACTAAAAAAGGGTTAAATGAAAATGACTCGCGCGGATGTCGCATCCACTGCATACGTATCTCATCTGAATATGAGAATCAGAGTCTTCGTAGCTCGGCTGACCTATGGGTTGGGGGGATGTGTGCTCGCTAAGACATCGCGTCTTATGCCTACGTATCTCATATGGAATGAGAATCAGAGCAAGCCGTAGTTCGGCTAACTATGGGGTTATGGATTGGGTTTTGGACGAACGACGTTACTACGCAATCTACCGGATGCTCGACCTTTGGAGACTTACTCGCCTGTAGTAGAAGGAGTAAACGTGTGTTTAGGAGAAGAAAAATCAATGAAGGGTTAGGGTTTGGGATGCTCATTAAAAAAGGGTAATGAGGATAAAACCTCATAGCTCTTAACCCGAGGTAGGGTGAGCTCATGACAAAAAGTGGTAAATTGCCTCCTATCGAGGTCTTCCAGCTAGGAAAGCGGTAAAATGCAGGAAAGATGTAAAAATACCACGCGGATAAAAATCCGAAGTAACAGCAATTAAAGAGATAAGAAACCCAGAGATCCTTTCAAGCTAACACCATCAAAGAAAGTGAGTCAGTACAGGTAATCGGAATGAAACCTCCAGGCGGTATCCCACAAATAAAGTGGAACACCAGGCAAACCATCTCTGCAAGAGTCATATGAGCTCTCACAAAACAAAACTCAACAAACAGGTTAGAGAAACAAAATAGGGTAACCAAAAGTTGCCCCCAAATCAAAATGTAACCACATGAATCATGCCATTAAAATTCACAAAAAGCTCACAAAAAGCAACCAAGGGTAGGAGGCCTAAACCTCTTGTCAAACACATGCATCCAAAGGGGTATCAAATTCAACCATAATACCTCATGCATTTAGAGCATTCATATTAAAGGCATAAAGATGATGGATATAGGGCAAACCTGATTGGAGAGATCGGTTGAAATCAAATGGCACAGCTGGATTTGCAAACCAATGTTAGGGTTTGCTTGAGCTGAAAATGTGTGAGTCAGAATGAACCTTTCAGAGTTGCCTGGAGGTTGCTCTGAACTCTGTTAGCTCTTCTCTCACTATCTTTTTCCCTGACAGGGTAATAGGAATAGAATTCCCTTTTGTTTCACTGAAACTCTGAATTTATAACCTGATTTTTGTGGACCTCTGGACTCAAATGAGAGAGGTCCAAGTCCAAGATTTTTTTCTTTTATTTATTTATTTATTTTATTTTATTTTATTTATTTTCGTTTTTTTTTTTTTTTTTTTTTTTTTTTCGTTTTTTGTTTTTTTTTTTGTTTTTTTTAATATTCCGATTGCCATGATGAAATGCAAATGCTAAATGACCTAAAAATGAATGCATGCATGAGGCGTAAAGCGTATGCTTCCAGGAAAAATGAAGGGTAAATTTTGGGGTATTATAGTGTGGGACACTCAATGGCTGCAGTATGGGGTATAAAACCTTAAACCCTTCAGAAATTGCTCATTTTGCCATTATCTTTCTCTCTTCCCCTTCTCTATCTCTCTCAATCCTTTGCTCTCACCACTCTCTACCATACTCTCGTTCAACCACCACTCTTAACCCTCTGACCACCTTACACCACCTCCTGAACCACCCTTACAGCCACCACCGTCATCGTGTTCTTATGAACACGATGAAGATCTAACCTAGAATCTTTAAAGATTCATGAACCCTAAACCCCAACTGCCCAGAACCCTCAAGAACCCTAACCTAACCTTCAACCCAAACCCATAATTCAACAATCACCTTTCAACGCACATGAACCCTAACCTTAACCCTGATGAACCCTAACCCTTAGTAAGAACCCTAATCCTAATTGCTAAAAAACCTAACCCTAAGACTACCCAGAAACCTTCAATCTGAACCAGATCGAACCCTAATTAATCCTAAAACACAATTAACCCATCCCTAACCCTTAACAGAAATCAAACACACACAAAGATCTATATTTAACATTCAAACCATATTCTAAACAAATCAAACAGAGACATTAAAATAGAATGAAAGCAAGGGTGTAAAAGTTTCAACCAACCTACGAAGATGAGAGGTTCCCCGGTCAAACAAAGGTAATCGTTTCTCGATTCTTTTTTATTATCTTTAATTTGGTTTATCTTTTTCTTCTTCTGGCTGCTTCTTTATCTTTGTCTGCGAGGTGCAACGGTGGCCAAGCTCAGACGACTTAGGGTTTCAAAGTGAAAACCCTAAGCATCAAAATTCAAGCTTTGTGTATTTGTTTAGGGTTTTTCATTTCTTTTTTCTTATGTTTTTAGATTTAGGTTTTTATAGATTAAAGTTAGGGTTAGAGTTAAATTTTGATAGTTTGAATTAGGAAAATTAGGATTAGATTGTTGATCTGATTTATTTTAGGGTTTTGATTGCAAATGTAACATTAATGTATTTAGTCCGATTTTTGTATGTAATTTCA
Source organism: Lathyrus oleraceus (assembly GCF_024323335.1). Lineage (NCBI taxonomy): Eukaryota > Viridiplantae > Streptophyta > Magnoliopsida > Fabales > Fabaceae > Lathyrus > Lathyrus oleraceus. Next base: position 513,718,147 of record NC_066585.1, on the reverse strand, counting down.
TTTTTCAATGAATCTGTTCTCAATTTGATAATGGAAAGCTTTGATATTTCCTTTAATTTTTCCCTTTGATCCATTTATGTTTTCTCTCTGCGCGTGATTAGAGTTTCTGGACACCAAATTGAGGATTGGACCGGGTCATGGATATGACCCGGTGAGATGATGGAATTGGGTTATCTGATCCAACTGGGTTATGGACTTGGGTCCATCGTTTGACCCAATTGAATTGGGCTTGACATGATTCAGTCAACACTTTGACCAAGCCCAAACAAAAATCATGTAAAGCCAAAGACACCTATCACCGCCACTTTAATAAACTTCTAATAATTACTTTAAATAATCTACTATAATTACTTAATTAATATAATCTAACCAATTTCATTTAATCAAAATCCGATTAACAATATTAATCAATATTCTAATAACATTAATCTACCTTGAAAATTAATTCCTACTAATTGTACTTTTTAATGATTAATAACTAAAGGCTCCAAAAAAAGAAAATGGTTATGTTAAACTAAGCCCTAGACTATAGTAGTTAATCAAGATGAGATCATAGATTTAAAAATTCAAAATTGTCCTACTTTAACTTTTTAGGTCATTGGGGTTGATCAGATGACTCATATGGACTCTAGACCTGTATGTGACCTAGACCTTAGGTTAGGAGAAAAGAGGTCAAAATTTGGGGTATGGCAGATGGAAATCCTACGAAAGTTAAATTCAAGAGTATGAGAGAGAGATGACACCGATATTTATAGTGCTTTGACGTTCGTCCTCACTTTGTCTACATGCACTCTTCAATGGTTTCTTTAAACCTACATTGTTCCTTTTTATTTCGACAAATATTGCAAGAGTTCATACATTCACCAATCCACGATAATGCTGAGAAAAATAAAATCTCCTCTCTGGATCTTGACCTGTATATAGTGTAATGCTAACTCTTATGCATAATATTACTCAATTGACACTTCTTGAATCTTCCAATATCACCAATCTGCTCCAAGTCTTCGTGTGTAGCAACCACCAATTCCACTTCCTGTGACGTTGACGGCCCCATCAAACATTAAAGTCCACTTTTCGTCTGGATCAGGTCCCTCTTCAACAACTGGCTTTTCACAGTCTTTCATCTTGAGGTACATGATGTCTTCATCTGGAAAATCAAACTTCATCGGCTCATAATCATCAATCGGCTGTTGAGAAAGATAGTCTGACAGAATACTCCCCTTGATGGCTTTCTGGGAAGTATATTGGATGTCGTACTCTGTCAGTACCATTTGCCAACGAGCAACTCTTCCGGTAAAGTTGAGAGTGAACAAAGAGAGAAAGAGAAAGAAATTGAGGAGGGAATATTGGAGGAAAATGTTGATGGTGAAGTAGGAGAGTGGAGTGAGGGAGAAGAAGTTGAAAAGAATAAAAATAATGGTGAAGTTGAAAAAGAAAAAGGTGTGGAGATGGGGAAAAATACAAGTGATGAGGCAATAAGGGAGGTAGTGAAAAAGCCTAGATGGAAGAGTGCTAGAATTGCAAAGGGAAAGGAGGTAGTGAGCGCTACTCCTATCCAAAACCTTCCTTATCCTCATGCTCCTTCCAAAAGGGAGAATGAACGGCATTACGCCCGGTTCATGGATATTTTTAAACAGTTGCAAATCAACATTCCGTTTGCCGAAGCCTTGGAACAAATGCCCAAGTATGCCAAATTCATGAAGGACATACTAACCAAAAAGCGGAGGTATACGGAACCGGAGACCATCGTCCTTGATGCGAGCTGCAGTGCCATTATTCAAAGGACGCTTCCTAAGAAAGAGGTTGATCCGGGAAGAGTTACATTGCCGGTTAAAATTGGTGACGTTTATGTCGGGAAAGGACTTATTGACTTGGGGTCGAGCATTAATCTTATACCTTTGTCAATTATCAAGAGGCTTGGCAACATTGAGATTAAGTCCATCCGAATGACGTTGCAATTGGCGGATAAGTCGACGACCCATCCTCATGGCGTAGCCCAAGATGTTTTGGTGAAGGTCGACAAATTCTTTTTCCCGGTTGATTTTATTGTTATTGATATGGAGGAAGATGATGATGCTCCGCTCATCTTGGGCCGACCGTTCATGAAGACCGCGCGAATGATGATAGATGTTGATGACGGTTTAATGAAGGTGAGAGTTCAAAATGAGGAAGTGACATTCGATCTATTCGAGGCAATGAAGCATTCAAAAGATAGAAATGATAGCTTCCGCATCGATGTGATCGAAGACGCTATTATGGAGGTTTCAAAGCATATTCATGAGATATCTCCTATGGAGTTAGCTCTTGACGACTCATTGGAGGTTTTCACTGTTGAAGAAGAGCTAGCTCTTGAGGAATGCTTAAAGGAACTTGATAGTTTAGACGACCTACAACCATGGGAAGTAGAGGAGGAAAACTTGAAAAAGGAGGTTATTGACGAAAAAGCGCCAATTGAATTGAAAGTGCTACCCTCTACTTTGAAATATGTGTTCCTAGATGAGACCGAGGCAAAGCCGGTCATCATAAGCAACCTTTTGACAAATGAAGAAGAAGCCCGTCTAATCGTTGTGCTAAAAACAAATCAAGACGCCATGGGTTGGAATCTTTCCGATCTAAAAGGAATTAGTCCATCCTATTGTATGCACAAGATTTTGATGGAGGAAGATTTTAAGCTGGTGGCTCAACCACAACGCCGCTTAAATCCTACGATGAAGGAGGTTGTAAGAAAGGAAGTGGTGAAGCTATTGGATGCGGGAATGATTTACCCAATCTCGGATAGTCCATGGGTTAGTCCCGTGCACGTGGTTCCGAAGAAGGGTGGAATGACCGTAATCCGAAATGACAAGGACGAATTGATCCCTACTAAAGTTGCAACGGGGTGGAGAATGTGTATAGATTATAGACGGTTGAATACCGCGACTCGAAAGGACCATTTTCCACTCCCATTTATGGATCAAATGCTCGAAAGACTATCGGGCCAACAATACTATTGTTTTTCGGACGGCTACTCCGGGTACAACCAAATTGCGGTTGACCCGGTTGATCATGAGAAGACGGCTTTCACGTGTCCGTTTGGAGTGTTCGCATACCGAAAAATGCCCTTTGGGCTGTGCAATGCACCGGCGACCTTCCAACGATGTGTCCAAGCCATTTTTGCCGATCTAATAGAGAAAACAATGGAAGTCTTCATGGATGACTTCTCGGTATTTGGTGGGACGTTTAGTCTATGCTTGGCAAATTTGAAGACGGTGTTGGAAAGATTTGTGAAAACCAATTTGGTGCTTAATTGGGAGAAGTGTCACTTCATGGTGACCGAGGGGATCGTGCTAGGCCACAAAGTCTCTAGAAGGGGGCTTGAAGTGGATAGAGCTAAGGTTGAAGTAATTGAAAAATTACCCCCTCCGGTGAATGTGAAGGGCATCCGTAGCTTTTTGGGGCACGCAGGGTTCTACCGGCGCTTTATCAAGGACTTCTCAAAGGTGGCTAAGCCTTTGAGCAATTTGCTCGCCAAGGACCAGGTATTTCTCTTCACCGAAGATTGTTTGCAAGCTTTTGAGGTTTTAAAAGAAAAATTGGTTACCGCTCCAATAATAGTCGCTCCCGATTGGAATGAAAATTTTGAACTAATGTGTGACGCGAGTGACTATGCTGTTGGAGCGGTACTTGGCCAAAGAAAAGACAAAACTTTCCATGCGATACATTATGCGAGTAAGGTTCTTAACGAGGCTCAAATAAATTATGCCACAACGGAAAAAGAACTACTTGCAATAGTGTATGCGCTAGAAAAGTTTAGGTCTTATCTTATAGGGTCTAAAGTCGTTGTGTATACCGACCACGCGGCGATTAAATATCTGCTAACCAAACCGGATTCGAAGCAAAGGCTCATCCTTTGGATCCTCTTGTTACAAGAATTCGATGTGGAAATCAAAGACAAGAAGGGGTCGGAAAACTTGGTAGCGGATCATTTATCCCGATTAGTGAACGTGGAGGTTACCGCGTCTGAAAAGGAAATCCGGGAAGAATTTCCTGATGAAAAATTGTTTAAGGTTCAAGTTAGGCCGTGGTTTGCAGACTTTGCGAACCACAAGGCTAGTGGTTTTGTGCCTGCCGACCTAACTTCGAACCAAAAAAGGAAGTTCCTTTCGGATGCGAAGTATTATGTTTGGGATGACCCATACTTGTTTAAGTTGGGTAGTGATAACCTATTAAGGAGATGCGTAACTGGTGATGAAGCCCAGAGCATCCTTTGGCATTGTCACAACTCGCCTTATGGCGGACATTATAATGGGGTTAGAACGGCCACTAAAATTCTTCAATCGGGATTTTATTGGCCAACTATTTTCAAAGATGCACATACCCATGCGCAAAGTTGTGACAGTTGCCAAAGAAGCGGTGGGATAGGTAAGAGAGATGAGATGCCTCTCCAAAATATCCAAGAAGTGGAAGTATTTGATTGTTGGGGCATAGATTTTGTAGGACCTTTCCCACCCTCTTATGGGAATGAGTACATGCTTGTCGCTGTTGATTATGTCTCTAAGTGGGTTGAGGCGATCGCCTCACCTCGGGCGGATGCCAAAACGGTGATAAAATTTTTGAAGAAAAACATATTCTCCCGTTTCGGAACCCCCGAGTGTTGATAAGTGACGGAGGGTCACACTTTTGTAATGCACCTTTGGAAACTATTCTAAAACATTACGGTGTATCGCATAGGGTGACAACTCCGTATCACCCTCAGGCTAACGGGAAAGCGGAGGTCTCTAATCGAGAGATTAAGAGAATCCTCGAAAAAACCGTGTCTAATTCAAAAAAGGAGTGGTCCCAAAAATTGGACGAAGCATTATGGGCCTACCGTACGGCCTTTAAAGCTCCAATTGGCCTAACTCCCTTTCAATTGGTATTTGGTAAAACTTGCCATTTGCCGGTTGAATTGGAGCACAAGGCCTTGTGGGCCCTAAAGTTTTTAAATTTTGAACATGAGTTGGCCGGTAATAAAAGGAAAGTGCAACTACTGGAGTTGGAGGAGATGCGCAATGCCGAATACCACTCAAGTTGGTTGTACAAGGAAAAGGCAAAGAAGTATCACGACAAGAAGCTCCGTAACAAAGAATTTGTGCCCGGACAATTGGTCCTATTGTTCAACTCCCGGTTGAAATTGTTTCCCGGGAAGTTGAAATCAAAATGGTCGGGGCCATTTCGGGTGAAAGAAGTAAAGGAATATGGGGATATTGTCATTGAAGACATAGACCAGAAAGATAGTTGGACAGTGAATGGCCAACGATTGAAAATTTATCTCGGCGGTCATGTGGATCGCGAGAGCTGTGCTCTACCGCTCGATGCTCCTCTGTGAGCATCGCACCGTCGAGCTTAGCCGACGTTAAACAAGCGCTTGTTGGGAGGCACCCACCATTGTAAGTATTTACTGTTTTGTGTTGTGTTGTGTTGGGTTACCTTATGATAAAACTGTTCTGGATGAACTTGCAAGTGCTGCATTTGAAAAAAGCACTTGCTGTCATGCTCGCTAGCATCTCGCTAGGCGAGGCAGAGCGAGCAGGTTCGCTATCTACTCGCTAGGCGAGGCAGCAGCGAGCGCTGCATGACAGTTTGTATTTAAATCTCAGCAGGGCAACCATTTTGCCCCAAACTCAAAAATTTTCTGTACGGCTCTGCTGAGGAATTTTTGATAAGCTCTTCACACTCTCTCATTTGCATCTCTATCACCAACACTTGCTCTATTCGGTCATTTGCAAACTCTACTCTCTTCACATTTCCGAATCCGTGTAACTAAGGTTTGCCCTACTACATTTTTCTTGTTGTTTGAATTCTAAATTTCCAATATGAATAACAATTAGGATGAGTGGAGTATGGGAAACTTTAGCTTTGCATGTGGTATTTAGGGTTTTGCAAATTATGATTTTAGGTTTAGGAATTGGGGATTTTTAGGTTTTGCATGCAAATAGGTAATCCCCAATAGCATAGAACGATTATTTGCTTGAGAAATCATTAGGTTCTGATGTTGGAACCAATTGAGTATGGGTTTTGGGGGAGAACCATCTGAACATGCTGAAAAACCCCAAAACCCGTAAGGTTCGCTAGCACTCGCTAGGCGAGCCTGGGGCGAGCGTTCGCTGCCACTTCGCTAGGCGAAGCAGCAGCGAGCATGGCAGTCTTTTAAATTATGCTTTGATGTCTAATCTGTTTGTTTGGTGTGTGTTGTTTTCTTGATTTTGGTGTTGTACTATTGGGGTGTTTTGTCCCCCATGAACAAATTTATATTTTCAGTTAATGTTATTTATTTATGTTTTTAATTTTGTGTGTTTAATAAATTTTTGGTTGATTGAGTGGCAAACCCTTCTAGATTGGTTGCTCCTCAAGAAGTACCCAATGAAGGTGCATCCGAGCTTGGATGGCAATGATAAGAATAAACAAGTGAATGAGGCTAAGGTACATGGTTACCTTCGGCTAGAATTTTAGAATGCATTAGGAACTTTACTCTTTTTGGTAAATTGAATATTGTCTTTTTGCAACATAATTGAATGAATGTTTCATCTAGAACTTAAAACCACAAATTGTGAGGAAACCTCCATTGTACACTTAATAAGTTTTGTTGATTCATGAGATTCATGCTTTGTCTTTTATTATTGTGAAATTGTGGAAGCAATTAGAAATGATCAAGGCACTTGTTTTCTTTTGAGCACAACTACATCCAAAAACAACTTACCTGTGAGCAGAGAGAGTATTTGTTAACCCCTTTGAGCTTAAACAGTTGAATCTCGGCTTGAAATAAAGCGAGATCTCAAAAATCTTTTTTTTACAACCCGGAAAATCTTGATTATTGTTCTTTTGCCGTAAAAAGTTAAGAGCATTCACTTAGGGTGAGTAAGAAATAAGTTGGGGAGAACGAAAAAGAATCGGTAAGTACCACAACTCTGGAAAAAGAAAAGAAAAACCGAGCAAGCATAGAAAAATATATGTATAGAAAATATAGAAAAGAAACATCTGTTTTGTATATATGATGTGAAAAAAAAAAAGAGAACAAAAATAAAAAGAATGAAAATGAATGCTTGCTTGGAAGAAAAATACTGAAAAATAAAAATTGAGTTGTGGAATATGTGTTGTGAAGGTTTCAAATAAGAAACAAATGAAACAAAGTCGAGTAGTGTGAATAATACTGTGAATGTCTCTTTTGCATCGACACTTTCGTTTCAATGGCCTTAGAAATGACCCTTGTTTGTTAACCTAACCAAGCTTCAACCGAAAAGCCCTTAGTGATCTTTATGCTTCCACAGTACCATTTATAATTGTTAGACATTGTATGAATCTATTTGATTTCTTCATTGTTTGTTAGAGAGTGAGATTAATCCCGCGGTTGCAAACGCGTAAAATCTTCATTCCTTATTCGAAGAGGAGAGATAGGATGATTCATTCAGAATAGTACTGTTGTAGATAGATAAATATTTTGCATTGCTATTTAAGTTTTAGTTCTTGTGTATTATTTTATTCAAACCGTTGGAAACTTGTATTTGCTGATTTCGCTTGTGTTTGAGCCGTTTATCCAACTTCGGAGAAACCATTTTCTTAAAGCAAATCCTCTTGTCCTTCAAGAGGCATACTTTGCTTGAGGACAAGCAAAAATCTAGTTGGGGAGAGTTGTTAGATGCCCAAAAGTGCTTATTTGAGCTATCATATGTGGGCATCTTTCACTCTATTTCCCTGCTAAAATTGTCAAAATCACCTTGGTTTTTGATGAAATGCATTACATTGATAAACAAGCTTGGTGCCTTTGATTTGTGTGTTATTGTGCAGAAAGAAGGCATGAAATAATTGAAATTGAAGACACAAGAAAGTTGGCAAAGGAACCAAAGCAAACAAGCATTCATCAGCCTGCTCGCTAGGCGAGGGCTGTGGCGAAGCACTGGTTCGCTAGGCGAGCGCCAAGCGAAAAACTCCAGTAAATTGTCAATAAATTCGACAGGCGAGCTGACAGCGAAGGTGGTAGCGAGTTCGTTCTGTTTTGGTGAAAAGCGCAGCCAGCACTCACTCGCTAGGCGAAGCTCTAGCGAGTCCCCAGCGAGCATTCCAGTAGCAAAACCTCTCAACCTCGCTGGGGCGAAGGTTGAAGCGTGTCCTTCGCTAGGCGAAGGTATGTTCGCTAGGCGAACATGACAGTTCAGCAGACCCTGTTTCTCTGGGCGCAGGTGCCTTATGTGCCCATATTAGACCCTCGCTAGGCGAGCCATTCTGCTCGCCTAGCGAGCATGACAGCCCAGCAGAGGTCTATAAGTAGCAGGTGCCACTTTTGAGCACCATACCTAGTTTTACCTCATTTTTCCACTTTTGTACTTTTGTTAGATATTTTTACAGCGTTGTTCTTGGGAGCTTTTATGCCCTAATTTTCATTTCTCTTCATCTTAGAACCATCTTCTACAAAAAGAAGGTGGATTCCCATCCAACTTCGATTATCCGACTTGGATGTTGATCAACCTTCTTTCCTTACTTGCCGACCAAGCTACCATGAAAATGAGTAGCTAAGTCATCCATTTGTCAAGGTTAGATGTAGGTGATTACTAGCTTTGTGTGTAAATGTAAGGATCCTCATATGTAAACTCTTTAATGGTAAATATATGATGAAAACTTTGTTTCTATTTAAAACTCTTTGTGTTGGTTTATGATCGAGAGATGTTTACCGACTCTTGACCTAGGTTTTCATCCAAACTTGTTTGTTAGCTAGAGATAGTAATGAATGATTTTGTTCACCATAAGGTTGAACCAAAAAGTTGTCATTTTGATAGATTGTGTTCGAGAGAAACAATGGATCAAAATGGCAAAACTCACAATGTGTGTTCGAGAGAAACATATTGAGAGGACTTTGTGAAATGATTTATCATCTAAAGGAGTTTATAAGATTGTTGACCGAGCAAATACATGCAAAGTGATCATTGAAACCTAACTTTGGCAATATTTCTCATTTATTCAAACCAAAAATTTTACCGCAATTTATTACTTTTTATGCAAGATAACTTGATTAAAACCAAAACCCTCTTGTTACATTGAGCTAAGATTAATACAACCATCGAACGGCGGTGATATCTTACATTCCCTGTGGATACGATAACAAAAACCCGACACGAAATATACTTTCAACAATAGCCGACTCCAATAGATCAATCATATACTCAGGTCTAAGTCACGGAGCCACGAAGACATTTACAAAGAAGAAAGAAAAGAGTCATAGAAGACTTTATGCTCATATATTCACACCAATGCGAATGAGCCATCATCAAATGCATCAAAACTTATATCTCAAAGGAAGTGAAAGGGGGACAAATACCCATTGTGGAGAAAGTGAACTCTTAAAAGGAAATGACTCAATCACCATATTTGTTGCATATTCTTTCATTCTCGGTGGGTCTCAAGATTCCCCAGTAGGAAGGTGGACCGAATTTGGTAAAAGTGTCATAAAGAGCATCCACTTTCACGAAAGCAGACACAATGGAAGAATAAACATAAACCATTAAAGAATATGGAATATTCTTCTGAGACTTGTGAGTAATCTTCTGTGATTTTTTACCCATAATGCACTAACTTTTCATATGCATGGAAGCAAGAGCGCAAAAGAAGAAGGTGGTTGCTAAACTAAGAAAGTGATTCAAATAAGGTAGTACTGACTCTTCAAAACCTATTATCTAGCATGCAAAATACTCTACCAAACGTGTCAAATCACTCGTACAAAGTACTCAACAATTTCAGTTCTCAAGAGTCATAATGGTGCTGCTTCCGAAAAGATGTTTTGAGGTATGGAGAATTAAATACACAAATTCGCAAAAAGTTGAAACGTATTCCTTTCGCCCATCCAAAGGTGAACAACGAGACAATCGACATCAAAGACTGACATAACAAGTCATAGTCTTGCTACGAACTAGTAAGGGCTTGTGGGCAACTGTTTTGAGTCGGTCATATCAACCCCGACCAATCATCAAGAAAGAACCACACTATTTCCAGAACCTCTAAGTGCATGAGATTTGCATCCTGGTGATTATAAATGATCTTATTTGCAAAGTGCATGCAAAGGCTATCCATAATTCCCTCCAAATAAATAGCTAGTTCATTATATATATTATATATATAATATATATATATATATATTATATATATATATATAATATATATATATATTATAATATATATATATATATATATATATATATATATATATTATATATATATATTATATATATATATATATAATATATTATATATATATATAATGCATCAAATTAAAGTAAATTTTTTGTAATTCAATTTCACTTTATTCTTCTCCTTCACATATTCACTTGAGTGTTAGAGTAATAACCTTTCATATTCTCCTACTCCACTGTAGCTGAAGCTTTGATCTATCGTCACCATCACTTTTTAATTCATTTCTGATTCTTAAACGGAACAATTAGTAAATTTATTTTTCACGAACTTATATATACATACAAACTCATACACTTCCTATTCACACTATTTTCATCATTTTTTTAAATGAGAAATAGACATGATATAATCATAGCACGACTCAATTGAAATAATTTACAATAAAATATTAAATTTGATGGAAGACAGAGCAAAATTCTGACTATGGATTAGAGTTTACTACATTCCTTCATTGGACAATGATTATATGAGCCACAAAAATCTATAAATTAAAACTACACACCCTTTTAGGAAATGCTATTGCAAAAATTATGGTTATTATACAAAATGCAAACATGCATGTATGAAACATAGTGATTTTTTTAAAAAAATAACCATTATTTTTAACTTTAATCTCTAAATAATCAATTTTTTTAAAAAAACACCCAAATAACCACTATTTTCAATTGATGCGTCAGTTGAACTGGCGCATCCAATTAACCTAGAAAGAGGCGCCATTAGCCTTGGAACATGCATGCAAAACCAATGCATGTAGGCGCCACATGCATTTGCGAATGCATGTGTGCATATTGTTAGCTGGGGATTTCGACGGATAGTTGAAGGTCTTTGGAAATAGTAAGTCTTGAGAATAAGCAAAAGATGACTGTGGCGAAGCTATTTAAATTCTCTTTATGGGTGAGCAATTCTTTGCTGTCGAAGCCTGGAACTTAGAAGATTTTTGGGTTTTTTATAAAGCTCCCTTCTACATGGGCGTACGTAAAGTCGAAGCTTCAAGCGGAAGTATTTGAAATTCAAACATAGCCGTTTCGTCAGACCAACACGTGGAAACATCTAAGATATGCAACGCTTGGGAACGGCGAACGTGGCAGTCATATATGTAAAGGCCGTTAGGGTCAAATTACTATAAATAGGGATCTTAGTTTTAGATTCAAGGTGTGTTCAAACAGATATACAGAAATTCACAAAATACACTCGAAGTACCGGAGCGAGAGAAAAGAGTTTTTACGCTGAAAATGTATGTATGAAGAACACCATAAGTTTCGTTCATGTTATATTTTTCATACCAATTGTTTAAATTAAATTATTTTGCTGCCTTCTTATCTGTCGAATTGCCTTTACTTTTCAGTAGTTTATCATCACTTTGCTTTCTGCATTTACATTTCGTCAAGTATTCATTTTCAGTACTTTCTCAAAACCTAAGGCATTTACTTCGAGTCATTTAATTTTTCCTTTCCTAATCTTTTCGTTATCTTTAAGAAACGTTTTAATACCAAGTTATCATCATTTACTTTGTTCATAAAGTCACAAGTTTCACTTAGAATCGTTGTCTACACACTTTTTCGTCATCTACAAATTAGAAACAAACTTAACCATGAGTCAAATCACCGTAATAATAATTCTTAAGACACATGTCCTAGGATCAATCTAGTTGATCCTGTGAGTTACCAAAAATATATAAATTTGGAAGACTAGCGGTTGTTTATCAGAAATCACTGGTAAACACATATGTGTATGCATCATTATCTTGAATCTTCAACTAATAAAACTTTACCTGGTTGTCCGCAAACTACACTAGATTTTTATAGATGATTTGACCCACATGACTACACTGTAATTTCTTTTATATTCTTTGTTTCAGATGTGAAAAATTTGATCGTCGAATTATTATAAACCGAGTTACTTCTGTGTGGCGAAAACAAAAATCGAATAATTGATGCTCAAATATTTCAGCTTCGTTATGGGAACTGATCATGTAATGTGGTAAGGAAGACATTTTTTTAATGTAACTTTAGTGTTTCTACTGATTTGTATGGGTACTGATAGTGGACGCATTGATCTGTTATTCGCATGCAGTTAAATAGGGGAGACGATGTATGTACTGATCACACAATTAATCTATAAAGATAAGACAATACAATGCAAAGAATCCATGTAGAAACAAGAAAATACAAAGCATGCACCTGCGAAGAATCTCTGCACTAAGAATCTCTTCCCTAAAACTACAAGCATGTACCTGCAAAGAATATGCCTCTGCCCTAATAATCCAAGGCAGTCGCCCTTTCCAATGGCACATAAAGCAAAGCATGCGCCCTAGCCTTATGCGCCTCTTCCTTGCATGCATAAAAAGGCATGCATGCGCCATTAGCCTTGGCGCATGTGACCATGCATGTCTTAAACAAAGCATGTGCTTACCCTTAGGCACCTACACCTATCTCACATACATGCGTCCTATCCCATACTTCACATGCTGCATAGTTATTCACATGCTGCAACATTATCTCATCTATAAATAGGACAATAACTTACAAGACTCAAGATATGCAACACTAATAATCAACCTCTACAACACTCCACCTTTACCACACCCAACCTCTACAACACTCAACCTCTGCAGCATTATGTTTTGACTATGGGTGATGAACATCGAGGAACAATAGACAATATCTCGACATTTGTATGTTATTACTTCTTCTTACTTATTTTGTATTTATTTCGTATTTATTTCTTATTTATGTTTTTATTGTATATTACTTATTCTTATTTTATTTCTTACTTATGTTTTATTAGGACCCAAAACGATTTCGATGTCGTGTACATGAATATGTATCCCACGATCCTTTGATAGAACCATATATTCGAGGATGGAGTTTTGGTAATCTCCTTAACATAGTCTCGTACTCGGTTGACTACAAATTTATTCTTGCTTTGTTGGAGAGATGGAGACCCGAGACCTACACATTTCACCTTCCTTTCGGTGAGTGTACCGTCACACTTGAGGACGTCTACATGTTGTTGGGTCTAAGTATCGATGGTAGAGTTAACCAGGATAACTCTATTTGCAATGAATTGTTGGATGCCCCTTTGTGCGACGATCAAGCTACGGGAGAGACTTCTGGTCAAGCTAGGGGTCAAGGTATTAACTTAAAATATCTCAAACAATATTATGCGAGTATAACATTGACCGAAGAATCTACCAAGTATGAAAAAATAATTACAGCTCGGTGTTATATTATGATTCTATTCGGTAATTTTTTATTTCCCGAAAGTACAGGTAATACGGTAAATATTATGTATTTACCGTTGTTACGAAACATAAATAAGGTAGGCACATATAGTTGGGGTTCAGCAGTTTTGACCCATCTATATAGTGCGTTGTGTAAAAATGCAAAAAATAAATAAAAATACTTGTACGTTTTATTCATGCGCATATTTGCTACAAGCATGGGGTTGGTCAAGAATGATGTCACTCGCCCCGGTAAACGAGAAGTCATTCATATTCCCCTTTGCAACAAAGTAAGTTTAAAACTTTACCATCTAATTATTAGACTTTATATTACAACTAACTCTAACTGATATTTTTTCAAATGTTTTTGACTTAGGTGGTTAGTTAGATGGATGGACTACAACGGGTGTCTGAAACACGTTGTAGTAGTCTATCGCAATCTATTGGACCATATTGGACCAGACGATGTAATACTCCAACAAAACTATATTTTCATTAAAAAATAATTATCAAGTTATTTATCATCTAATTAGGTCATATTCTTGTACAGTTTATCTGAAGGCCATGTCTAGGTCTTGATCATCAGGTTAACCATGATGATGATGTAGTTTGGACAATAAAAACACCAATTATATGGTTCACTAGTGTGGAGATGCACCAGAGTGATCGGGTAAAACTGCAGTTCGACATGCAACAACAAATTCGATAACCTCCGACATGTTTGAGAGATTGGCATCAACAAAGAGTCAATGCCCAATGAGATTATTTCGACTGGAGGGACTTCGCAAAAGAGATGTGTCATCATTGGAGGAATCGACGATAACACATCTTAAACGAACCATTCATATGGGGTGCTAGACCAACTCAACAATATATGGCATGGTTTAGGTCGGTTAGAATGCCACCGTTTGTGTTTGAGCCAAGGTATTTGATTGATCCACGATAACTAACTTCGTCATCATACGCCCAACAACAAGTTCCCGTCCAAGAACAATGCCAAACCACACAAACCTAACGATCAACCTTACATCATCACACTACCACATACACCTAACAACCAAACACCCAACCTCGCAACCCATTCATACCACACACCAAACCTCAAAACCAAGAATCAAACCCTACCCACCAACAACCATACACAGCCACCACAACAATCTCTAGCCCAAATGATTCATATAATTCATGCCATTGTAGCCTCCCACCAATGACCACTCAAACATCCCATCGCCACAACACCCAACCATTGTTTGACTATAGTACACCCCAGGAACCATTGATTAGTTTCCAAATTGATTCAATGTCCCAATTCGGGCAACCATACCGTCCACAATTCACCCAACCACAACGACCCAACTACAATAACATGGACACCGAACTCAATTACGGAAGCGCTGTTGGCGAGAATCCCCTCAGCTATTGGGAACAAATGATGATACATCTATCAAATACCACTGGACCTTCCATCGAACCTTCACACCAGCCACCATTGGATCATGTCAGCACTCAAAGATCCCAAACACCTTAGGAAAATCGTGGAAGACCTCGAAGACAGACTAAAGCGTCTGGATGTGGAACAGGGGGCGTTTCAATCGGGCGGGTCATTGAATTTCTTGTTAATTCCGTGTAATTTTTTATTGTAATATAAATATAATTTTTATTTTAAGTATTTTTTATTTATTTATTTGTAAAGTTAACATTTAAATTTTAAAAAAAAATTACAGGTGTAGGTGCCACATGCATTGGCGCATACACTATGTAGTGTAAGCATGCGCCAATGCATGTGGCGCCTATATGCATTGGTTTTGCATGCATGCGGCCAGAGCCTTGACGCCTTCTATGTAGTTTAATTGGATGCGTCAATTCAACTGACGCGTCAGTTAAAAATATTGGTTATTTTGATTTTTTTTCAAAAAAAATGATTATTTAAAAATTAAAATTGAAAATAATGGTTATTTAAAAAAATTCAAACATAGTCATGGTAAAAGTATGGTCAACAAAGCATATGACAAATTCTAGATATTCTGTTTTTTATAAGGGTATTGGTATAGTACTACATTTTTGAATAAGTTAGCGTATATAATTTTTGAAGAAATAGACTCAATTACTAACAAATATAATAATAAACATAAATTATTAAATAATACACTATCAAAATTAAATGGTATTTGAATAAAATAAAAAATATATTAAATAATGCACAAGAAATATATTTGAATAAATTAAATCGTATCTGAAAAAAAAATTAAAAAAAGAGTGAAAAGAAATCAAAATGAACTACTAATTTATAAAGAAAAAAACTATTATAAGAAATGTATAGTGGAAATTTGAAAGTATGACAACATTCTCAAGTAGCTCTAATTCATAAGAAAGAACCAGTTTTTGAAATAGAAAAAAACTGAAAACACACCGCATAAAGGAGTGTTTAGAATGTAATAGAGAGTATAAAGTTTTGAAAATATAAATCTTTTTAATATCTTTAGAAAAATAGAAAATTTAAAAAGATTACTATATATACAATTATTTTCGAAAATTTATGCGATCTCTTTCAAAAAAAATGCATGTGATTATGCACGTTATACAAAATGTTTGATATAGAATTCATTAGAAAAATAGAAATTTAAAAAGATTACTATATATAAAAATATTTTCTTCACTAGAACTACTATATATGCACATAGTAACAAATTGCATGAACAAATCATCAATCAATCTCTATTTTGATTTATTTTTTTGAAATCACATCATGGACATTGTTCTTCGTTGTATGATTTTTCTTATAGGAGTTTGTTCTCTTATGGTAAACCCTTGTTACTGCCTCAACCGTAAATTGTTTAATGTTTCTCAAATTCAAAATGATAATAATCAATGGCAAGGGGCAATAGCTACATGGTATGGACCTCCCAATGGTGCTGGATCGGATGGTATGTATTCCATTATTGCATAACAACATATGCTCTTTTTGAAATGAAATATAATAAAAGATTAATGTATTTGATTTATTTTTCAATCTGATATATAACTATTTGTTGTTCATATTTAAATTATATTGATAAATATTTATGTATTAACATTTTTATTAGACCAAAGTGTAAGTTTATAATTTTATAATTTTATTTTTTTGTAGGTGGTGCTTGTGGTTATACTGATAGTGTAGAGAAACCTCCACTTTCTAAAATGATATCAGCTGGAGGTCCATCTCTTTTTCAAAATGGTGTAGGATGTGGTGCTTGTTATGAGGTTCATGCAACTCTTGATTTTCTATATAATTATGTTTTATAATATTGTTGTTAAAACAAGTCAAATAAAAATATATTACTAGATTTTCTTGTAAAATTTTGTCTAGAATATATGATTTGTCACTATAATTATGCTACAATAAAAAAAACATTTAATGAATCCTTTAACATATTATTTCTATTATGAAAAAAATCATATAATTACTTACAAGATATTTAACTTAATTAAAATAATATATTGCAATAAAATGTCTCATTAAATTTTCAGGTGAAATGCACAGAAAATAGTGCATGTTCAGGAAATGCTGTGAAGGTGATGATAACTGATGAATGTCCTGAATGTGTAGAATCAACTCATTTTGATTTAAGTGGAACCGCTTTTGGTTCCATTGCAAGATCGGGCATGGATGATAATCTTCGTAATGCTGGAAAAATTAATATTCAGTATAGAAGGTAATATTCTAAAATTATGAAATAAAGTTTATATTTACTTTTCAATTGCTGAATCGTTTTTGGACTTGTAGGGTTGCATGCTCTTTTGGAAATTCAATAGCTTTTATAATTGATAGTGGAGCCAATCCATACTATTTTGCTACTGAAATAGAATATGCAAATGGAATTGGTGATATTGTACAAGTTGAAATAACCCAATCAAACGAATGGCTTTCAATGAGACGATCATGGGGTGCAAGATGGGCTTTGAACTTAGGTTCACAGTTGGTAACTCCATTTTCTATTAGACTCACAGAGAGTGGAAATGGAAGTGAGAAAACTATTGTAGCTGAGAATGTGATTCCAAATAATTGGCAACCTGGTCAAGTTTATCGGTCACTTGTTAATTTCTAGTAGAAATAATTACAAAACTTAATCTTAAGTATTGTATTTTGCATTATATTAGGGAGAAATATTGATTATGTTAACTTCTAGTTTTGTTATTCTAAGTCTATATCTAGTTGTTACATGACATTGCAAAAAAAATGAATGAATAAGTTATTATATTCCCAAGAACGAACGAAAGACCTTTTAAAATATTACGATTGTCATAATAATTTACACAAAGTCCATGATCATATTCCCTGGATGAATAAGTTATTATATTCCCAAGAATGTTAAGTTCTTGTGTAACCTTTTTTATTCTCCGAACTATTTTTGTCTATCCATTTTGTTTCGAAAATGCACAAGGAGGGAGTCCATGATCGTATTAAGGTGATTCTCATCCATAATATTTAACAACGATGAGTAGTCCTCTCCTTCCTCAATGTCAAAATGCAAGTAAATAATGACCTATGAGTATTTGACTCTCATTCTATTCACTACAAATTCTTCCACGCATTGATCGGATTAGGCTGATTAGCATAAAATTCATTTACAAGTTGTGAGTTAAAGTGCACGGGGTGCTTGCAAATTTTCTTTAAAATATACTTTGTTATGGATCTTCTTACATCATCCTAAAAATCCAAGTTTTATTCATCAACATTGAAGATGAAACCGCTTTCGGTGTCGAAGTTTTTTTTGTATAAAACAAAGGTGAAGTGATGGAAAATGTCACTATTGACAAACACTTCATTCAAACTAAAGGTTGCATCATTTATTTCATGAACAATCTTAGCGTTCTTTCGAGATGATATATTGTAACAAGGCATTTGCGTAGATTAATTTTTAGGCTTTAAACAAAATGTTTGGGAATTGAGAGAGAGATGATTCATAAATAAGAGTGAAAATTTGAGAAAGACGAAAGTGTGTGGTTTTTGTAGGAGTTAGGAATTTGAATTTGTTTTGTTAAAATTTGAAAAGGGGAGTTTTAGTTATTAGATTATAGCGGTTGATGTTGATCAGATGGATGTGGTGAAAAAACATGACACGCACATTTATCTCTCTCTCATATATATATATATATATAATATATATATATATTATATATATATATATATATATATATATATATATATATATATATATTATATATATATATATATATAAAGTGATGGTGATGTTATAAAGTAAATAAAGATGATGTAAAAGTGATGTGATGAAATCGAGATATGAATATATTTGATGATGGCCTTTGGATATCAATTATTGTGTCTTGTGTTGAAGATGATACTATTAAGAAGTAACCTAGACCAATACGGGGAAGATTAAACGTTGGGGGTTTTAACGTTGAGATTATGTTGCCAACAAATAGGTAGGATCCGACAAATCTAATATAAGTGGGGAAGTACTCCTAATGAGTAACGCACGTGTTTAGACTGAGTAAAAGGTACACGAGGACAAGGAAAACTTAATGAACTAAGGTCACTCTACTTTTTTCTTCCACCCACACGGTGGCATATCACTATAAACCTCATAACTAAGTACTTAGTGTTAAAATGGAATCAAATAAAGAGAAGTAATTGGCTTATAGGATTGGTATGATGCATTATCAAATAGAGAGAAGTGTTTTGTCGGATGTGACACGGTATCACTAAAGAGAGATTGACCATGTAACATTCTAAGCCCCAAAAACTTATAAATAAAGCATTACATGAGAATTTAAGGTGTCACCAAATGAAAATACTTCCAAAACTTATCAAGTCATTTGAAACAATGCAGGGAAAAAACATTTTTATAACAACTTCCTAAATAAGTTATAAACTCCAAAACGACAAAAACAACATCAACTTCAAAAACATAATGACTCTCGTCCCTGATGTTACACAATCAGATCAGTAAACCACTAATGTATTAAAAAGCAAATAAATAAAAGCGAAGATTAGCTCCAACAAGTCACTTTCCAACACACAGCAACAAAGATCACGCTTGGGTATCTACAAGATGTTCATGGTGGACAACATGAAGCAAATGGGGTGAGAAACAATATTAAATATAAACAGTGTAAATACATTCATTACACAATTAACAACAACATAGACTCACACCCATTCATAACGACATGCTCATATTCACAACCAATCAACAATATTATGAACAATCAACTACATATGCAAGAAAACATGTATGCAATATACTCTACAACTGACTCATTATGCATGTGGTACGATTTATGAACACTCAGGTTCATCTCGCTCATAAATCCCCATCATAAGACCAGAGCACATCAAATTGTTCCCATCATCATAGGTAACGCTTCACCGATTCCTATTTGGAACCAACTACTCGCTCTTGAATTACCACAATAGGACCATAGCACACCAAAATTGGACCGAAGTTCATACACCATGATGCATGACCCTCAACAACATGCATTATCACCATAAAGAATCACCAAAATCATCATCATGCATATTTCACCATTTATGCATAACTTCATTCACAATGTGCAACAATTAATCAATGTTACGAAAATCAATAAACACCACCAAACAATAACACGTCTTTAATTGCATATTCACAAGAATTCAATCATGTTAATTCATAATAACATCAACTCATCATTATGTAAACACAACGATTCACTAATCGATCATACAAGTTATTACATACATCCCAATAGTAGACATGTGACTACCATCCAATTATTTCACCAAGCACAACCATGAGGTAACTCTACATGTTAGCTTTCTAACACTTCAAACAACATCTTATTTGGACCTACGGAACGAAAGTTACGACCAAAATCGTCGGAGAATACACAAAACTACAAAACAACAAATTTCACAATTTGGCCTAAGACAATCAATTGTCTTTGGGTGACAATCGATTGTCCCCAAATATGGTTATCTACTTACTTTTAAAAAATCATGTTTCCAAGCCAAACAATCGATTATTCTTCTATGACAATCAATTGTCATATAAAATTCTTTTTCCAAAAATACATTGATGCAAACGATTGCACTATAATTACAATCATTGTCATCCTCAATTTTTCCAAAAATACCCTGATGCACACTACTACGAAAAATACATATAATGATGGTCATTACACATATAATGACGGTTGCACATTTGTTGTTAGGTAGTGTATGGTGTATGTATGTTGGTTTCCACAACGGGCATGTGACCGTGGTGATAAGCTAGACAACGTGTTACCTATCACAAAAGTTATATTAAACAACCATTGTGATATATATTTAGGTCATGTGTTCGAAACCTAACAACAGGAATTTATTTGGAATATAATTAATATTTCATCACGGTTATAGAAAATAACCGTTGTGGAAAGTACCCTGAGTTTATTATAACATATGTAGGTTGCTTGTTTTTTCCTACATCTCACTAAAAATATACAACCATTAAAATTGATGTAGAAGATAATAATTTGAAAAATTAAATTATTCTTGAAAAACAACTTAAACGAACCATTGTTTTCCAAATTGCATTCATACCGTAACTCATCTCTTGCTACTTAACACGTAGTATTTGATTCAATGCCCCAAGTTATGCAAAGCAACACTTCATTCCTAGTTTATTTTGCAAAGCATCAATATGTTGACTAATTCAAAATCATCATCATCGTTATCATCATCATTATTTTAATTAGCGGTGAAGATTATTATGATGACAACTATGAAGATGATTCAATTTCTCAACAAATTTGATGTTTTGCAATATAAATTAATAGAGAACGAATCGTTGCTTTGAAGAAACTGGGGCAATACAACAAGTTTTACGTGTTAAAGAGCGATAGATGAATTGAGATACACGTAATTCGAAAAACGTGTTTGATATATGTTTCATTTCAAATATAACTTAATTTTCAAATTATTATTTTTTAAATCATTTTAAATGAATTCATGTTCCATGAAGGGTAAGTGAAATAAAAAATCTACGCACATTATAATAAACTCAACAACAACATACATAAAAAATAATAAAACTTATCAACAACAATAACAACAACAACAACAACATGCACTTATCAACAACACCAACACAAACCATTTATGAACAACAACAACAACAATTAAATACATCAACATTTATCAACAAAACGACAATAACATACCTTTTATTGAAATGATTCATGGAATGATTTGAACTTGATCTACTTTGTGTTGCTATGAAGAAAAAATACAGGTCGAATGAAGCTTCCAAAATAGCTTCATACTTCTTATATTGTTTCTCCATAGCAACACAAATTAAACCATTTATGAACCACACAGTTCTCTTGAATCAAACTTCGAAATATAAACAACTTTTAGAATGTTAACCTATTTTGAAAAAACAAAGTAGCATTAACATAAACGGGACCATGACCCAAAAAGGAAGTAAATCATATCAAATTAAAAAACACTTTTTAAGAAGAACTAGTGTCATACATGGAACATATATGAAGAATGTAAGAAAACTAATGGAAAAGATTACTTTTTAGTTTTAAGAAGGTTATCAAGACAACTTCGTTGCATTGGAAGAGAGAAATGTAAGGATTTTATTTTAAGAAAAAATGAAGAATACATATCAATAGCATGGAAGAATACATATGAAGAAGAAGCCGAAAGAGGAAGCGGATGAACTTGATTACCTTTAAGTTTGAAGATGCTAATGAGGACGAGTTCGCTGCATGTGGAATATATATATAATATATATATATATATATATATATATATATATATATATATATATTATAATATTATATATAATTATATATATATATATATATATATAAACTTATCACCACGGTTGTTAAAATAAAAAGTGATAATATGCAAAGAATATTCACAACGGTTTCTTGTATTAATCGTGATAATAAGTATTTTTATTTTAATATATTTATAAGAATATAATGACAATCCTTTTTGTAACGAAAAAAAATAATTATTTGTGATGAGAATCTAAGCAAGTAACCTTTAATATATCATAACTATTGTGTTGTAGATCCGTCATAAAATATATTCTAATAAAATATTAAAAAATTAAGGCGAACAATATCAATTATTACCACGGTAATTTCGGCGGTCGTAGTAATATGGTTTTACCAAAGATATATTTTGTAATAGTGTGAATTGATTGCACTATAATGACAATCGATTGTCATCCTTAATTTTTCCAAATATATATTAGTGCAATTGATTGCACTATAATGACAATCGATTGGCATCCTCAACATTTCTAGAAAACTCAGTTTTCTCCATACGTTCATCATCCCCAAAACTCAATACATGACTCTAACCAAATTTTTCCAAAAATAAGAGACCCAAAATACGAATTAGACAATGAATCATGTTATCACAACCATCACATATTACAACACTTATATTCATCATGATTCGTAGCAATTCATCAACAATTTCATCAATAATCATGTACACAATTCAAGCACTCAAACATTCATCAATGACATAGTTTTATACATGCATAATCATGATAATATGAATCATGTTATAACAACCATCACATATTACAACACTTATATTCATCATAATTCATAGCAATTCATCAACAATTTCACCAACAATTTTATCAACAATCATGTACACAATTCAAGCACTCAAACATTCGTCAATGGCAGAATTTTATACATGCATAATCATGATAATACAAACATAATTTCAATCGTAGAATCACATATATAAATACAATTAAGCATCATATTCCAGATTTCCACACAACAACAATTCATCAAAGCATATCATGAAACCCTAATGAGAGCACTGACTTCTCTTCTCTACCTCATCATTCAAGACACCATTATTGAAAGACTTTTCTCCCTCTTACCTTAGATTTCTAACAACAATAGCAATTCAAATAGCTCATATGAATTCTCTCTTCAAAACCTAGTTCCCCTTCCAAATGCTCTTGTTTCTCCAGCTTCTTTGTTTTTACGTACTGACAAAAGGTTCTCTAAAACCTAATTTTTTTTCCCCAAAAACTTTTAAAATATGTAGTATTCTCATTACTCTTGCCTAATTATTATTATTGCCCAATTAATTTTCAAACTTTCTCCTCTTACCACATACTTCCCTCAAATCACACATTGACACAATACCTTTTTTATTTTTTACCAATTTCTCTATTTATTTATAATAATTATTAAAATGCTAATTATTCTAATTATTTCTAAATTATTCTACCAAGCTCTTCTATTCTCACCACATCCTACCATTACGAGTACACTCCAACAACACATATAATCACATAATTTTATTCAAAGACACACCAAACACCAAATAATTAAATAAAAATTCTAAATAATTCAATTGAATAAATTAATTGAATTTGGGATATTACAAATCTCTCCAATTTAAATAATTTTTTCCCTAAAAAATTACCTAAAGTAAATAGAGCCGGATACGAATCTCCCATCTGGCTCTATAGCTCCCAAGTTATGCTTCCACCAGTTGGTCCTCCCCACACTATCTTCATCCATGCAATCTCCTTATCAAACAACTGTTTCACTTTCCGATCCTCTATCCGCATAGACGATGCCTCAACAATCGGATTTTCTCTCAACCAATTCACGAATCACTTTCAGTCCAATATCTATTTTAAATTCAAATATACATCTAAATATATTTTATATCATATCAAATAAATTTATCTCGCTCGGATATCTAATTAGTTTAACTTAAAAGAATTAGGGACTTCACTTAATTTTAATTTTTGTTTTCTTTGCAAACCAATCAATATTGATCGGACACTTATTCCTATTGGGTCAAATTCTTCCTCCTTTACTCTTTGGAAACAATTAGACTCTTAACAAAAGATGAATTTTATATTTAGTTCATGATAGTATCTTTGATAAAAAAACATTTTAATAATTTAAAATCAAATGCACTTGTATTTAACAAAAGAGATAATAGTTTCTCATAATTAATATGGGTCAAATCATAATTTAAATATTTGTTAGAATACACAATCATATTTATTATAAGTGGATAAATATCTTGTCAAAGATTAAAATAAAAAGATTAAGGCATTAATTAACATCATACTTAAAAGATTACATAAGAATTATTTTAATTGAAATAATATTTTTTTAATAATGACATAAGATGCCCATAGCAAGTAGTTTAGAGCATCTATTCAAAGCCAAATTAATTAATTAATTAGTTTTATGTCAATCTCCTTTATCTTTTTTTTTCTTTCTTTACAAAAACACTTTAATTGAATTAAAAATAAAGATGCTCTGTCATTCTTCCATGCACCAATAGAAGCTGTCTTCGGTTGGTAAAGCTTCATAATCCACAAAAATAGAACTATAATAGCATGATATTAATCAATGAATAAAGAGACATATTAGCAGAAGATGGTCAACTTCAACAGAAGCTAATCCTTTCATTTTTTGTTAGAAAATTAATGTAATGATTATAACAAAAGACAAACACCTATCTTTAGGTGATGTTGGACCATGATTTCCAAGCAACTAGCCATTCATTCACACGCAAATGTATTCCTTTTGAGGCAACCGAAGGTAAATAGTTTGGTCTTTTTGACTTGAAAGTTCTTACCTCTTTTGATCTTTTAACAACAACAGTTGAATTGAGTTTTGTAAAAAATGTTGCTACTTTTACTAATTTAAGTTGTGAATGTGTCATTTCATGATGGAGAGAGCCTTTTAACCACTATTGTGCTTTTTGAAGAATCAAATGATGCGCAATGTTCCATAATCAATCATAATGATTGCCACTCTTTTAACTTGCTTATTGTTTAAGGAAATTCATTTGAGAAGAGCATGACTCCCTATGGTTGGTAAAATTGACATGTTCTCCCATTTTTTAGGTTGTACATGAATGTATGTTCCGCTCTCTCTTATTATTTTATTTTTTTGTGATTATAAAGGGAATGCCAATCTCTATCTAAATATATCATCTTAATTTTAAATTGCATGAATAACTATTAGAAAGCACACATTGAAAAGATCCTTTCACTCTCTCTCATCTCTTTTATACGCGGGCTTCTAAGTTTAAAAGAAAAATGAATTCATGGATAAATAAATGAGTTTAACATTTAGATTAATTATTTAAAATCTTTTGTCTCATGTTAATTCTTTAATTTACATTCTATTTAGACTTTTAGCCTTTAAATTATGATTATTTTTGTATTGTTGTTACATATGTTTATTTTGTCGAGGAGTTGGGAGAAGTTGAAAACATTAATGGGATGATCAATGCTCAAGGAATATAAGAGATGAAGACATCACATTTCCATTAAAAGATTTAAGTTATTAGATATATATGAGTCATTTCTCTTATAAATGCAAAAGTTTATTCATTCTTAAACGATGTCAGACTTATCTAGTCGCAATGGCACCCAATAATCTCCCAAGTGTGAGTACCCACGTCCTATAATAGAATTCGACACATGATTTAACTTTTACTCCCCCACAAAGCCAAACCATGACTTTAATACCATTTATTTGGGAGTCCAGGGAGGCAGAGCGACAACAGATACTCAATGCTCAAGGAGAGAGAGAGAGAGAGAGAGAGAGAGAGATGCGACATATCCACCTAAAACCTTAAGATTTTAGGTATATGGATCTCCTCTCTTAAAAATCCAACATGTTACTGATTCAAAGACGATGTAAAAGTTAACCACTCATAGTTGCACCTACGGATCTTCCCCACAAATTGTTGATGTTGGTTGAAAATATACATGTTGAAGAAGTCTCGCATCACTTAATTTTGTAAGTAAAGAGAAAGTCAAATGATATATAATGGAACCAATTCCTTCATTACAAAACGCACTAGTTAAAAACACTTTAAGTTTGTATTTGATCTTTTTCTTTTCTCTTACTTGTATTAGAGTGTTGTGAGATGTAGTTAAATATTTATTTGGGGATTGTGAGTGTGTTAGGGGTGGTTTAGAATAGATTATATGGTGTAACAACTTATTCTCTAGTTGTCATCATATTACTCATTCCTAGATAGCTTTGTGAAGAAGCGATCCCAAAAGTGGGATAACGAGATAATGTATAGTGAGATGAGCGCTCTATTTGATCTTTTTTGGACAAATTGCGTATAATAGTTATAAATATATAATTAATGTAAAACTAAACAAAAACCATTGTAAATATTAGCAGAGTCGTCTCATGTTTTTGGAGATCATGTGTAGATTAGCTGCAATTTTACCATGACAGAATAAATAGAAGTCATATTTAATTATGATTTAACTGTGACAATATTTTATGAGGTCTTATTTAACCACAGTTTAACTATGATAAATTTTGGGTCATGTGTGGTATTCCGTCTTGCACGCCCTCAAACACGGTCCTGAATGTAAGCATTAATTTCGGTTTTTTAGGAGAAAGGGATAGAGGGACAAAAGCCGGTGCGGGTAGGAAATTGCTCTACTTTGATATCCTGTTATTTACCCTATAACAACCGTTATAGTGTTCTGTGTTGTTAAGGCTATTCACATAGAGACCGACCTCCATTTAACTCGTTATAGCGAGATAGAGCCATTATTGACTACTCTGGTTGTCATTTGACAACATTCGTGTTTTTCCTTTAATTTTGGAGTTTCCATATTATATCCTAGTGTTTGTTATTGTGGTTCAATTTTTCTCTATGCATTAGTTTTTTCTAACAACTAGTATCAGAGTTTTTTGGTTTTATCCGAAAATAAGAGTTCTTAGTATCTTACATGATTGCATATTTGTCTGATCTTCCACAATAGAAAAGAATGGTGGTGTTTTGAAAGTGTTGTTGATCTATAGTCTCAAGTTCTTCTATGCATTTTGGACTAGAGAAAATTGATGGAATAATCATTTTTGATCCGTGAAGAATTTAAGTTAGAGATGTGGTGATACAATCAATATTACGCAAGGTGTTTGTTAATGGTTAGTACATGAGCATTGATTGACATTGATGCAAAATATGGTTGTCGGTGGTTGAAGAGCTTTCTGCCAACATGAAATTGCATCATAAGTTTTCAACTTAGTTTTTTGACTTGTAGAAATTTTTGGAGTGGTTTAACTTTCAATCATGTATATTCATCTCTAGGTGGAGTATGATAGTTTTTGAATTATGATTGTCGATGAAAATAATGTAAAAATTCTTGAAGTGATATAATTTCAAGTGACTATAATCTTTATGGTGAAGTCTGATATATCTTTTGAAATGGATAAGGCGTCTCTTTTTTAAAATAAAAACTCAACTCAATATAAGACAATTTTCGAGAGGGGCATAAAAAAAACAAATATTGAAGCACGTATGAAATAGTTTAAAGATAGATTAAGCTTATTGAATGTAAAAGATAATGATCTATTTCTTTTAGAATCAAGTGTCATGATATATCTGCTACTTTATTTTCCTTTTCTATGATGAAGTGTTACATTCAATGGTATAAACCTATAATTTTGTGGTAAAATGCAAGTGAAGCAAACTCAAAATTCTTTCATGGTTTAATGGTTGATTAGAAGCATATCAAATTATATCTTAATCATTTTGGTATGTTGAGATTGATTGGAAGGAGTTGATGGTATTAGGGAAGCAATGTTCAAACACTTCGAAACTCATTATTGTTCAAGTAGACATCGCATTTTATCTGAATTTGAAAATTTAAAATTTTAGGTGAAGTTGGTGAAGTCCCTCTAAAAATACAATTTAGTGAAAATGAAGAACAACAAGAAATATGAGAAGATATATGTTAATATAAGTTTTCCAAAGGAGTTCAAGGAGGATTTCAAAAATGTTTTTGAGATAGTCATGCAAGAATTGTATTGTAATGAAATACCATTCAAAGTTATGAATTGTAGTTTTATTGTCTTGATTTCTAGGAAGGATTATTGTAAAAAGACATAGAGACTTTAGACAAATTTTTCTAGTTGGGTGTGTATATAAATTGTTAGTTAAATCTTTGGCGAATAGACTTAAACAAATCATTGATCTTATAATTATGAAGTCTCATATGATTTTTGATAAATATCTTCAAATTCTAGATGATATTTTTATTGCTAATAAAATTATTGGTGAATCTAAGAAGAAAAAGAAAGAACTTATAATATTCAAAGTTGATTTGGAATGGGCTTATGGTTCATTGATTGTGGATATTTGATTCAATTAAGAAGAAATATAATTTATCGTCTATAAGGAGAAAATTGGTTATGGCGGATGTTGGTTCGGTGAGTGATTAGTGCTTGTAAATGACAGTCCAATTGAAGAATTATCTTTCCAGAAAGGGTTACGACATATGGATCATTGTTCTCGGTTTCCTTTTTTAACCTTATTATTTATTGGGTTTGGGCTCCATTCCTACGTGGAGAAATATTCAAATATGATTAGCTTATTTATCTCATTTATTTAAGTGGGGAGGATCAATTAGGATTGAGAGAGATAGAGAGAAAATAAGGATTAAAAAGAGAGAAAATAAGAGAGAAACTCATTTCCGTTTTTCTGCAACCAGTCTCACTAAATCGACGATCTCTTATTCATTAACCATCAGATCGAGCTCAAATTTGGATGATAGGTTCATAACACATGTATCTAACTTTTAACCATTCAGAATTTCAAAAAAAAAAATCTGAGATGAGAGTTATTTGCTTCGCACTGAAGCTACAGATTTGGTAAATTTTTTCAGTTTTTTTATTCTTATTTGTAAGTTAGTTTGCTTTGTGATTTGCGGTTGTTAGCACTAGCTTGTGAATCACTTTAAGACTCTCATGTACCCTTAATTGATTATAACACATTTATTTCTTTGGTATGGATGACTCGTGGATTTTACTCTCATATTGAGGGGTTTTCTTCGTTAAAAATATCGGTGTTCTTTTATGTCTTTATTAGTTCGATTTGTTGTCTTATATTTGTTGTTGATCCTCAAGGTTCCTATAAGTCTGGAGAATTTTATATATGATGTGCATTGATTTGTTATTGTGTCTTAATTTCCCATCATTATCAAGGATCTTAAGTCTATGTTGCAATTGCTAGTTAAAAGAGACAGTATCTTGAGATTTCTTCCCATTGATGAATGGGATAGTCTTCATAGTAACTCATCGATTTTTAGAGACAATACCTTGATTTTTGATGGAAATTTTCTTGTTGACATCAAATATTTAAATGTGATATCGATACTTTTTAAAATGATTTCGAGTCTAAAGTAAATTTTCATAAAAATGTATTGATATGAATTAATGTAGATTCATAATGGTTGGTGGAAGAAATTTAGATACCCAATTGAAGAGTGAAAAATACATTATTTAAATATCTTTTTCTTCTTATTTGTAGTAATTCATATATATTTTATTTTTTTGGATCCTACGATTGATATGGTAAAAAAAGGCAAAATATCCTTTTTGGTCCTTCAACTTTACCTTAGGGTCCATTTTAGTCCTTAATTTTAAAAAGTCCCAAATTGATCATTTAATTATTCAAATAGTGCCACAATAGTCCTTTTCATCCATTTGGATGAAACAAGCGTTTGTTTTGTTATACGTAGCAGCTCACGTGGATTTCATATTTCATCTTCTTCCCTCCATCGTCTTCCCCCCTCTCTTGCTTGGTTTTTTTTGCCCAATTCGATTTATAGTTCATCAATTTGGAGAGGTCTACACTGAAATTGGTTGTGGAAAATGAAAGTATCATCATCAATGAAATTTGTGCGCTTTTAAAACAAACCTAATCTGAAGAGCTTTGGTAGCTTGAATTCGAATTTGCGATGGAAACCCATCTTTCGCTGTGGAGACATGGTTGTTCTTCATAGTGCCTCAATTGTTACGAACTTTGAGAAACAATTTTGGGGATGTCGTCATTATAAGGTAAGAACGAATTTGAATATTTTCTTCTTTGCTGGTTGTTCTGATATAGACCATTTGTCAAATACACAGGGTGCAACATAAGCTTGTTGTGGATATTTTGATTGGTTCTATGAGGATGTGGTAGATGAGAAAGATCAGCTTATGAAGAAGCAAAAGACTAGGTTGAAGAAGCAAAAGACTAGGTTGGAGAAGCTAAAAAAACGAACTTGATGCAACAAAAATGGAGGTAGAGTATCTCAGAGCTACAAGTGAGGGTCTGAAGCTACAATTAAGTGAATTAAAATTCAAATGAAGAAGATGGTGAAATGAGAAAAAAATTGGAAGACCATGTTTTATATTGTTTTAGGTGTTGTGGTATTTATAATGTTGTAATAAGTGTATGAGATTGAATTAGTTTGAATATGTCTGTATCAGTTTGAACGACATAAATTTTTGATTATGTTTATATATGTTTGTAAAAACATGTCTCTTAATGTTAGAAATTAACACCATTTAACTTGTCTATCAGTTAATGTGTTTCAGTTCATTATGCATCAGTCCATTATGTAGCAGTTGGTTTATACCATAACAGATAAAAGAAGCCACTAATATTCTGCATTACAAGTCATAGTTGTGTATACCAAAATAGATAAAATGAGGCACTTAAATATTCTACATTACAAATATTATGCATTACACATTACTAATATGGTGTAAACCACTAATATTCATCATTACTAATATGGTATAAACCACTAGTATTCAGCATTACTACTATGGTACAAAACATACTGCATATGTTCAAAAGGAAATGCATAGATTCTAAACACATTACCTTTCCAAAACACATGTTCAAACTTAAACTAACAATTCTAAACTGAGTTCAACAGACAAACACATTACATTTCCAAAACACATGACAAACAACAACTTTAAGTTAAATTAAATTTCCCAGTTTGGTGTGAATATCTTAGTTGGTTGTCCTCCTTGTTGTTGGGTCAATTGCAGTCTTGGCTGCACTTATTCTAGTTGTAGGTCCTGGTGGCACAAATGGTGTTGTTGGCCTTCTGACTGATAACTTCTTTTCTCCTCCATGAGTTGAGTGATGGGATGTTTCAGTAGCTGTTTGAGATGCTTTCTTAACTAGTTTCTTGTTTGCCCTTCCATGAGTTGACTGTTGGGATGCTTGAGTACATTCTTGGGATTCCTGTTGGGATGCTTGTTGAGATTCATTAATAGGTGCTTGTTGGGATGCTTGAGTAGGTGCGTGTTGACTAGCTGGTGTCACCTTACAAGTGAGTTTGTTAACATGTTTCTTACATTTACTACACTTGACAATAAAGTCAAATCTTCCCATTTTGCTATCTGATCCATCAATCTCACCTTGCTCTAGATCATCTTCATTCACATAGTCAATTAGGTTAGTCATTTCACATTCCTCAACCAATTCATCATCATACTCATCAGATTCATCATCAAATGTTACCTTCATTGCACTATCATAATTGAAGCTCACATCCTCATTGTCATCATAGCTAACATCATCATACACCTCACCACCAGTTTCCCTTACATCAGTTTCCCTTGCATCATTTTCCCTTGCATCAGTTTCCTTCAACTCAGTTTCCTTCAACCCCTCATTAACTACTTCTTCCTACATTGCATCAAGTACTTTTCACTCTCATCTACAATGTCATTTTGCTCTACTACTATCTCATCAAGTGGACCATCATAATCCTCGGGCTGAGACAATGTGTGTTGAATATATATGTCAACACTAAGATGAACCCTATAGAGATCAACTATCTCTAAGACACCTTTGTCATCAACCAAGACATTCAATCCAAATGTGGGATCCCTGTAATATATCTTCTCTATGGAATTATATCTTAAATCCTTAAAACAACCTAACAATTCAAAATAACTCCATCTATCAACATTTATTTTCAAGCCAGCCACCTCACCCTCTTCGTACACAGTATCTTCCCCATCTACAAATCCACCATTGTGATAGATTTTTAGATGTAACTGTTCATCCATTTCAAACTATCCCCTAAAATAGAAGTCAAGAAAAAGATGGATTTCAGAAAGTTTCCATAAACCCTAAAACTACAACATTAAAAATTTGCAGAATAATCAGTTCAAACATACCTATAATGAGCAATGGTGTCTTTGATTTCACTTTGAACGAACATCTTCGCCTCAAATCGCAGTTGATGCACTCAAGAAACGACAATGGTTTCGTTAGGGTCTAATGGTTCTTTCCTCAAATCGCGCGTTGGGATGAATGCCTCAATTCATTTGACTTTCTATTTTAAGGTTGCTCATTTTTATCCACGTGTCAAAATAATTCCACACCAGCTACACGTGTGCGCCACTTGGGCATTGATATTGACTTTGACTAACAAGACAAACAAAAAGGATGAACGTGACTGTTAGATGCCCAAAAGTGCTTCTTTGAGCTATCATATGTGGGCATCTTTCACTCTTTTGCCTTGCTAAAATTGTCAAAATCACATTTGTTTTACATGGAATGCGTTACATTGATAAACAAGCTTGGTGCCTTTGATGTGTGTGTTATTGTGCAGGAAAGGCATGAATTAATTGATAATAAAGACACAAGAGAATTGGCAAAGGAACCAAAGAAAAGGAGCATTTCATCTGCCTGCTCGCTAGGCGAGGCTGTGGCGAAGAATGGGTTCGCTAGGCGAGCTCCTGGCGAACAGCTCCAGTAAATTAGCAAATTAATTCGCTAGGCGAGCTCAAGGCGAAGTTTGCAGCGAATTCATTCTGTTTTGGTGAAAAGTGCAGCCAACACTCACTCGCTAGGCGAGGCTCTAGCGAGTCCCCAGCGAGCATTCCAGTAGCAAAACTTCTCAACCTCGCTGGGGCGAGCTTGAAGCGTTTCCTTCGCTAGGCGAAGGTATGTTCGCTAGGCGAACATCACAGTTCACCAAGGCCCTGTTTTCTCTGGGCGCAGGGGATTTTTGTTCTCATATTTGACCTTCGCTAGGCGAGCCATTCTGCTCGCCTAGCGAACATGACAGTTCTGCACTTGTCTATAAGTAGCAGGTGCCACTTTTGGGCACCAGACCTCATTTTTACCAACTTTTCCATTTTTTGTACTTTCTTCTAGATATTTTACAGCATTGTTTTGTGGGAGCTTTTATGCCCTAATTTCATTTCTCTTCATCTAGCAACCATCTTCCACAAAAAGAAGGTGGATTCCCATCCAACCTCGATTATTCGACTTGGATGTTGATCAACCCTCTTTCCTTACTTGCCGACCAAGCTACCATGAAAATGAGTAGCTAAGTCTTCCATTTGTCAAGGTTAGATGTAGGTGATTGCTAGCTTTGTGTGTAAATGTAAGGATCCTCATATGTAAACTCTTTAACGGTAAATATATGATGAAAACTTTGTTTCTATTTAAAACCCTTTGTGTTGGTATTTGATCGAGAGATGTTTACCGATTCTTGACCTAGGTTTTCATCCAAACTTGTTTGTTAGCTAGAGATAGTAACGAATGATTTTGTTCACCATAAGGTTGAACCAAAAAGTTGTCATTTTGATAGATTGTGTTCGAGAGAAACAATGGATCAAAATGGCAAAACTCACAATGGGTGTTCGAGAGAAACGCATTGAGAGGACCTTGTGAAATAATTTATCATCTAAAGGAGTTTATAAGATTGTTGACCGAGCAAATACATGCAAAGCAATGTAGTCATTGAAACCTAACTTTGACAATATTTCTCATATTAATCAAAACATAACTTTTTCCGCAATTAATTACTTTGTATGCAAGATAACTTGATTAAAACCAAAACCCTAGTGTTACATTAAGTTAAGATTAATTCAACCATTGAACGGCAGTGATATCTTACAATCTCTGTGGATACGATAACAAAAACCTGACACGAAATATACTTTTCAACAAATGGCGCCGTTGCCGGGGATTGTAAATTGATATTGCGAGCATCGCAATGGTTGTTTAAGTTTTAGCTTGTGAATTTTTGACTTGTGCTTGTAATTTGTTTGGTTTAGTGTGCAGCTTACGTTTTATGCGAGGGCAAATCCCTGTGGACGAACTTCTTTTTGATCCTGAGATCGAGAGAACCGCAAGGAGGCTCAATAGCAAAACGAGACGTAGGAGGCAACAGGCTAGGCAACGCCAAGAGCAAGGAGAAAGTTCTTCAACCACAAATCACCACCCATTCATACCAAACATGGAGCCACAACCACCACCACCTATTTCTACTCCATGTATCAACAGTCCAAGGAACACCGCTCAGTTTGCCAACCACACAGGAAGGCAAGCTGAGATGAAGACGGGAACTCTGAATTTATTATATGGGAGTCCATTCACCGGAATGGACCATGAAGACCCATTTGCTTTTCTCACAAAATTTTATGAGATAGCATTGGCTGCCGGAGTGGATCAGGCTCAGGAGCTTCCGTTGTTCAGACGATTGTTTCCCCACGCTTTGCTCGGTAAAGCAAAGGATTGGTATCTTGATCAAACACCTGCCGTAATGACCGACTGGAATGTGTTAGAAGAGAAATTCATTGAAAGATTTTTCTCTCATAACCGATTCATGGAATCAAAGACGGCCATCTCGGTGTTTTCTCAAGGAACCAGTGAATCGTTGAATGAAGCGTGGGAGAGATTCAAGTCCATGCTTAGGAAATGCAAAGGGCATGGATTTGATGAACTAACTCAAATCCATATCTTCAGAAATGGACTTCAACCAAACTGTAAGACGTTGTTGGATGCCACCTCGGGTGGCTCGTTGATGTCAAAAAGTGCCGAAGAAGCCACAAACATTATCAACCGTATGGCTTTGAATGATCTTCAAAGTCAAAGTCGTGGAAATTCTTTGAAGAAGGCGGGAGTGCTTGAGTTAGGGACGAATGATGCCATACTTGCCCAAAACAAGCTCATCTCACAACAAGTGGAACTCTTAACGCAACAAATAAAAGAGTTAAGAGAACCGTCAAAAGCTAAACAAATAGCTTGTTGTGAACTTTGTAAAGGTGAACATGACACCGGATTTTGTCCACCTCCCGGTTTTGACGAAGTAAATTACATGGCCAATCAACGGGACTATCAACCAAGACAACAACAACCTTATCAACCGCACCCTCAACAACAACAACAACAACAATTCCAAGGGAACCAAGGGTTCCAACCTAGAAGCAACTATTATCATAACCAAGGTTATGGAGGTGGTTCTTCTAGCCGTCAAAACCCTCCCCAAAATCCGTATCAATCTCAACCACCGCCGGTAGTCAATTCTAAATTGGAAGAGACATTGACGCAATTCATGCAAATGTCAATGGCCAATCAAAAGAGTAATGACGCGGCCATAAAAAATCTTGAAACTCAAGTTGGGCAACTTGCCAAGCAACTAGCTGAACAACAAACCGGTCCTTCTTTCTCGGCTAATACGCAAACAAATCCTAAGGAGCATTGTAAGGCGATTATGACGAGAAGTGGGAGGGAGTTGGGTAGTGAAAATGAAAAAAGAGTTGAGAGTGAACAAAGAGAGAAAGAGAAGGAGATTGAGGAGGAAATAGTGGAAGAAAATGTTGATGGTGAAGTAGGAGTGTGGAGTGATGAGGAAGTAGTTGAAAAGAATAAAAATAATGGTGAAGTTGAAAAAGAAAAAGGTGTGGAGATTGAGGAAAATAAAAGTGATGAGGTAATAAGGGAGGTAGTGAAGAAGCCTAGATGGAAAGTGCTAGAATTGCAAAGGGAAAGGAGGTAGTGAGCGCTACTCCGGTCCAAAATCTTCCTTACCCTCATGCTCCTTCCAAAAGGGAAAATGAACGGCATTACGCCCGGTTCATGGATATTTTTAAGCAATTACAAATTAACATTCCGTTTGCTGAAGCTTTGGAACAAATGCCAAAGTATGCCAAATTCATGAAGGACATACTGACCAAAAAGCGGAGGTATACGGAACCGGAGACCATCGTCCTTGATGCGAGCTGTAGTGCCATCATTCAAAGGACGCTTCCTAAGAAAGAGGTTGATCCGGGAAGAGTTACATTGCCGGTTAAGATTGGTGACGTTTATGTCGGGAAGGGACTTATTGACTTGGGGTCGAGCATAAATCTTATACCTTTGTCAATTATCAAAAGGCTTGGCAACATCGAGATTAAGTCCATCCGAATGACATTACAATTGGCGGATAAGTCGACGACCCATCCTCATGGCGTAGCCCAAGATGTGTTGGTGAAGGTCGACAAATTCTTTTTCCCGGTGGATTTTATTGTAATTGATATGGAGGAAGATGATGATGCTCCGCTCATATTGGGACGACCATTCATGAAGACCGCAAGAATGATGATTGATGTTGATGACGGTTTAATGAAGGTGCGTGTTCAAAATGAGAAGGTCACATTTGATCTATTTGAGGCGATGAAGCATTCCAAGGACAGAAATGATAGCTTTCGCATCGATGTGATCGAAGACGCTATTATGGAAGTTTCAAAGCATATCCACGAGATATCTCCTATGGAGTTAGCTCTCGACGACTCATTGGAGGTTTTCACTGTTGAGGAGGAGCTAGCTCTTGAGGAATGCTTAAAGGAACTTGATAGCTTGGAAGACCTACAACCGTGGGAAGTAGAGGAAGAAAATTTGAAGAAGGAGGTAATTGACGAGAAAGCGCCAATTGAATTAAAAGAGTTACCTTCGACTTTGAAATATGTGTTTCTAGATGAGACCGAGGCAAAGCCGGTCATCATAAGCAACCTTTTGACAAAAGAAGAAGAAGCCCGTCTAATCATTGTGCTAAAAACCAATCAAGAAGCTATGGGTTGGACTCTTTCCGATCTAAAAGGAATAAGTCCATCCTATTGTATGCACAAGATTTTGATGGAGGAGGATTTCAAGCCGGTAGCTCAACCACAACGCCGCTTAAATCCTACGATGAAAGAGGTTGTAAGGAAGGAAGTGGTGAAGCTTTTGGATGCGGGAATGATTTACCCGATCTCGGATAGTCCGTGGGTTAGTCCCGTGCACGTGGTTCCGAAGAAGGGTGGAATGACCGTAATCCGTAATGACAAAGACGAATTGATCCCGACTAAAGTTGCAACGGGGTGGAGAATGTGTATAGATTATAGACGGTTGAATACCGCGACTCGTAAGGACCATTTTCCACTCCCATTTATGGATCAAATGCTTGAAAGACTATCGGGCCAACAATACTACTGTTTTTTAGACGGCTACTCCGGGTACAACCAAATTGCGGTTGACCCGGTTGATCATGAGAAGACGGCCTTCACGTGTCCGTTTGGAGTGTTCGCATACAGAAAAATGCCTTTTGGGCTTTGCAATGCGCCGGCGACATTCCAACGATGTGTCCAAGCTATTTTTGCCGATCTGATAGAGAAAACAATGGAAGTCTTCATGGATGACTTCTCGGTGTTTGGTGGGACGTTTAGTCTATGCTTGGCAAATTTGAAGACGGTGTTGGAAAGGTGTGTGAAGACTAATTTGGTGCTAAATTGGGAAAAGTGTCACTTCATGGTGACCGAGGGGATCGTGCTAGGCCACAAAGTCTCAAAAAGGGGGCTTGAAGTGGATAGAGCTAAGGTTGATGTAATTGAAAAATTACCCCCTCCGGTGAATGTGAAGGGCATCCGTAGTTTTTTGGGGCACGCGGGGTTCTACCGGCGCTTCATCAAGGACTTCTCAAAGGTGGCAAAGCCTTTGAGCAATTTGCTCGCCAAAGATCAGGTATTTCTCTTCACCGAAGATTGTTTGCAAGCTTTCGAGGTTTTAAAAGAAAAATTGGTTACCGCTCCAATAATAGTCGCTCCCGATTGGAATGAAAATTTTGAACTAATGTGTGACGCGAGCGACTATGCCGTTGGAGCGGTACTTGGCCAAAGAAAGGACAAAACTTTTCATGCTATACATTATGCGAGTAAGGTTCTTAACGAGGCTCAAATAAATTATGCCACAACGGAAAAAGAACTACTCGCAATAGTGTATGCGCTAGAAAAGTTTAGGTCCTATCTTATAGGGTCGAAAGTCGTTGTGTATACCGACCACGCGGCGATTAAATATCTGCTAACCAAGCCGGATTCGAAGCAAAGGCTCATCCGTTGGATCCTCTTGTTACAAGAATTCGATGTCGAAATCAAAGACAAGAAGGGGTCGGAAAACTTGGTAGCGGATCATTTATCCCGCTTGGTGAATGTCGAGGTTACCGCATCTGAAAAGGAAATCCGGGAAGAATTTCCTGATGAAAAATTGTTTAAGGTTCAAGTTAGGCCGTGGTTTGCAGACTTTGCAAACCACAAGGCTAGTGGTTTTGTGCCGGCCGACCTAACTTCGAACCAAAAGAGGAAGTTCCTTTCAGATGCGAAGTATTATGTTTGGGATGACCCATACTTGTTTAAGTTGGGTAGCGATAACCTGTTAAGGAGATGCGTAACTGGTGATGAAGCCCAGAGCATCCTTTGGCATTGTCACAACTCGCCTTATGGCGGACATTATAATGGGGTTAGAACGGCCACTAAAATTCTTCAATCGGAATTTTATTGGCCAACTATTTTCAAAGACGCACATACCCATGCGCAAAGTTGTGACAGTTGCCAAAGAAGTGGTGGGATAGGTAAGAGAGATGAGATGCCTCTCCAAAATATCCAAGAAGTGGAAGTGTTCGATTGTTGGGGCATAGATTTTGTTGGACCTTTCCCACCCTCTTACGGAAATGAGTACATGCTTGTAGCTGTTGATTATGTCTCTAAGTGGGTTGAGGCGATTGCCTCACCTCGGGCGGATGCCAAAACGGTGATAAATTTTTTAAAGAAAAACATCTTTTCCCGTTTTGGAACCCCCCGAGTGTTGACAAGTGACGGAGGGTCACACTTTTGCAATGCACCTTTGGAAACAATTCTAAAACATTATGGTGTATCGCATAGGGTGACAACTCCGTACCACCCTCAGGCTAACGGGCAAGCGGAGGTCTCTAATCGAGAGATTAAGAGAATCCTAGAAAAAACCGTGTCTAATTCTAAAAAAGAGTGGTCCCAAAAATTGGACGAAGCATTATGGGCCTACCGTACGGCCTTTAAAGCTCCAATTGGCCTAACTCCGTTTCAATTGGTATTTGGTAAAACTTGCCATTTGCCGGTTGAATTGGAGCACAAGGCCTTGTGGGCCCTAAAATTTTTAAATTTTGAACATGAGTTGGCCGGTAACAAAAGGAAAGTACAACTACTTGAGTTGGAGGAGATGCACAATGCCGCATACCACTCAAGTTGGTTGTACAAGGAAAAAGCAAAGAAATATCACGACAAGAAGATCCGAACCAAAGAATTCGTGCCCGGACAATTGGTCTTATTGTTCAACTCCCGGTTGAAGTTGTTTCCCGGGAAGTTGAAATCAAAATGGTCCGGGCCATTTCGGGTGAAAGAAGTAAAAGAATACGGGGCCATTATCATTGAAGACATGGACGAGAAAGATAGTTGGACCGTGAATGGCCAACGATTGAAAGTGTATCTCGGCGGTCATGTGGATCGCGAGAGTTGTGCTCAGCCGCTCGATGCTCCTCTGTGAGCATCGCACCGTCGAGCTTAGCCGACGTTAAACAAGCGCTAGTTGGGAGGCACCCCAACATTGTAAGTATTTGCTGTTTTATGTTTTCTGTTGTATTGAGTACCCTGTGCTGAAATCAAGCTGGATGACTTGCAAGTGCTGCATTTGCAAATGCACTTGCTGTCATGCTCGCTTGCAGCTCGCTAGGCGAGTCTGCAACGAGCGCGCTCGCTGGCTGCTCGCTAGGCGAGGCAGTAGCGAGCGCACCAGTACTGTTCTATAAATTTCTCAGCAGGGCATTTTGCCCCAAACCCTCAAAAATATTCAGAGCTGTTCTGCTTAGAAAATTTTGCGAAACTTCTCTAACTCCCGCATTTGCATCGCTATCACCAACCCTCACTCCTTCCGTCCGATTGCAAACTCTTCTCATTTCAATTTTTCCGAATCCGTGTAATTAAGATGGAGTCTAGATCTGGAGCTGGTAAGAAAAGGAAGGGAGCTGCAACTACTTCCAGAACCGTGCCGATTCAATTTGACCAAGACAAGTTTGTAGGCCCGAAACAAGCGGCACGGTACATAGCTTTGGAAAAGAGAAAAATACTCCCTGAGAAGCGTTTTCTGATCAACCCACAAGGCACTTACAGAACTTTCGCCGGGTTGATAGACGCCAAGAAGTGGGATAGGTTGATAAGTCCCTTGGAGCATTACGACATTGCTACAGTGCGGGAGTTTTATGCTAACGCACTGCCCGACGACGACGAGCCCTTCACTTGGGTTTCTAGAGTTGCCGGGCGTGCAATTCCATTTGACAGGGATGCTATCAACCGAATCCTAGGGGAACCGCTCCAGCTGGGAGCTGATCAGAGAGACTAGTACCACACCGACCTCAGACTTCATCGAGATGTCGCTGCCATTACCGCCGACCTGCTTTTACCTGGGAAATCGGTTGAGCCGAACCCATCTGGGGTTCCTGTGAGATATCATCGGGAGGACATGACTCCCATGGCTCAGCTGATCCTACTCTTGGTTTGACCAACATCCAACCCAAATCACACACCTCTACTGTGCCGATCCCAGTGGCACATTTAGTCCATTCCATCCTCACAAATGTCGAGATAGATGTCGCGAGGATAATCGCCAATGAGCTGAAGACCGTGGTTGAGAGCGGGCTTAAGTCTGGGGCTCGTGTTAATTGCCCCTTGGCTTTCCCGTGTTTGATTATGAGCTTATGTGTTCAGGCTAGGGTGAGACTTCCGTCTCGTGGGCAGGTTCGAATCCCGGCACCTATAGATGATAGGTATGTGGCTAAGTATTGTAGAGCTAAGACTACTGGTGGCAGTGCAGCCTCAGGAAGTACTCGGGCTGCTGATGGTCCTAGTGCTTCTTCTCCCGGACTTGATCCGTACCTGCGGGCTGTTTGTGACTACAGTTTTGAGTGGATGGCAGCATCCCAACGAGCTATGATTGATATGCACAACAGTATGCAGAGGTTGGAGCTGCAAGGTAATGACCCCTCCGGTGCTCGAGCATTGTTAGCGCGTGAGCAGTTTATGCTTAACGCTAATTGGCCTGTGGACAGGCCAGTCTATGGTGAGGGGGTGGACGCTGAAGCTGAGAATGATGATGATGATGTTGATGATGAGGCTACCGGTTCTGAGGCCGGTAGCGAGGAGGAGTCCTGAGCCCTTTGTGGGTTAAGTTTTTGTATTTGTATTTCAGTTTTTATTATGTCATTTCCATTTGTATTTTCGAATTTTGTATTTTGACCATGGGTTGTACTATTGGGGTGTTTTGTCCCCCACGAACAAATTTTTATTTTCAGTTAATGTTATTTAATTATGTTTTTAATTTTGTGTGTTTAATAAATTTTTGGTTGAATGAGTGGCAAACCCTTCTAGATTGGTTGCTCCTCAAGAAGTACCCAATGAAGGTGCATCCGAGCTTGGATGGCAATGATAAGAATAACAAGTGAATGAAGCTAAGGTACATGGTTACCGTCGGCTAGAATTTTAGAATGCATTAGGAACTTTACTCTTTTTGGTAAATTGAATATTGTCTTTGTGCAACATAATAGAATGAATGTTTCATCTAGAACTTAAAACCACAAATTGTGAGGAAACCTCCATTGTTCACTTAAATGCTGGATTCTAATAAGTTTTGTTGATTCATGTGATTCATGCTTTGTCTTTTACTATTGTGAAATTGTGGAAGCAATTAGAAATGATCAAGGCACTTGTTTTCTTTCGAGCACAACTACATCCAAAAACAACTTACCTGTGAGCAGAGAGAGTATTTGTTAACCCCTTTGAGCCTGAACAGTTGAATCTCGGCTTGTAATAAAGCGAGATCTCAAAAATCTTTTTTTTTACACAACCCGGAAAATCTTGATTATTGTTCTTTTGCCGTAAAAAGTTAAGAGCATTCACTTAGGGTGTGGAAGAAATAAGTTGGGGAGAACGAAAAAGAATTGGTAAGTACCACAACTCTTGAAAAAGAAAAGAAAAACCGAGCAAGCATAGAAAAATATATGTATAGAAAATGTAGAAAATAAACATCTGTTTTGTATATTTGATGTGAAAGAAAAGAACAAAAATAGAAAGAATGAAAAAAAAATGCTTGCTTGGAAGAAAAATAGTGAAAAATAAAAGTGGAGTTGTGGAATATGTGTTGTGAAGGTTACAAATAAGAAACAAAGGAAACAAAGTCGAGTAGTGTGAATAATACTGTGAATGTCTCTTTTGCATCGGCACTTTCGTTTCAATGGCCTTAGAAATGACCCTTGTTTGTTAACCTAACCAAGCTTCAACCGAAAAGCCCTTAGTGATCTTTTTGCTTCCACAGTAGCATTTTTCATTGATTAGACATTGTATGAATCTGTTTGATTTCTTCATTATTTGTTAGAGAGTGAGATTAGTCCCGCGGTTGCAAACGCGCAAAATCTTCATTCCTTATTCGAAGAGGAGAGATAGGATGATTCATTCAGAATAGTATTGTTGTAGATAGATAAATATTTTGCATTGCTATTTAAGTTTAAGTTCCTAGGTATTATTTTATTCGAACCGTTGGGAACTTGTATATGCGAATTTCGCTTGTGTTTGAGCCGTTTATCCAACTTCGGAGAAACCGTTTCTTAATGCAAATCCTCTTGTCTTTCAAGAGGCATACTTTGCTTGAGGACAAGCAAGAATCTAGTTGGGGAGAGTTGTTAGATGCCCAAAAGTGCTTATTTGAGCTATCATATGTGGGCATCTTTCACTCTTTTGCCTTGCTAAAATTGTCAAAATCACATTTGTTTTACATGGAATGCGTTACATTGATAAACAAGCTTGGTGCCTTTGATGTGTGTGTTATTGTGCAGGAAAGGCATGAATTAATTGATAATAAAGACACAAGAGAATTGGCAAAGGAACCAAAGAAAAGGAGCATTTCATCTGCCTGCTCGCTAGGCGAGGCTGTGGCGAAGAATGGGTTCGCTAGGCGAGCTCCTGGCGAACAGCTCCAGTAAATTAGCAAATTAATTCGCTAGGCGAGCTCAAGGCGAAGTTTGCAGCGAATTCATTCTGTTTTGGTGAAAAGTGCAGCCAACACTCACTCGCTAGGCGAGGCTCTAGCGAGTCCCCAGCGAGCATTCCAGTAGCAAAACTTCTCAACCTCGCTGGGGCGAGCTTGAAGCGTTTCCTTCGCTAGGCGAAGGTATGTTCGCTAGGCGAACATCACAGTTCACCAAGGCCCTGTTTTCTCTGGGCGCAGGGGCTTTTTGTGCTCATATTTGACCTTCGCTAGGCGAGCCATTCTGCTCGCCTAGCGAACATGACAGTTCTGCACTTGTCTATAAGTAGCAGGTGCCACTTTTGGGCACCAGACCTCATTT
Organism: Lathyrus oleraceus; assembly: GCF_024323335.1. Lineage (NCBI taxonomy): Eukaryota > Viridiplantae > Streptophyta > Magnoliopsida > Fabales > Fabaceae > Lathyrus > Lathyrus oleraceus. The sequence continues at coordinate 513,674,452 of NC_066585.1, read as the reverse complement.
TTATCAACTTTTCCATTTTTTGTACTTTCTTCTAGATATTTTACAGCATTGTTTTGTGGGAGCTTTTATGCCCTAATTTCATTTCTCTTCATCTAGCAACCATCTTCCACAAAAAGAAGGTGGATTCCCATCCAACCTCGATTATTCGACTTGGATGTTGATCAACCCTCTTTCCTTACTTGCCGACCAAGCTACCATGAAAATGAGTAGCTAAGTCTTCCATTTGTCAAGGTTAGATGTAGGTGATTGCTAGCTTTGTGTGTAAAATGTAAGGATCCTCATATGTAAACTCTTTAACGGTAAATATATGATGAAAACTTTGTTTCTATTTAAAACCCTTTGTGTTGGTATTTGATCGAGAGATGTTTACCGATTCTTGACCTAGGTTTTCATCCAAACTTGTTTGTTAGCTAGAGATAGTAACGAATGATTTTGTTCACCATAAGGTTGAACCAAAAAGTTGTCATTTTGATAGATTGTGTTCGAGAGAAACAATGGATCAAAATGGCAAAACTCACAATGGATGTTCGAGAGAAACGCATTGAGAGGACCTTGTGAAATAATTTATCATCTAAAGGAGTTTATAAGATTGTTGACCGAGCAAATACATGCAAAGCAATGTAGTCATTGAAACCTAACTTTGACAATATTTCTCATATTAATCAAAACATAACTTTTTCCGCAATTAATTACTTTGTATGCAAGATAACTTGATTAAAACCAAAACCCTAGTGTTACATTAAGTTAAGATTAATTCAACCATTGAACGGCAGTGATATCTTACAATCTCTGTGGATACGATAACAAAAACCTGACACGAAATATACTTTTCAACAGTGACACTATTTGAATAACTAAAATATCAACTTGAAACTTTTAAAAATTAAGGGAGCAAAATGAATCCCTATATAAAATTAAAGGACAAAAAAAAAATATTTTACCTAAAAAGAAATTAATGGAGGGAAATCATAAAACTAATCTATCAAGATTGTCTTGTTCTTCTCAAAGTTATATGGTGGATTGAAAATATGCACATATAGAGACAAAACTAAAATTTGAATAATCTCCACACCAACAAACAAAATCTCAAAACTCTAGATCATAAAATTCACTACTTCCCAATTGATGGTACAAGACAATTTTGTACATCACTCTCACTTGTCCTTTACCAATAGTTCTAAAATCATAATCCCACAACAAACATTTAAATTTACATTGATCTATACAGATAAACAACCTCTCTTTATTTTGCAAGAAAAAAACACCCTAAAAATTCTACAACATTACACGTGCAATTTGTGTGTAACCCTTTTCTTTGATTTCTTCAGCACATCTTAAGGTCTTCTCAATATGGTACCCTCCTCCAATGCTCACTTCTCTCTCTAAATGGCAACAATAACTCTCAAATACACTCACATTCACATGTAATTTGAAATTCATCATGAATAGAAATTCAAGCTCTAACTCATTCAATTCATTTGCTGTTAATCCACCAACTTTTGCAAAGTATGAATTTCTAAAATTCCTGCCAAAAAAAAAAACACTTTAGTATCACATTATATAAACAAATTGAGTTCAAATCTATTACATCTCATTTTTCATTTTTAAAAAATGAAATCTTAACATTTAAATTATTAAATATAATAAAATTTGATTGCCATAAAAAAATACTTAGAATTCAACAAAATAAAATAATTACTATTATGGTCACTTATACAAACAAATATATATTTTTTTTAATATTTATTAAATAAGTGATATATCTAATTGATATATTAATTAAATATATAAATTATTTAATGAACTTGAAAGAAGAATATTTGTTATAAGAGTGACCGGATGTAATCTTAGACTAGTAGTAGCCAATATTATTAATGATTGAAACCGAAAGAAATAAATTTTCTTTCAGTTTAAGAAACCCATTACCAAATTATTACTATAAAGAAAATAATTTTAGAAACTAATGTTAAAAATATTAATAAAAACATCTTTTTTTTATATATGCAAGAATTGAGCAAATAGAGAAGAAGAAAAAAAAGAGAAAAATGAGGGTGAAGAGTACTTACATATCTTCAACATACTTAGAAGCAACCATGATAGTAGTTATGAGAAGTCTATGAACATTTCTTGAATTGATTCTAAACCCAACATTATTTTGACAAAACCTATCAATATAGACATAAGCAACAACATAAACCGAAGGTCCAGCACGTGTGTACCTAAAAATTCTCTCTAAATAAGATTGAATGGTCAAATCAGGAACCTCTCTACAATCAAAGATTTTTGTGGTGATTTCTTTGGACAAAACCTTTGAACAATTCTTCACAATTCTCTGTGTTCTTGCCATGGTTCTCTCAATCAATGAAGCTAGAACGTTTATCACTAATGGTGTGTTGGAATCTTCTTTGTATGAGTAGGAATATAAATCATAGTGTAGCTTTCTTGGAGATATTGTTAAAGAAGAAGAAGAATGAGAAGAAGCCATGAAAAAAAGAGATTCTGAAAGTGATTGGTATGTATAAGCTTGAAGAGTAAGAATGTATTAACTTCGTTGTTAAGAAATTAAGTAGGAATGTAATGAAGAAAGAAAGCTTTAGGAGTTGGATTTATATAAAAGGATAATGTAGTTGGCAATGGAGGGAGAAAGAGAGAGAGGATTTTTTGGACTATTAGGGTAAATAAGAAAAAGAGAGATATGGTTTTTTAAAATTATTATTGAATATTTTAAATTTTAAATTTATAAATATCAATAATTTTTTTAATATAATAATATATTAATATAAATAAATATTATAGTTAGAAATTAAAAGTTAAATAAATTCCGTTAATTCACTTATTATTTAAGTCAATTAATACATTTCATTTTGACTAACTCAGACTTTTTACAAAATCGACTTCATTGTTATTGGGAAAGTGGATATTGAATATGTGTGAGAAAGTGAACATTGAATATGATTATGGTTTTGGCCATTTGGAATTTAGAAAGGTGAGTGGAAGATTAATGATTAGAAAAATGACAAAATGAAAAATATTAAAATATATGAGTGGGTTACTCTTTATGATGATAAATTACAAACAGTGCCAGCTAAGGTTGTTCTAAGTGTTGCATAAAAAACAAGACAGTTTCTTCCACAAATTGATCTTGGTTTAAAAAATTACAGAAAGCTAGTAGTGGCCTGCAACTTGTTTACCACATAATTGTTCTACTTTTATTTCTTATCTTCTTTCTATAAATAAATAAACAAGTTTGGAGAATTTTATATATATACATTTTTAAAATATATTAATAATAAATATTTATTAATTATTTTATACAAAAATATTAAAACTCTTATCTTACAATAAAATTGTGAGATGGATATAATTTCTAAAAATGAAAATAGTGTTACTCTTTCTATATTTTCTGGAATCTTTGGTCCAACCGACAGTGAGGTGAAGACAAGAACGGAAATAATATAGCTGGTTGGTTGGTATATGGTCCTACAAAATTAAACATCATTTAAATGTCACTATAATATTCATATTCTTTTTATTTATTAAGATTTTGATATCCTAACAAATATTTTATGAACACGGGAGGAAACTATCATTTTCGGTTATTTATATTATTTTACTTTTCTATTTTCAATATAAATAATTTGACCGACTCTTTTAGGCACGTAGATAATCTACTTTTAATATATAAAAATTAATTACTATGAAAATTATATTTTATATATGATAAAACTATTAATTCTAATTGTTATTTTACATTCATAATTATTATAATTTTATTAATAAATACTCACAATCTCAAATTATATTTTCTACGTATATCTTTCATAAATCTATATCGGAGAATGATCAGTAAAATCTTTAGACTCCCTGATTATTAGTTTGATTCTTTAAGTTGTTATTTTATTTATTTCTTACACAAAATTGCTTTCACTCATCTTGCTCTTCGTTCTCTCTTCCACCATTCTACAATTTTATTGGAAATTCACCATAGTCCATAGATAATTTCTATCAATTTTGATGAACAAGATTGTTATCACCCACGCAATGATAATGAAAAGAAAAGAAAATAACAATTGAGAAAGAAAAAAATGTTAGAGAGAAAGAAGAAAATTTTCTGTAGAGTTTTCTCTATGTCCACAAATTGTGAAAAATTTCTTTATTTACTTTGCAACTTCAAAATTCTGTTAATGCAATATTATGAGTTCCTTCTTCTCTTCATACAAGTATAAGGATTACTCCCTCTATTTATAGGTTTAGTTTAGCTTGCTCTCTAAGTCAAAGTCCAAAATTATAAAAGCCCAAAACAATTAACACTACTAAAAATAGGCCTAAGTCGAAATCCTGTATGAAGCAACATGCTTCGACACTTCGACACACTAATACAACTCGATACACTAGGTGATTCGATACTTCCTTGCTTCTGTCGGGCAACCTACTTCAACACAAGAAATTACAATTCAACACACCACCTAATTCATTTTGTCTAAGCTATCTACATTCATCATAACTCTTAGTCTTCTGAACACTTCGACATGCACTCCTTTTGTCATGATGTCTGCAATCTGATTCTTAGTTCTGCAGTGTTCCACATTCATCTCCCCATCTGCTACCTGCTCTCGAAGATAATGGAACCTCATTCCGATGTGTTTTCTTCGACCATGTGTTATCGGATTCTTCGCCAGATTGATAGATGACATGCTGTCAATCTTCATGGTAATTGCCCCCATGACTCTTTGTTGTTATCTTTTCGACCAGATTCACCATCCACATTGCTTGACATGCACAAAATGAAGCAAATATGTATTCTGCTTCGCACGACGATAATGCCACTACTGGCTCCTTTCTTGAACTCCAAGTAACTGGTGCACCACCTAGCATAAACACATAACCAACTATGGATTTTCGATCCTCAGCATCACTGTAACACCCCGAATTAAATAAGAGGATTATTTAAGTAAGTTAATAATATATTTAATAATTTAATTAAATAAATTGAATTATTGGATTATTATTATTATTATTATTATTATTTGGAATAATAATTAGTGGAAAATATATAAGTTGGAATAAGAGAAAAAGGGTCATTCATTTTGGTAAGGAGTTTTCACGTGAAACAGAGAAGCGGCTGAAAGGTGAAAAGTGGAGAAAGAGCAGAGGTTGAAGAACGGAAAAGCTTGAAGCTTAGAGATTGCCGGATTATCTCAGGTAAGGGGGGTTTATCGTCGCTTAATGGGTATTATAGATTAACATGTCATGGGTAGTGAGAAACCGTTGAATTGACCCTAATTGGGATTGTTGAATGCTGAAAGATTGTGATGAATAAACTGAGTTAAGCTGTAATTGAGTCCGTAATCGTGTGAGTCGTGTTTCCCCGAACGTGTAACTTTTTACGGAAATTGAATCGGAGGTCCGGAAGTCCTCCAACGGCGGAAAATGCGGAAACTCTGCATTCTGCCTTGTGTTAGCGCAGGAACTGCTGTTTTGTTTGCGTTAACCGGTTAACCCAGGGTGTTAACCGGTTAACACTGTTATAATTTGTGAAAATGTGCTGTTTTGCCTGCGTTAACCGGTTAACCCAGGGCGTTAACCGGTTAACACTGTTGCGTTTTGCCAGAAAATGTATTTTTGTCCTGCGTTAACCGGTTAACCCAGGGCGTTAACCGGTTAACACTGTTGGAAATTAGAAAAATTGGTATTTTAATGTTGTGAACGTAATTGGTGATTGGCCTATTTTAGTTGATTGTGAGGAATAATTTTGTTGGGTTTATGTTATGAAATGTTGATCCAAATATGTGGATCAGTTGTGTTAAAGTTGTTGAAAATACTGAGTTGTAGGCTTGATGAGCCAACGTTGATTATAAGTTGATTATGTTGAAAACATGGTTGTGTTGCTGTTATTATTATGTTGTCGGAATTTAAAGTCGTGTATGCCATGTACATTCATATGCATTAAGTCGGAGCTTTGCTCACACCACGTTGGCCTGGATTGGCAAAATTTTAAGTTGAAAGTTGAAGGCTTATGCCTTGATGCCCACTAAAATGGCAATGATTTTAAGTTGGGAGTTTTACTCCGAATGGTACCACATGCATGACGAGTCGAGTCTCATTAGAGTTGCATTCTGTTGGTTTGTTGTATGTGTATCAGTGGTATTGATCTTGAGTATGTATATGAGTTGTGCTGATATTGGGTGATTAACGAGTTAAATTACTTAACATAACATGATAATTTATAATGTTTGTTACATCGATTGAGGAACTCACCCTTACAATTATTTTTCAGGTAACGAGCAATGAGTTGAGTAGAAGCTAGTGCTTGGAGTCTAGTGTAGTCAGCGTAGTGGGTCATGCTCTGATAGATGTAACATCGGGACGGGATGTTTTAATTGTTTATTGTCGGTTGTTGAACCATTTTTCATGTAATACGTTATATGTTTGTGGAATGGTTGAGTTGATTTATATCCGCTGCGAATTGTGCAAAAAATGTTATTTTGATTAAATAATGAGCATGACAGTTATTATGTTGTTAAGTGTTGTGTGACACCCTTGGTGCATAATTACTCTGATTGATATGTGTTATTTTAATTAAATATTTGGGGTATTTTAGAAGGGTGTTACATTAGTGGTATCAGAGCAGGTCAGTCTGTCCGGCCAGTTGTCGTGTCGTTACTGTCTAACAATTGTGTAATTGTTACTAGTCTAACTTTTAAGTTGTGTTGTAGTGATAAGTTGAAATGGCTGGGAGGAATGACGCTGCAATGGCTGCCGCCATGCAAGCGATGGCACAAGCTGTGCAGAACTTGCCAAATGCTGGTGGTGATGCTGGATCACGTAGCTTGGCGACTTTTCAGAGAGAGAATCCGCCGGTGTTTAAAGGGAAGCATGATCCAGATGCAGCCTTGGGATGGTTGAAAGAGATTGAGAGAATCTTCCGTGTTATGGATTGCACTCCAGCTCAGAAGGTTCGGTATGGTACTCACATGCTAGCAGTCGAAGCTGATGACTGGTGGCTAGAGACTCACGAGAGGTTGACCGTGGCAGGTGAAGACATTACTTGGGATGTATTCCGTAGGGAATTTCTGAGAAAGTATTATCCGGAAGATGTCCGTGGTAAGAAGGAAATCGAGTTCCTTGAGCTGAAGCAAGGAAACATGTCTGTCACTGATTATGCTGCGAAATTTGTGGAGCTGTCCAAATTTTATCCTCATTACACTGGTGCTGGTGCTGAATTTTCAAAGTGCATCAAGTTTGAGAACGGATTGCGCTTTGAAATTAAGAAGGCTGTTGGGTATCAGAAGATACGCATTTTTACTGAACTGGTTGATAGCTGCAGGATATTTGAAGAGGACAATAATGCTCATTACAAGATTGTCAGTGACCGCAAGGGAAAGCAGCATCAAAACCGTGGCAAGCCGTATGATGCTCCAGTGGGAAAAGGGAAACAAGGAGCTGCTCCGGCTCAGAGGACTAGTAGGGGAGGTGCTCTTGCTGGTATAGTTTGCTTCAAATGTGGTCAGGCTGGTCATAAGAGTAATGTATACACTGCTGAAGTAAAGAGGTGTTTTCGTTGTGGTAAGACTGGTCATGCAATGGCTGATTGCAAGCACAAGGAAATGATTTGTTTTAATTGTGGCGAAGAAGGGCATATTGGAAGTCAGTGTCAGAAGCCAAAGAAATCTCAGACTGGGAAGGTGTTCGCATTGACCGGAACTCAAACCTCCTGTGAGGACAGACTTATCCGAGGTACATGTTTCATATATGGTACTCCTTTAATTACTATTATTGATACCGGTGCTACCCACTGTTTTATTTCTGCTAACTGTGCTCGAAGACTGGGTTTAAAATTGTCCGCTTTGGATGGTGAATTGATTGTTGAGACCCCAGCTAAGGGATCAGTAACTACTTCTTTGGTATGTTTAAAATGTCCTTTGTCGATCTTCGATAAAGATTTCTATGTTGATTTAGTATGTTTGCAGTTGGATGGGATGGATGTAATTCTTGGTATGAACTGGTTAGAGTATAATTATGTTCATATAAATTGTCATCATAAGTCGGTGAGGTTTTCCACTTCTGAAGAGGAAGGAGTTGACTTATTACCTTTCAGAGAATTGCGAAAATTGATGAAAGAGGGAGCTCAGATGTTTTCTTTGATGGCGACGTTGTCGGTTGAAAGTAAAGCTAAGATAGAGGAACTGTTAGTGGTGAAAGAATTCCCTGAAGTTTTTCCTGATGAAATTCCTAGTGTGCCGCCAGAGAGGGAAGTTGAATTTACTATTGATCTGGTACCTGGTACTAGGCCTGTTTCGATGGCACCGTATAGAATGTCGGCATCTGAATTGTATGAATTAAAGAAGCAATTGGAAGACTTACTTGAGAAGAAGTTTATAAGACCAAGTGTGTCGCCGTGGGGAGCTCCAGTGTTGCTAGTAAAGAAGAAAGAGGGTAGTATGAGGCTTTGTATTGATTATAGACAATTGAATAAAGTAACGATCAAGAATAAGTATCCACTACCGAGGATAGATGATTTGATGGACCAATTAGTGGGTGCTTGTGTGTTCAGTAAAATTGATTTGAGATCGGGCTATCATCAGATCAGAGTGAAAGATGAAGACATCCAGAAGACAGCGTTCAGAACTCGGTATGGACATTATGAGTATTCTGTGATGCCTTTCGGTGTGACTAATGCGCCGGGAGTATTTATGGAATACATGAATCGTATTTTCCATACTTATCTGGATCATTTTGTGGTAGTATTTATTGATGATATTTTGATTTACTCTAAGTCCGAAGGAGAGCACCAGGAACATTTGAGATTAGTATTGGAGGTTTTGAAAGATAAGAGATTGTATGCGAAGTTGTCCAAGTGTGAGTTTTGGTTAAGAGAAGTCAGTTTTCTCGGCCATGTAATTTCAGGAAAAGGTATTGCTGTAGATCCTTCCAAGGTAGAAGCTGTATTGCAATGGGAAACTCCTAAGCCGGTTACCGAGATTAGAAGCTTTTTGGGATTAGCTGGATATTATAGAAGATTTATTGAAGGATTTTCTAAGTTAGCACTTCCGTTGACTAAATTAACTTGCAAAGGTAAAGCTTTCGTGTGGGATGTTCAGTGCGAAGAGAGTTTTAATGAATTAAAGAGGAGATTGACGTCGGCGCCGGTTTTGACTTTGCCAAATCCGGGGGAACCGTTTATAATTTACTGTGATGCTTCGTTGATGGGTTTGGGAGGTGTGCTCATGCAAAATAATAAAGTAATTGCTTATGCGTCGCGACAGTTGAGAATTCATGAAAAGAACTATCCTACGCATGACCTTGAACTTGCTGCTGTAGTGTTTGCGCTAAAACTTTGGAGGCATTACCTTTATGGTTCCAGATTCGAAGTTTTCAGCGATCATAAAAGTTTAAAGTATCTATTTGATCAGAAAGAGCTGAACATGAGACAACGTAGGTGGTTCGAATTGCTTAAGGATTATGATTTCGGTTTGAATTATCATCCAGGAAAAGCAAATGTTGTGGCCGATGCTTTAAGTAGAAAGACCTTGCATGTGTCAGCAATGATGATTAAGGAGTTGGAATTAATTGAGCAATTTCGGGATATGAGTTTGGTTTGCGAAGTAACACCGCAGAGTGTGATGCTAGGAATGCTAAAGATTAATAATGATTTTATGGATAGTATCCGAGAGGCACAGAAATTGGATGTGAAATTAGTAGATATCCTTAATCGTTGTGGTCAATCAGAGAAAAGTGACTTTACGGTTGATGCGAGAGGTGTGTTGAAATTAGGGGAAAGAATTTGTATTCCTGACGACGCAATTTTGAAGAGAAGTATTCTAGAGGAGGGTCATAGAAGCAGCTTGAGTATTCATCCAGGAGCTACTAAAATGTATCAGGATTTAAAGAAATTATTTTGGTGGCCCGGAATGAAAGAAGATGTGGCTCGTTTTGTGTATGCGTGCTTAACTTGTCAGAAGTCGAAGATTGAGCATCAGAAGCCTGCTGGGTTGATGCAACCGTTAGACGTTCCAGAATGGAAATGGGATAGCATTTCTATGGACTTTGTAACGGGGCTGCCTGCTACCTTACGAGGGCATGATTCGATTTGGGTGATCGTTGATAGGCTCACGAAGTCGGCTCACTTCATACCTATTAACATCACTTACCCAATTGCGAAGTTGGCAGAGATTTACATCCGAGTAGTTGTAAAGTTGCATGGTGTTCCTCTGTGTATTGTGTCGGACAGAGATCCGAGGTTTACATCGGGATTTTGGAAAAGTCTGCAAGATTCGTTGGGATCTAAGTTGAGGTTGAGTTCGGCATATCATCCTCAAACTGATGGCCAAACTGAGAGAACTATTCAGTCATTGGAAGATTTACTGAGGGCTTGTGTTCTTGAACAAGGAGGTTCGTGGGACACTTATCTTCCATTGATCGAGTTCACATACAATAATAGTTACCATTCTAGTATCGGAATGGCGCCTTTTGAAGCATTATATGGTCGTAGATGTAGAACTCCGTTGTGTTGGCACGAATCTGGTGAGAGTGTAGTACTTGGACCAGAGTTAGTTCGAGAAACTACCGAGAGAGTGAAGTTTATCCGGGAGAAGATGAAAGCTTCTCAGAGTAGGCAGAATAGTTACCATGACAAGCGGAAGAAGGATTTAGAATTTCAAGCTGGTGACCATGTGTTTTTGAGAGTCACGCCTGTGACCGGAGTTGGGAGGGCTTTGAAGTCTAAAAAGCTCACTCCTCGCTTCATTGGTCCGTATCAAATCTTAGAACGGGTTGGAAGAGTTGCTTATCGGGTGGCGTTACCACCTAATCTTTCGAATTTGCATGATGTATTCCATGTGTCGCAGCTTCGGAAGTATATCTCAGATCCGTCTCATGTGGTTAGTATGGATGATGTGCAAGTGCGAGATAATTTAACAGTAGAGACAAAGCCTGTGCGAGTTGAAGATCGTGAAACAAAGACTCTTCGAGGAAAAGAGATGGGGTTGGTTAAAGTCGTTTAGTTGGGAGCTGCGGGCGAAAGCATGACATGGGAACTTGAGAGTCGGATGAAGGAGTCTTATCCAGAGTTATTTGCTTGAGGTATGTTTTCGAGGACGAAAACTCTTTTAGTAGGGGAGAGTTGTAACACCCCGAATTAAATAAGAGGATTATTTAAGTAAGTTAATAATATATTTAATAATTTAATTAAATAAATTAAATTATTGGATTATTATTATTATTATTATTATTATTATTTGGAATAATAATTAGTGGAAAATATATAAGTTGGAATAAGAGAAAAAGGGTCATTCATTTTGGTAAGGAGTTTTCACGTGAAACAGAGAAGCGGCTGAAAGGTGAAAAGTGGAGAAAGAGCAGAGGTTGAAGAACGGAAAAGCTTGAAGCTTAGAGATTGCCGGATTATCTCAGGTAAGGGGGGTTTATCGTCGCTTAATGGGTATTATAGATTAACATGTCATGGGTAGTGAGAAACCGTTGAATTGACCCTAATTGGGATTGTTGAATGCTGAAAGATTGTGATGAATAAACTGAGTTAAGCTGTAATTGAGTCCGTAATCGTGTGAGTCGTGTTTCCCCGAACGTGTAACTTTTTACGGAAATTGAATCGGAGGTCCGGAAGTCCTCCAACGGCGGAAAATGCGGAAACTCTGCATTCTGCCTTGTGTTAGCGCAGGAACTGCTGTTTTGTCTGCGTTAACCGGTTAACCCAGGGTGTTAACCGGTTAACACTGTTATAATTTGTGAAAATGTGCTGTTTTGCCTGCGTTAACCGGTTAACCCAGGGCGTTAACCGGTTAACACTGTTGCGTTTTGCCAGAAAATGTATTTTTGTCCTGCGTTAACCGGTTAACCCAGAGCGTTAACCGGTTAACACTGTTGGAAATTAGAAAAATTGGTATTTTAATGTTGTGAACGTAATTGGTGATTGGCCTATTTTAGTTGATTGTGAGGAATAATTTTGTTGGGTTTATGTTATGAAATGTTGATCCAAATATGTGGATCAGTTGTGTTAAAGTTGTTGAAAATACTGAGTTGTAGGCTTGATGAGCCAACGTTGATTATAAGTTGATTATGTTGAAAACATGGTTGTGTTGCTGTTATTATTATGTTGTCGGAATTTAAAGTCGTGTATGCCATGTACATTCATATGCATTAAGTCGGAGCTTTGCTCACACCACGTTGGCCTGGATTGGCAAAATTTTAAGTTGAAAGTTGAAGGCTTATGCCTTGATGCCCACTAAAATGGCAATGATTTTAAGTTGGGAGTTTTAGTCCGAATGGTACCACATGCATGACGAGTCGAGTCTCATTAGAGTTGCATTCTGTTGGTTTGTTGTATGTGTATCAGTGGTATTGATCTTGAGTATGTATATGAGTTGTGCTGATATTGGGTGATTAACGAGTTAAATTACTTAACATAACATGATAATTTATAATGTTTGTTACATCGATTGAGGAACTCACCCTTACAATTATTTTTCAGGTAACGAGCAATGAGTTGAGTAGAAGCTAGTGCTTGGAGTCTAGTGTAGTCAGCGTAGTGGGTCATGCTCTGATAGATGTAACATCGGGACGGGATGTTTTAATTGTTTATTGTCGGTTGTTGAACCATTTTTCATGTAATACGTTATATGTTTGTGGAATGGTTGAGTTGATTTATATCCGCTGCGAATTGTGCAAAAAATGTTATTTTGATTAAATAATGAGCATGACAGTTATTATGTTGTTAAGTGTTGTGTGACACCCTTGGTGCATAATTACTCTGATTGATATGTGTTATTTTAATTAAATATTTGGGGTATTTTAGAAGGGTGTTACAATCACTACACCAACTTGAGTCGATGTATCTCATTAGTTTGCATTATTTTCCTTCATCAGCTGCAGGAAACAAAATTCCATAGTCGAGGGTTCCTTTTAGATACCTTAGTATCCTTTTCGCCGCTGCGGGATGTGATACATTTAGCTTCTGCATGAATCTACTCACCATACCTACACTGTATGCTAAGTCGGGTCTTGTGTGACAAAGGTATCAAAGTGACCCAATAAGTCTTATATATTGGGTTGGGTCGACATCATCTGAATCTGAATCTTTCGACAGTTGTAATCTAGGCTCAGTTGGAGTCGAAGTTAGGTTGCAATCTTGCATCTCAAATCTCTTGAGCATTTCGCATGTATACCTTCTTTGATGCATCATCAAACCTTTACCACTCTTGTAGAATTTGGTGCCAAGGAAATATGAAATATCACCCAGATCTGACATTTCGAATTCCTTGTTTAGATCACCTTTGAAGTCTTTGATCTCCTTCTTGCAGCTACCTATTATCAACAAGTCATCGACATAGAGACATATTATAAGCAATTCTCCCTTGGTTCTTCTTACATATACTCCATGTTCAGTTGTGCACTTCACAAATTCCTTCTCTCTTAGAAAGCCATCTATCTTCTTGTTCCAAGATCTTGGAGCTTGTTTAAGTTCGTACAGGGCTTTATGCAGCATGTACACCTTTCTTTCTTCGCCCTGTTTCACAAACCCATCTGGTTGTGCAACATGAACTTCTTCTTCTAAGGGACCATTCAGGAATGCACACTTCACATCCATCTGACACATCTTCCATTTGTTCATGTTTGTTATACCAACAACCAACCTGATTATTTTGATCCTAGCAACAGGTGCAAAAACTTCGTCGAAGTCGATTCCTTCTTTCTGAAGAAATCCTTTCGCCACAAGTCTCACTTTATGTCGAGTCACTTCTCCTTTGGGATTCAACGTATCCTTGTATACCCATTTCACATCTATTGCCTTCTTAACTTGGGGAAATTCGACAAGCGACCAAGTGTTGTTGACTTCGATTGACTTTAGTTCTTCATTTATTGCTTTCTCCCACTTAGAATCTTTCAATGTCTCAACTGCAATGATTGGTTCCGCATCTGTGTAGAAAACATAGTGTACCAGCTCACCTTCTTCATTGACTATATCATCTGATCTAATGACATATTCTTGCAACCTTGCAGGCATGTGTCTTGCTCTTTGAGGTCTGCTTGGGCCTGCTTCACCTCTGACTTCTTGTTGAACTTCTCTTTCAACTTCATTAGCTGGTTCATCACATAATATTTTCAATGAATCCTTATTAACATTCTCAGTCCAATCCCATTTCTTAAGCTCATCTATGATCACATCCCTGCTGATCACCACTTGCTTGTTTACTGGGTTGAATAACTTGTATCCTCCAGTCAAATCATATCCTATCAGGATCATCTGACTCGACTTGTCATCAAGTTTTCTTCTCAACTGATTTGGCACATGTCTATGTTCTATAGATCCAAACACCTTCATATGACTCAATCTAGGCTTGACACTAGACCAATATTTTTCTTGCGTGATTCCTTCTAACTTCTTCGTCAAACATCTGTTCAGGATATATGTTGCATTCGACACAGCTTCTCCCCATAATTCTTTGAGTAGATGCTTGTCTTTAAACATGTTTCTCACCATATTCATGATGGTTCTATTCTTCTTTTCTGCGACTCCATTCTGCTATGGAGTGTAGGGTGGCACCACCTTGTAGCACCTCAAATTTGCACCCCCTACTCATGCATTCATTTCATTTTTTTTAGGTCATTAACATTACATAGTGCATTGCATCATATCAGCTAGAACTGGCATCAAGAGAATTCATCTGTGCAAGAGACCAAGCATTTCCTTGAGATGAAAGCCATATGGTTGTTCTAGAGAGCTTATGTGAACCCAAGGTTCATTTTGAAGCAACTTGACCAAGTGCTAGAGGCTCAAAGTCATCAGTACATGTCCAGGTCATCTAGGGGCCATAAAAGTCAACTGAAAGTCAACTGAGGGCTAGGAGGTGGAGAAATGGTCTGAGACACTTCATTCATGTCCAAAAGAGGTTTATTCATCATGTCAAACATCTACCTTGAAGGTTTTGAAGCCAGATCAAAAGTTTCCAAAAATGGAAAGTGACCTGTAATTTCAAGTTTCCAAAAATGGCAAGTTTTTGGTCCACTTTCAACTTGACTTTCCAACATCAAAGAAGCTTCAAATGAAATTTTGTCCAACATGAAAGTTGAATATCTTTCTCTCCCATTTCCAAAAAATCCAAGATCATGAGCATCTAATGAATGGTTGGGAAGTTATGATCCAATGATTGCCAAGTGTGCTTGAAACTTCAAAGTGCCATAACTTTTGATCCAAAACTCCAATTTAGGCCACTCTTTTTGCAAATTGCTTATTTTGACCTATAATTTCCAAATCTATCATTGCATTGCATGGAAAAATCTCATATGATCATTGGTGCATACATGTGATTTTTGGAGGGAAAATGAAGGATTTGAATTTGGTGCATGCTACAAGTTTTTTAACCATTCCATCATGTTCATAGGCTCATTTTAAGTGAAAATACACCATGCATGCTACTGTTCACGTTCATATTTGCCATGCATAAGGTGAATTTTCCAATTGTGCATAACACCTCATATCTCATTAAACTTTCATTAGCCATTGCAAATTACCATTACAAAGTAATTAGGGGGTAGTATAAAGCCTTAATCATAACAGAAATTTCATTCTAACAACTTCTAGATCTATATTTGAGATTTCCCTCCATTTTTTCTCTCATCTCAAACTTCAAAATTTTCCACATAACATAGCAATTTTCTTGCATATTCTGGATCGTGAGTGTTGTTGATGAAGATTCAAGCATTTATTTGAAGAATTCGAGCCAAGATCAAACACATCAATCTCAAGAACATGAAGATGAAAGTTGAAAATTGATCAAGATCTAAGCCTTTCCAAGCTTCAATTTCTACATCAAGCTTCATAACATCAATATAGGAGTGAATATGGAGATTGCTAGGCCTTAAATCCACTGTTTCCATTGATTGCTCTTCAAGAAGGTGAAATTTCGAATCTCATGTTTCTCCATTCTATTGCCATGTTTAGGTAGAGCTTTTCATGCTGAAAATTCTGATATAAAATTCATTGAAAACGGATGGATATTGAGTGAGTTATGAGAGATTAAAGTTTGGTTGTTGAATTTTCTTTCCTTCGATTCGCACTGGTTATTAAGAATTAGGACTAATAAATGTTGGATTCATGATCTACATGCAAAGACGAGTCGATTGGTATGTAGATTGCAAAATTCTGCAAAAAAAATCATGAACATGCACTGTTGGTCGTCGGACGCAAGGAAGAAGACGGTGGAAACCACCGTGTTCCACCGTCCATGAATAGTGTCATAGCGTCTGGTTCTGCTAGGGTTTTCGCTCCCTGCTGGCGTCCATGCAAGCGTCCCATTGGCAAGATGATTGGCTCTTGTTTCCTTGACTCGTCCACGTGCGCGTTGACTTGCTGATGTAGGCGCCACATCAATTAATTGAACGCGGCGTTTCGTAGCTAACGCATTTGTCCTCCCTTCGATTCCCAGCCATGTACAATTGTGATTTTATTTTGTCCCAACGCATTTTCACTTGCACACACGGTTCGATTCCAGCCTCTAGCATATTTTTCAAATTAACCAAACCATTTTCTCATTTCCCTCAATATTTTCATGTACATGATCCATTTTACTTCATTATTTTCTTCCAACTTTGAAAAATCATAATAAATTGAAAATTAATCCAAATCACCTCCAATTTTTTGCTACATGTTCATATGGATGTCTATTATTTCGTGATGTTGATTTCATGATTTTATCATTTCTGGAATTTAAATTGTGTTTCTATCTTTGGACATGTGTGCAAATGTGACATGCTTCATTCATTCTATTGTGAAATGCTCATACATTGGCCAATTGATTTGAAATTTGGTATGCCGATTCCGAACATGTTGCATGATATTTGAGGCTTGGTTGTGCATTTTTATCATTTTCCATCTCTGTTTTGGACACATGAATGTATGGTGTGACAATGTGTGTCACACAATTTGATGTCCTACTTGTGCATTTTCATTTCTAGGTCAATTGAGCTCCTCTGTTCCTAATTTTTGGCATGATGATTGTGTTTGACATGTTGTGTGTACATAAAAAATTTCATGATTGTTTGATTCATTTCTGATTTAATATGGAATTTTGATTCTTGAAGTCCAATTATGTGCATTGTGATTGCCTTTGCCTTATCATGATTGGTTGATGGATTTTCCTTGTGATTTGAGTTTGGTCCTTTTCAAGACATGTTCTTATGTGTTTAAATGAGCTTCATGTTGAATATTGGTTGCTGTTTTGACTTTTTGCTCTACCTTTGACCCTAGCCTTTGCACTAGTGGTTTGTACTCACTTTTTGAGCTTTGCATTTCAGGTTCAAGCAATTAGTTCTAATGGATGATGTGATCTCCTTGTTTGAGATGTAATTTACTTTGTTCAACTAATTTTGATTGTGTTGTAGGTTCCTTGGTGATGAACTCACTTGAGTTGTTGACTTGCATTGTGTATATTGGTTGTCCCACTGTTGACTGTCTGTTTGGTTTGTCTGAGTACTATACTGATTGTTTAGCTTTTGTACAGGTACTTTAGTAGCTTTAACTCATTGCTTGAGTTACTTTGCTTTGATTGTGGTTGGCATACCACCTAGGTAATCATCCTCTAACTCCATGTAGTCTGGAAGCCCTGTCGTTTCTTTTGGCAGGCATTTGGCTGAAGTCCTCCTTAAGAGGCAATGACTGTGATTGTTTATATTTGTGCCATGTACTTCAAGTCCTCCTAAGTGAAGAGGCAATTGACAGATAGAAGGGATTAGCAATCAATCCCCTGTTAATCGTTGAGTCGTTCATTATGCTCGCACTACGTGCTGACGCTCTTGAACCTAACCCAAGATCTTTGTACATAGAGTCAGTCAAGTGGAGTAGGGTCCCACATTCTGGATCCCTACGTTTTCATTGATTCAAGCTCACCCAGGCCCGGGTTAAGAGCTATGAGGTCTTATCCCCATTACCTTTTCATCTGCTCACCCTGACGGTCAATGTCAGTGGTTAAGAGCCCTTCATACCCTTCCAGTATTGGCTTGTTTGTCGAGGTTGATATGACCCCTTGACTAAAGCCCAGCCTTGTATGAGCCACTTGTTTGCATATAGAGAGTGATACTTGTTCACCTGTGTTGCTTACTTGCTGTGTGATTGACTTGCTTCCTGTGCGAGTTAGGTTCTGGTTAGAGACCTCAACTTAGGGATCGTATGCATGACAACTTCTAGGCTCGAGTCGTAGTCTCCCTGGTAGTTTGTTGTCTCCCTAGTCTCTGGTTAGGACAGTTTTTTCCCTGTTAAGGGGAACTACGTCGCCCTGATCCTCATACCAGATGAGGTACGTAGGCAGGAGATTGAGCTGATCTCTTCGGGCGCCCTTTTTCTTTTTCAACCCTCTTGTGTGTTTGTTTGGAGTCTGATGTAAGTCCAGCGATTGACATTCGGTTTCCCGTTTGTTTGCGTTTCTTGGCTTGGAGTCTGATGTTAGTCCAGCGATTGGCATTCGGTTTCCTGTTTGTGTTTGTGTGTTCGGAGTCTGATGTAAGTCCAGCGATTGGCATTCGGTTTCCTGTTTGCGTTTCCTTATTCGGAGTCTGATGTAAGTCCAGCGATTGGCAATCGGTTTCCCGTTTGTTTCTTGTTTGTTTGGAGTTAGATGTAAGACCATCGATTGGTATTCCGTTTCCAGTTGTGTGTTTGCTTTGACGTCTTAGCGTCTCCGCTTAGCGTTTTGTTTGGCGTGCGTTAGCCGAGCTACGAGTGCTCTGATTCTTACTCTGGTTAGAGAAGATACGTATGCATAGGATGCGATATCCTAGCGAGCATGTTCCCCATTTCCCCGAACTACGTCGACTCTGATGTGTGTGTCTGATAAGCTACGTAGGCCCAGGATGCGACATCCTACCGAGTCATCTTCTTCCGTCTTTCACCTGTGTTATTCCATTCCGGTTTGTGCAGTATTGAGCAGTTTTGTTTAGCAACCTTATTCTATTCTTTTTTAGCGTGGATCCCGTCGAGTACGATGGATGCGTAGGGGTGCTAATACCTTCCCTTCGCATAACCGACTCCCGATCCTAGCAATCTCTGGTCGTAAGACCATTCCTTTCCCTTTTTCAGGTTTACTTCGAGCGTTTCCTTTCCCTCCTTTGGGATAAATAACGCACGGTGGCAGCTCTGTGTCTTTTCCCGCCGGTTGATTTTCGCGAATGCGACAGCTGGCGACTCTGCTGGGGAATACTTCCCTAAGCGAGTCAATCCTAGCGCTCTTTAGGATAGTTGTGGTTGCTTTTACTGCTTTATTTATTGCATTCATTATTATGCTGTGCTTGTATATATGTGCATATGTGTTTGCATGCATCATATTATCATTGTGTTGGCTGTGTATCTGTTGCTCTATTGGGTGGGAGTTACAAGAGGTAAAAGGCCCAATACCCAGGCTATGAGTGAACTTTAGGACACCTAGGAATAGAGTGATTCATGGGAAGCGGGTGGTATGGCGCCACTTAGCGGAACATGGTATCACAAGCAATTCAGATTCTGATGGGGTATTATCGTTGCATACACCTGGTGTCCATATGATGATATTCTTGAAAGGGTCGTTTATCCTGCGTTTCTCTTGACCTTACCTTGGCCTAGATGACACCCGTGAGTTGGGAGGGAATGAACATTACAGGTACTATTGGTGACTTGATCTGTTGGTGCTCGTGTCCTGCTGGTGACTGTTGTTTGGGTCCTGTTGGTGACTTGGTTCTGAAATATGGGTTCTAGATGACCTTGATTGGTGGTTTCTGATGCCGAGTTCATGCCGAAGTTCTGATCCTGTGCCTTGTGATACACAGCCAACCAGTCATGGTCTCATCATTTGCATCATAGCATGTTTATTTTCAAAAAAAAAAAGTAATGCAAGAAAAAAAGAGAAAAGAAAAAGAAAAAAAGCTAATTTGCTCATGCATATCATTTTTCAGGTTTATTCAGGAGTCGGTTCACTTCAAGAGATGGCAGCCATTCCCGAGTTGAAGAGGAAAACTTGCACCTACAGTTTTTACCGTGAGCTGTTGACAGCTTTGGCGGAATTGGGTAACCTTGTGACCGGCTGTAATCAGAAGGTGTTTGATGATCAGTATGGGGATATTCTGACATTATTGAAGATGGTGGTTGATCCGGTACCTTTGTAGACTCTCTTACAGTTCTATGATCCCGAGCTCCGTTGCTTCACTTTCCAGGACTATCAGTTGGCGCCCACTCTTGAAGAGTACTCCATCCTTATGAATGTTCGAATCAGATACCAAGTTCCTTTCCTAGATGTGCCAAAGGAGGTGGATTTCAGGGTTGTCGCTAAGGCTCTTTATCTGAGTATCAAAGAAGTGAGTGACAATTGGAAACCAAGTGGTGATGTTGTGGGTTTGTCTTTGAAGTACCTGGTGAGAATGGCTAAGGAAGAAGCAAAGAAAGGAAATTGGGTAGCTTTCAACGCTCAGTTAGCTGTCATGATTTATGGAATTGTCTTGTTCCCTAGTACGCCTAATTTTGTGGACCTCGCAGCAATCACTATTTTCATTGGAGGAAACCCGGTGCCTACCTTGTTAGCTGACACTTATTATGCTATACACAACAGGCATGGTAAGGGTGGAGCTGTCAGGTGTTGTCTTCCGTTGCTACTCAAATGGTTCTTGTCTTTTCTGCCTACCAGTGGACCTTTTGTGGATACTCAGAGCACTCATAAATGGACTTAGAGGATCATGTCGCTCACATCTTATGATATCAAATGGCAAGCTTACAGGTTTGATGTGCGTAATGTCATTATGAGTTGTGGAGGGTTTCGTAATGTTCCACTCATAGGGACTAAGGGTTGCATCAATTACAATCCGGTTCTTTCTCTCCGGCAGTTGGGTTTTGTCATGAATGAAAGGCCACTAGATGCTGAGATAGCTGAGAGTGTGTACTTTGAGAAGCGGAGTGACCCAACTAGATTAGAGCAAGTGGGAAAGGCTTGGGAGACGATTGGTGTCAAGGATGGATCTGTTTTAGGGAAGAAGTTTGTTATTGCTATGCCTGCCTACATTGAATGGATCAAGGATAGAGTTAAGACTTTGTTGTTACCCTATGACAGGATGGAACCTTTGCAAGAGCAACCACCTTTGATACATTCTGAGAATGTGCCTGCTGAGCAGTACAAACAAGCCTTGATGGAGAATCGCCGGTTGAAAGAGAAGGAACAAGATATCCAGTTGGAGCTTTACAAAGCGAAAGCCGACAAGCTGAATTTGGCTCACAAACTCAAAGGAGTGCAAGGTGAAAGCGCTAGAAGATTGAAGAGCAAGAAGAGGTCCTATGAGGAGATAGAGACAATGTTGAATGAAGAGCGCCATGAACGCTTGAGGTTGCAAAAAGCGGAAGTCAATTACCAAAAGAAGATACGAGACTTGGAGAGGCAGCTTAAGGACAAAGATGCTCAGTTGAAGAAGGAAGTAGACCTAAGGCATGCAGTAGAGGGCCAACTCAGAGAAGAAGTGGTGGAACTCAGAGTGCAACTGGAAGAGAAGCTCACTCCTTTACCTGAATGTTCAGAGTGTGACCGGTTGATTGATCAGTGCCAGTACCTGAAGACTCTCATTCCTGGAGGGCGACGTTCTTAGTTTGTCTTGTTGTTTATTTTGAGAATCACCTCCAGGATTGTTGGATGGTGTCATACCCCAAAAATTACCCATCATTTTTCCTAAAAAAAAAAAAAAAAAAAAAAAAAAAAACGAAAAAAAAATGAAAAAAAAAACGAAAAAAAAAAAAAAAAAAAAAAGGAGAATTTTTTTTTTAATTAATTAATTAATTAATTAAATAATTAAAATAAATAAATAAATAAAATATAACAAATTATTTTGGACTTGGGTCTCCCTCATTCCAAGCCCATTACCCACGAAATTAGTCTATAAATACTGAAGTTTCAGTAGGGGGAGTTAGACTTGGAGTTTACACTGGGAGATTCACTGGAGAAAGAAGGAAGAGAAGCAAAACACTCTGAGGTTTCCTTGGAACAAAACCTTGAGGAAAAAGAAAGAAAGAGAACAGAGAAGGACGGATAGAAACTTTGGCATAGGAACCCTGCCTACCCGGAGAATTCAGAGTAAAGAAACCCTGAAGGCAGCCCATCTGCACCGAAGCCATCGCCGTCCAATTCCCGCTGCCTAACTTATTCCGATACTACAAGTGGTCAATCCCTTCAACCTTGAATTGGCAAACAGGTTCACATATCCCAGGAAAAGGTTATTGGCTGGTATTCCACTTTATTTGTGGGATACCCTTGTGGAGTTTCACCCTAAATTAATTTTTAATGTATTAATTTCTAATGTATTAATTTTTTAATATATTATTTTTAATAATTTTAATGTGGAGTTTCATCCTAATTATATAATTAATTGTAAAACTTTGCCTTTGAATAAGTGATCTTGGACCTCTCTTTGTTGCCTTACGATTACGATATTACGGTCATGTCCCGCGAACGTGGGGATACCCTTAGCAAAGACCCTTCGGTTAAATCATCATAAAATAAATTATAGTCCCTCGGATGTTGCCTTCGAATATACAACTTTGTCCCTCGATGACCCTCTGATGTTGCCTACGGTTAAAAGATGATAGTCCCTTCGAATGCTAAGGTATCCTCATAACTGTTGCCTTCAATGACCAATCGATGACCCTACGATGACCCTTTTACATCCAAAGGATAAAACTACTTATTTCTCAATAATAAGGACAGTTTTACCCTCATAAGGATAGGAAATACTCATAAAGACCTTGGGTCGGTATAACTCTTAATTGCTGGCTCACAACCTAAAACATTTTTTCACACCTCACACCTTTCAAAATACCTTCAGAAAATCACCACTTGGTATACATTCATACTAGAATCATTACCGAGTTATATTTTTCTAAACAATTTTCAAAACTAAACGAGATAACCACTTTGTATACATTCATACAAGAATCATTACAAAGTTAAATTCTCTTTTCAAAACAATTTTCCAAACAATTCACAAACACTTTTTTAGACAAAAATAATATAAGTGATCGAGCAATTAAGAGCCCATGGATAACCATGGATACAAAGGGTGCTAACACCTTCCCTTTGTATAATGTACCTCCCGAACCCAAAATCTAAATTAAGGTCTTTCCTGTTCTTTTCCACCTTTCCTTATTGGATAAAAGAAAAGTCGGTGGCGACTCTTGCTAACCGCGACATTGCGATAAAAAACACAAAAAGTCCAGTTCACCGTATGACAGAACTGGCGACTCTGCTGGGGAGCCTAAATATTTAAAAAGAGAGGTTACCTTAAAAACAAGATCACTTATTCAATTTGTCTGATTTATTTTTAAGGGATTGCTTGGGTATGTTATGCTTGAGTGAAAGATCCTACACCCGGATCTAGTGTACCTTAGGTAAGTAGCAAGAGATCATCACGACTGTCCGGCGTATACTGGAATGGTCAAAATGATGGCTACGGTTAATGTGGCACTTTGGATGTCCTGATGTTCCTCATGTTAGTTGAGGAAATATTTGGCATTCGCGTGGTGTCATAAAAGCATTAACCAGACCTTTAGAACCCTAATTGACTCATCCTGGCCATTAGAAAGTAGTGAGATAACTGGCTTCGGTTCCGACTGGAGTTGGTTGAGACTCGATACTACACTCTTTGAGATTGGACTTTAGGGAAGCTTCGGTCAACCACTTGGTGTTGCACTGAAGTGGACTTAAGGAAAGGTCAATGATTTGAGATCCTTCTAGAACCCGGTTACTATTCTAAGACAGGTTGAACCAACCAAACTTCAGTGGGGAGGGTATTTACCTATGGAACTCACGCAAGCCTTAAAACCTAGGAATGATTGTTGTGTGACTTGCTTGTGCTTGTTATTTATATAACAACATGACATCATAACAACATAACATCATAACATCATGGCATTGTACTAACCATTTCAAGGATTTAGAGATTTAACTCTGCTAAAAAAAAAACAGAAAAAACAAAAACAAAAGCAAAAACAAAAGAGAAAAGAAAAAAAAAGCTCTTTTTGTTAGTTTATGCAAAGTTAAATCCCGAAAGTCCTTGAAAACATTTCATACATTGCATTGCATCGCATAACAGGTATTCTAAAGAATCAGTGTTCTCACGATTTTCCTATCAAACAGATTCCAGCAGATTCAAACAGATTGAACAATGGCTCTCGAACAAACTGTCAAAGATCTCCAGGCCCAGAATGCTCAATTCCAGGAAATGATGCTGAGCTTATCTAAGGGGCAGGAAGAACTGAAAGCTCTTTTGAGGGAGAAGAAGAAGGACCAGAAACCTGTGGGTTACATCAACCCGGGGAGAAGGCTTAAGCGACAGGTTACAGGAGTCAAGATTAGAATTCCGAAGGATTCAGAAGAAGAGACCGAGAATGATTCGGAGGATGAGAATCCTAATCTCGTCAATTCTGAGGACGACGATGAAGATTATGAACATGAACAGTACTCTCCGAAGGATGATAAGTACAAGTTGCTGGAAGAACGTATGCTAGCTATGGAGGGGCAGAAAGTGCCCGGTCTGGATTTCGAAAACTTGGGTCTGGTCTCTGATGTGGTCATTCCCCGCAAATTCAAGGTTCCCATTTTCTCTAAGTATGATGGTGCCTCTTGTCCTCAGATGCATCTAAGGGCTTATGTGAGAAAGATTCAGCCGCACACTACTGATAAGAAACTGTGGATCCATTTCTTCCAAGAGAGTCTGTCTGGCACACAGTTAGAGTGGTATTATCAGCTTGAGAGCTCTAACATCCGCACATGGACTGATTTAGCAACAGCTTTCTACAAGCACTACCAGTATAATTCTGAGTTAGCGCCTACTCGGCTACAGCTACAAAATATGACTATGGGCTCTAAAGAAAGTTTCAAAGAATATGCTCAAAAGTGGAGAGATTTGGCTGGCAGAGTCAAACCCCCTATGACTGATCGAGAGTTAGTGGACATGTTCGTGGGTACACTGACTGGCCCATTCTACAGCCATCTACTGGGAAGTTCCTCGTCAGGTTTCACTGAACTTATCTTGACAGGTGAACGGGTTGAAAGCGGCATTCGAAGTGGAAAGATACAGGCAGCTACTTCTGCAAGCACCAAAAAGTCCTATCAGGGAAAGAATGAATCAAATGCTGTGTACAGTGAGAGGAAGCATAACAAGAAGAATCGTGACCATACTGTTGGGGCAGTTACAATTGCCGCAACCCGTGCAACCCGTGCTCCGGTTCGCCATCCTGCTCCGTTGGTTGATAGACAAGAGGATATGTTCACTCTCCTTAGTGATGACGATGAAGTGGGAAGGACTGAAGAGAGGGATAGAAAAGTTGATGCCCTTGCTGAGAAGATCCGTGCCATGGAGTGTCAGAACTCTTTGGGATTTGATGTAACCAATATGGGCTTGGTTGATGGGCTGAGAATCCCTTACAAATTCAAGGCGCCATCCTTTGACAAATACAATGGCACTTCTTGTCCTCGCACCCATGTGCAGGCCTATTACAGAAAGATCTCCGCATACACTGACGACGAGAAGATGTGGATATACTTTTTCCAAGACAGCTTGTCTGGAGCGGCTTTGGACTGGTACATGGAGTTAAGGAGAGAATCCATTAGAAGCTGAAGGGATTTGGGTGAAGCCTTCTTGAGGCAGTATAAGCACAACATGGATATGGCTCCGAGCCGAACCCAACTGCAGAGCTTGTGTCAGAAGTCTGGTGAGAGCTTCAAAGAATACGCCCAGAGGTGGCGTGAATTAGCTGCCAGAGTGCAACCTCCTATGTTGGAGAGAGAGCTGACCGATATGTTTATCGGAACATTGCAGGGGGTGTTCATGGACCGTATGGGAAGTTGCCCGTTCGGTAGCTTTTCTGATGTGGTTATCTGTGGAGAGAGGACTGAGAGTCTCATCAAAGCAAGGAAGATTCAAGATTCTAGTTCTTCCTCTTCAAGTTCGAAGAAGCCATTTTCTAGGGCACCCCGAAGGAGGGAGGGTGAGACTAATGATGTGCACAGTCGGAGAAGTGTGAACAGAGGGCAGTATCGTCAGGTTTCCGTTGTGACCATCCCGGCACCCCAACCTCAATCTCAACAACAACAACATCCAAGACAACAACAACAACAACGCCCATTTCAGCCAAGACCGAGGATGCCGGATCGTCGTTTTGACCCGTTGCCAATGACATATGCTGAATTGCTTCCCGAACTGCTCAGGTTGGGGTTTGTTGAACTTCGCACCATGGCTCCGTTAACGAAGATACCTGCTGGGTATTGTAACACCCTTCTACCCGAACGACATATTTAATTATATTATCAGAGTACAACATGTAGAAGAGTTTACATTCCTTACAACATAACACTTATTTCATTTCAACATAACATATATTATTTAATATTTAAAACTTCGCAGCGGACAACAACACAATTATTATAATTCATCATATAACAATTCATAATAATGTTTCAACATTATCTCAACAAACATCTCAATATTAGTCATCATAAACAACGTAAATAATAATATATTATCTATCAAATCCCATAATCCCGGTGTCACATGACCAGAGCATTTGACTCGACTCTGTAGAATAACTCTACACTTATTCCTGGAACCTCAACAATATCTACTCCGCTTTATCTGCACATTGCTCATCATAGATGAACATAAACACATGCAGAAGGGGTGAGAATTACATTATTAAATAATAATATAACGACAGAAATATAAACATAAATATATTTCACATATACCAACACAGCTCATCATAATCATCATAATCAACATACTCATGAACATCAACAAAACAACATATCAATGCAATGCACACACCCATGCATGACTCAACACGACTCGGTATACCCATTTTGTGACCAACTACAGGATCACCACTCCCAGATTCATCACCATAGAATCCGAGTTCCCCGTAAGGAACCAAGCCTCTCAACAAGCCCGGAGTCAACAACATCATTGGAACTCAGTCCGTTCATCACTAGGCATCGGCCTTTCATGAATGCATGCACACCAAGCATTCATCATAATCAACATAGCAACAACAGCATCATATAGTCATGTTATCATCATCATTAACACATTCTATCATAAAAGCATATCACATCAGGCCACATAATCAAACACAGTATTATCGCACTCTACTAATATCTATACCACTCAAAGCAACGGGAATTGATCCCTCGTATACTATGCATCAGCTAAGTTACCTCGCTCAGCCTAAACAACCGAAACTGCACAACAACAGCCAAGAAAGACCACAAGTCTGCCCATACGCGTATTGCCTATGCTCATACGCGTATTGCCCACGCCTGACCAAATCCATACGCGTATTGGCCATTCCCATACGCGTATGCTACGCGTATCACTTCCCCATACGCGTACCACCAGAGACCATTTCACGTTCAAAATTCCATCTTCTTCATCCATACGCGTATTGCCTAGTGCCATACGCGTACCAGGCCATCTCATACGCGTATTGCCTAGTGCCATACGCGTATGACCAGAAACCAGATCTCCAGATCTGCCATGGCTTTCTCTACTACGAGATCTATCCAAATTCATCCTTCCACAGTCCAAATTTCGCACACAATCACTCATATCATCTAGTACAATTAGTCTCCTATTCGATTTCACAATCCTAACATCATTGCATATAATTTCTACGAATTCCTTCGACTAAAATCCCAATTTCGTTCACACAATATTTCACCATTTTCAGCATATTATTGTTTAATAAGGTTCAGACCCCTTACCTCTTTGGATTGAAGGAAGCTCTGAGCAATCTTTGGCCTTTTCCTCTTCCTTCTCTTTCTCTTCAGCGTTTCTCCCCCCTTTCTCGGACTCTGAGGCAGAACACGTGAAAACAACCTGAGTCCTCACTTTGGCCTCTTTTATCCAATTTCCACTTTTACCCTTCCACTCTTCATATTCCAATTATTTTATTTATTTAATTATTATTAAAATAAATAATATCTATAATAATAATAATAATAATCCAATAATTCAATTTTATTTAATTAAATTAATAAAATAATATTAACTCAATTAAATAATTCTCTTATTTTAATCGGGGTGTTACAACTCTCCCCCACTAAAAGAGTTTTCGTCCTCGAAAACATACCTCAAGCAAATAGAGCCGGATACGACTCCTTCATCTGATCTTCACGCTCCCAAGTCAAGCTCTCACCAGCTGGACCTCCCCAAACAACTTTCACTAGAGCAATCTTCTTACCTCTCAGGGTCTTCTCTTCTCGGTCATCTATCCGAATTGGCAACACCTCAACGGTCAAATTATCCCTCACCTGGATATCATCCAACTGAACAACATGCGAAGGATCCGCAATATATTTTCTCAACTGAGATACATGAAACACATCATGCAGATTAGAAAGCGACGGCGGTAAAGCTATCCGATACGCCACTTCCCCAACCCTTTTCAAAATCTGATACGGACCCACAAACCTCGGAGTAAGCTTTTTAGACTTTAAAGCTCTACCCACACCCGTCGTCGGAGTAACTCTCAAGAACACATGATCTCCCTCTTGGAACTCAAGTGCCTTTCTCCTGTTATCATGATAACTCTTCTGACGGCTCTGAGAAATCTTCATTTTCTCCTGAATCATCTTAATCCTTTCAGTCGTCTGCTGCACAATCTCAGGTCCGAGTACAACACTCTCACCTGATTCATACCAACACAATGGAGTTCTACACCTCCTACCATACAATGCTTCATATGGAGCCATACCGATACTAGCATGAAAACTATTATTATAAGTAAACTCCACCAACGGCAAATAACTATCCCAAGAACCACTCTGCTCCAACACACAAGCTCTCAACAAATCCTCCAAGGATTGGATAGTTCTTTCAGTCTGACCATCAGTCTGAGGATGATAAGCTGAACTCAACCTCAACTTAGTTCCCAACGCTTTCTGTAAACTTTCCCAAAATCTAGAAGTAAATCTGGGATCTCTATCAGACACAATACTGGATGGAATACCATGCAGCCTCACTATCTCCTCAATATACAACTCTGCCAACTTCTCTAAAGAGTGATTAATCTTCATCGGCAAGAAATGCGCCGACTTAGTCAATCGATCCACAATCACCCAAATAGAATCATTACCTTTCGTCGTCCTCGGCAATCCCGTCACAAAATCCATGGAAATGCTATCCCACTTCCATTCAGGAATCTTCAAAGGTTGCATCATACCTGCCGGTTTCTGATGTTCAATCTTTGACTTCTGACAAGTCAAACAGGCATACACAAACTTAGCAACATCTCTTTTCATACCAGCCCACCAAAACAACTTCTTCAAATCTTGATACATTTTAGTTGCACCTGGATGGATGCTCAATCCACTCCTATGGCCCTCTTCAAGAATACTCTTTTTCAATTCAGACACCTCAGGAACACAAACTCTACCTTTAAATCGCAAGATGCCATTCTCATCAATCTCAAAATTACCACCATTACCCTGGTTAACCATAGTAATATGATCAACTAGAGCGACATCAACTTGCTGACCATTCCGAATATCTTCCAGAATTCCACTAGTCAACTTCAGCATACCCAACTTTACACTATCAGCGGAAACTTCACAACCCAAACTCATATCACGGAACTGTTCAATTAACTCAAGCTCCCGAACCATCATCATAGACATATGTAGAGACTTTCTACTCAGCGCATCTGCAACTACATTAGCCTTACCGGGATGATAACTCAATTCAAAGTCAAAATCCTTCAGTAATTCTAACCACCTTCTCTGCCTCATATTTAACTCTTTCTGATCAAATAGATACTTCAGACTTTTGTGATCACTGAACACTTCGAATCTGGAACCATACAGATAATGCCTCCACATTTTCAACACAAATACAACAGCTGCAAGTTCTAGATCATGCGTAGGATAATTCCTCTCATGAACTTTCAACTGTCTAGAAGCATAAGCTACAACTTTACTATTCTGCATCAAAACACCACCAAGACCCATCAAAGAAGCATCACAATAAACAACGAAGGACTCACCAGGATTAGGCAAGATCAACACTGGAGCACTGGTCAACCGCCTCTTCAACTCAACAAAACTCGCTTCACAAGCTGCATCCCACACATACACTTGACCCTTCTTAGTCAACTGCGTCAATGGCAAATTCTACTTCACGTTCTGGAGGTAAATCACTTACCTCCTCCGGAAACACATCCTGAAATTCACAGACAACAGGCAAATCTACACTCACCACTTTCTTATTCGCTTGCAGAGACGCAAATAAAGCGAATATCTGAGCTTCATCTTTCACAAATTTCCCCACCTGCCGAGCAGATAGAAATCTTGCCTCATCATTCTCACCAACTTCAGAAAACCGCACCGTCTTACTATAGCAGTTGATAAACACGCCATAGAATTCTAGCCAATTCATTCCCAGAATAATATCAATTTGGTGCAAGGGTAAGCACACCAAATCAACCACGAACTCTCTCTCAAAGATCGTCAAATGACAACCTCGACAGACAACAGAAGTCTTCACAGAACCATTAGCAGGAGTATCTATCACCATACTTCCGCCTAGGGACGACATAATCACACCAATCCTGGTCGCACACTCATACGAAATAAACGAATGAGTAGCACCAGTGTCAACAATAGCAAGCAATTCAACATTATTAATCAAGCAAGTACCTTTAATCAGATTATCTTCTTTAGGAGTTTCAGTCCCACTCAGAGCAAACACCCTACCAGTAGTATGAGCTGCAGTAGCCGCCTTCTTCGGTTTCGAGCACTGCGAACTGATATGGCCTTTCTCGCCACAATTAAAACATGTCGGACCAGCATCCTTACATTCAGTAACTCTATGACCAGCCTGACCGCATCGGAAACATCTCAGCACTTTCTTGGTACAGTTATCAGCACGGTGGCCTGGCTCGCCACACTTGAAACATTTACCAGCTATGGGAGATCCTCCCCCACTTGGCTTCTTCGCATCTACCACTTTCTGCTTACCTTTACCATTCGGAGATGCATAAGGACTACCACGATCCTTATTCTTCTTCTCACTAAGACTCTTGTAGTGAGCAGTCCTAGCCTTGCTATCTTCATCAAATATCCTGCACTTGTTAACCAGTGTAGGAAACCTACGAATCTCCTGGTAACCAATGCCTTGTTTGATTTCGGGACGCAACCCGTTCTCAAACTTGACACACTTGGATTCCTCAGCATCAGCATTATTATAATGAGGACAATACTGCACCAGCTCCTCAAACTTCGAAGCGTAATCAGCAACAGACATGTTACCCTGCTTCAGTTCTAGAAATTCCATCTCCTTCTTACATCGCACATCAGCAGGAAAATATTTCTCCAGAAAGGCCGCCTTGAACCTTTCCCAAGTCATCTCAGTACCTGGTACTGCAATTCTCTGGCGAGTGTTATCCCACCAGTTTTCAGCCTCTTCAGATAACATATGCGTACCAAACTGCACCTTCTGTGCTTCAGTACACGTCATCACCCGGAAAATCTTCTCAATTTCCTTCAGCCAAATCTGAGCACCATCTGGATCATAGCGCCCTTTGAATGTAGGAGGGTTATTCTTCAGAAACCTTCCCAAATTCCTAAACTCGTCGACCGGCGGATTCTGCTGCGCCTGCATAGCCTGCGCCATAGCAGTCAAAGCCTCAGCAATCGCACGGTCATTTTCTCCAGCCATACTCTGCACAACACAACCACAACCGTTAAATATCGACAGTGTCATTTACACTAATCGACCAACAGGGAAAACCTCACATTATGACTCGACTGGACTGACCATGCTCTGATACCACTAATGTAACACCCTTCTACCCGAACGACATATTTAATTATATTATCAGAGTACAACATGTAGAAGAGTTTACATTCCTTACAACATAACACTTATTTCATTTCAACATAACATATATTATTTAATATTTAAAACTTCGCAGCGGACAACAACACAATTATTATAATTCATCATATAACAATTCATAATAATGTTTCAACATTATCTCAACAAACATCTCAATATTAGTCATCATAAACAACGTAAATAATAATATATTATCTATCAAATCCCATAATCCCGGTGTCACATGACCAGAGCATTTGACTCGACTCTGTAGAATAACTCTACACTTATTCCTGGAACCTCAACAATATCTACTCCGCTTTATCTGCACATTGCTCATCATAGATGAACATAAACACATGCAGAAGGGGTGAGAATTACATTATTAAATAATAATATAACGACAGAAATATAAACATAAATATATTTCACATATACCAACACAGCTCATCATAATCATCATAATCAACATACTCATGAACATCAACAAAACAACATATCAATGCAATGCACACACCCATGCATGACTCAACACGACTCGGTATACCCATTTTGTGACCAACTACAGGATCACCACTCCCAGATTCATCACCATAGAATCCGAGTTCCCCGTAAGGAACCAAGCCTCTCAACAAGCCCGGAGTCAACAACATCATTGGAACTCAGTCCGTTCATCACTAGGCATCGGCCTTTCATGAATGCATGCACACCAAGCATTCATCATAATCAACATAGCAACAACAGCATCATATAGTCATGTTATCATCATCATTAACACATTCTATCATAAAAGCATATCACATCAGGCCACATAATCAAACACAGTATTATCGCACTCTACTAATATCTATACCACTCAAAGCAACGGGAATTGATCCCTCGTATACTATGCATCAGCTAAGTTACCTCGCTCAGCCTAAACAACCGAAACTGCACAACAACAGCCAGGAAAGACCACAAGTCTGCCCATACGCGTATTGCCTATGCTCATACGCGTATTGCCCACGCCTGACCAAATCCATACGCGTATTGGCCATTCCCATACGCGTATGCTACGCGTATCACTTCCCCATACGCGTACCACCAGAGACCATTTCACGTTCAAAATTCCATCTTCTTCATCCATACGCGTATTGCCTAGTGCCATACGCGTACCAGGCCATCTCATACGCGTATTGCCTAGTGCCATACGCGTATGACCAGAAACCAGATCTCCAGATCTGCCATGGCTTTCTCTACTACGAGATCTATCCAAATTCATCCTTCCACAGTCCAAATTTCGCACACAATCACTCATATCATCTAGTACAATTAGTCTCCTATTCGATTTCACAATCCTAACATCATTGCATATAATTTCTACGAATTCCTTCGACTAAAATCCCAATTTCGTTCACACAATATTTCACCATTTTCAGCATATTATTGTTTAATAAGGTTCAGACCCCTTACCTCTTTGGATTGAAGGAAGCTCTGAGCAATCTTTGGCCTTTTCCTCTTCCTTCTCTTTCTCTTCAGCGTTTCTCCCCCCTTTCTCGGACTCTGAGGCAGAACACGTGAAAACAACCTGAGTCCTCACTTTGGCCTCTTTTATCCAATTTCCACTTTTACCCTTCCACTCTTCATATTCCAATTATTTTATTTATTTAATTATTATTAAAATAAATAATATTTATAATAATAATAATAATAATCCAATAATTCAATTTTATTTAATTAAATTAATAAAATAATATTAACTCAATTAAATAATTCTCTTATTTTAATCGGGGTGTTACAGGTATGATGCCAATGTCCGTTGCGACTTTCACTCCGGTGCACCGGGGCATCACATTGAGAATTGTCGGGCTTTCCATCATAAGGTCCAGGATTTGATTGATGCCAAGACAATCAACTTTGCTCCTGTTCCAAATGTTGTGAATAATCCTATGCCTCAGCATGGTGGGCCTAGGGTGAACAATGTGGAAGATGGGGAAGCTGTAGATTTGGTAGTCAGTGTTGATGAGGTTCAGACTTCGTTGCTTGTGGTAAAAGAGCGTCTGTTGAAAGGGGGAGTGTTCCCAGGCTGTGATGAAAGTTATTCAGATTTGTGGTGATAAAGGGAACGGCTGTGGAAAATTGAGAAGAGGTATCCAGGGTCTGATGGATGATGGTTGCCTACAGTTTAGTCGGGCTATGAAAGATCGTGGAGTGGTATCAACTGTCACCATTTACTTTAAACCGTCTGAGGGTCCTGGATGTGCTCCAAGAACTGTCAATGCACCCGTAACTATTGGCACCCCGGTAACCATATCTGCACCGGTAACTGTTGGTACTCCTACCACCATTGTTGCTTCTGGTGGAAGATCTGTTGAGAACAGTAGAGCGGTTCCTTGGAAGTATGACAATGCTTTCCGTAGTAACAGAAGGTCGGAGAGTCAGACAAGACCAGTGAATCAGGCTCCAGTAACAATTGGTGTGCCAAATAGAACTCCTGTAACTGTTGGTCCGGCTGTGGACAATGTGGGAGGACCTGGAGGGTTTACAAGAAGCGGTCGTCTGTTTGCACCTTAGACGCTGAGGGATAGCAATGTTGAGGCTCTTGCCAAAGCAAAAGGTAAACAAGTTGTGGTTGAAGAAGGACCTGTGAAGAAGGAGGCGCCTGAGGGTTCTTTTGAGAAAGATGTGGAGGAGTTCATGAAAATCATCAAGAAAAGTGATTATAAGATCGTGGACCAACTGAACCAGACTCCGTCGAAAATCTCTATTCTTTCTCTGTTGTTGTGTTCTGAGGCACACCGTAACGCCTTGCTGAAAATGTTGAATCTGGCTTACGTGCCTCAAGAGATCTCTGTCAACCAGCTCGAGGGTGTTATTGCAAATGTGAGCACAAGACACGGTTTGGGGTTCACAAATCTGGATCTGACACCTGAGGGTCGCAATCATAACAAAGCCCTGCACATCACTATGAAGTGCAAAGGCGCAGTGCTGTCGCATGTGTTGGTAGATATTGGCTCCTCGTTGAATGTGTTGCCCAAGAAGGCTCTAATTAAGCTTGATGTTGAAGGGGTTGTCCTCACGCCAAGTGATCTTGTGGTCCGTGCTTTCGATGGATCCAAGCGGTCTGTTTTTGGTGAAGTCACCTTGCCCGTGAAGATCAGCCCAGAAGTGTTTGACATTGTCTTCTATGTGATGGATATTCAACCAGCGTATAGTTGTCTATTAGGGCGTCCCTGGATACATGGGGCTGGAGCAGTTTTGTCAACTCTTCATCAAAAGTTGAAGTACGTGTGGAATGGTCAGGTTGTGACTGTGTGTGGCGAGGAGGACATTCTTGTGAGTCATCTATCCTCTTTCAAATATGTGGAGATGGATGGCGAGATCCATGAAACTCTGTGCCAAGCTTTCGAGACCATTGAGATTAAGAAGGTAGCTTTTGTGGAGCAGAAGAAACCAGGTGTCTCAATCGCATCTTATAAACAAGCCTTGGAGGTCGTTAACTCTGGTAATGCAGAAGGCTGGGGCAAGATGGTTGACATGCCCGTCAAGGAAGACAAATTCGGTATCGGTTATCAGCCTCTTCAGTCAGAGCAGGGTGTTCAGAAAGGGCCGAGTACCTTCACCAGCACTGGGTTGATGAATCATGGAGACGTCTTTGCAACCGGTAGTGAAGATGGTGACAGTGATTATGATATGGACAACTGGGTGCGCTCGTGTGCTCCAGGAGAGATGGTGAACAATTGGACAGCCGAAGAAATAGTCCAAGTTACTCTTCAGACAGAGTAATTTTCTTTTGTTTTTCATTTTGCACAAAAACCCTGCGCTTTTCCCGAGGCGTAGTGGTTCATTGTAGGGCCACATCATGTTTTGAAATGATTATCATTAATAAAGGACGTTTTGCGAACAAATTTACGCTCACTGTCTTTCAGTTTTTATTTTCATTTTCAAAGCAATAAAAATGGCAATGTTTTTGTTTTTGTGCCTTTCTTGAACTCTTTTCTAAAACAAAGCATTAAACATCGTTCATGCAGAATCGATCTTGCGGACTCCGCTAAAAACAGTTATGTTATGGCTCAGTATGATTTCGATAATCCCATTTACCAAGCCGAAGAGGAGAGTGAAGAAGACTGTGAACTCCCCAAAGAATTGGTCAGATTATTGAAACAGGAGGAAAGGGTCATCCAACCGCATCAGGAAGAGTTGGAAGTTATTAACCTTGGTACTGAGGACGCCAGGAAAGAGATCAAGATCGGGGCTGCGTTGAAGGAATCTGTCAAGAGAGGGCTGATTGAAATGTTGCGAGAATATGTGGAGATCTTCGCATGGTCGTATCAAGATATGCCTGGGTTGGATACAGATATTGTGGTGCACAGGTTACCTCTCAAAGAAGATTGTCCTTCGGTAAAGCAGAAACTCCGCAGAAATAGTCCTGATATGGCTGTCAAGATCAAAGAGGAGGTTCAGAAGCAGTTGGATGCGGGTTTTCTGGCAGTTACCAATTATCCCCCGTGGGTGGCCAACATCGTACCCGTGCCGAAGAAGGATGGTAAAGTCAGGATGTGTGTCGATTACCGAGATTTAAATAGAGCCAGTCCGAAAGATGACTTCCCATTACCTCACATTGATGTATTGGTTGATAACACTGCTCAATCCTCGGTTTTCTCTTTCATGGATGGATTTTCTGGCTATAATCAGATCAAGATGGCGCCAGAAGACATGGAAAAGACGACATTCATTACTCCTTGGGGCACGTTCTGCTATAAGGTGATGCCATTTGGGCTGAAGAATTCCGGTGCTACCTATCAGAGGGCTATGACGACTCTCTTTCATGACATGATGCACAAAGAAATTGAAATGTACGTGGATGATATGATTAAAGTCTCAGACAGAAGAGGAGCATCTGGTAAACCTGCAGAAGTTGTTTGACAGACTAAGAAAGTTCAAACTGAGGCTGAATCCAAACAAGTGTACGTTTGGAGTGAGATCCGGAAAGCTGTTGGGTTTCATTGTCAGTGAGAAAGGGATTGAGGTTGATCCAGCGAAAGTGAAAGATATTCAAGAAATGCCTGAAACAAGAACGGAAAAGCAGGTTCGTGGGTTTTTAGGGAGATTGAACTACATTGCACGGTTCGTATCTCACCTAACTGCCACGTGTGAACCGATTTTCAAGTTGTTAAGAAAAGATCAAGCAATCAGGTGGAACAATGATTGTCAGAAAGCTTTTGATAAGATAAAAGAGTATTTGCAGAAACCTCCGATCCTTATACCTCTAGTTCCTGGGAGGCCTCTGATAATGTACCTATCAGTGACTGAGAACTCGATGAGGTGTGTACTGGGACAGCATGACGAGTCTGGTCGAAAATAGCATGCTATATACTACCTTAGCAAAACGTTTACCGATTGTGAAATAATATATTCGCAGCTCGAGAAAACTTGCTGTGCTTTGGCATGGGCTGCTCGCCGACTGAGACAGTATACGCTGAACCATACTACCTTGTTGATTTCTAAGATGGACCCCGTGAAGTACATCTTTGAAAAGCCGGCTCTTACCGGACGTGTGGCTCGTTAGCAGATGATTCTAACAGAATATGATATCCAATACACGTCGCAGAAGGCCATCAAGGGTAGTATTCTGTCTGATTACCTTGCCGAGCAACCGATTGATGATTATCAGCCGATGATGTTTGAATTCCCTGATGAAGACATCATGTATCTAAAGATGAAAGATTATGAAGAGCCTCTTGTCGAGGAAGGACCGGATCCTGATGACAAGTGGACACTGATGTTTGATGAGGCAGTTAATGTGAATGGAAACGGTGTTGGGGCAGTACTCATCAATCCTAAAGGTACACACTTACCTTTTTCTGCCAGATTGACTTTTGAGGTAACCAACAATGAAGCTGAGTACGAGGCTTGTATCATGGGTATTGAAGAAGCCATCGATCTAAGAACCAAAACTCTGGACATCTATGGAGATTCCGCTCTAGTGATTAACCAAGTCAATGGAGACTGGAATACTCATCAGCCGCATTTGATTCCTTACCGAGATTACACCAGAAGGATCCTGACTTTCTTCAAGACAGTGAAGTTGTATCATGTACCCCGAGATGAAAATCAGATGGCTGATGCCTTGGCTACTTTATCTTCTATAATCAAAGTTCATTGGCATAATCATGTGCCACACATTGCTGTGAATCGACTCGAGAGGCCTGCGTATGTGTTTGCTGTAACACCCTTCTAAAATACCCCAAATATTTAATTAAAATAACAACATATATAAATCAGAGTAATTATGCATCCAAGGGTGTCACACAACATTTCACACTATTCATCAAAGTAGCTTGTCATGCTCATTTATTTATCAAATAAAACAGTTGCATAATACGCAGCGGATAGAGATCAAATTATCGTTCAAAACATGTAACATATTACATGTAAAATGGTTCACCACCAATCAATAAAATATTCAAAACATCCCATCCCGATGTTACATCTATCAGAGCATGACCCACTAAGGAGACTACACTAGACTCCAAGTATTAGCTTCTACTCAACTCATTGCTCGTTACCTGAAAAATAGTTGTAAGGGTGAGTTCCTCAATCGATATAATAAGCATTATAGAATATAATGTCATGTTAAGTAATTTAACACATTAATCACCCTAATCGTATTCACACATTCAGTAACGGCACACCAACTCAAACATCATACTCAACACCAATACAACTCATATTCATACTCACTAGCAACACCACACACGTATAATATTGGAATACATCCATTCATATTATACGCCATACATAATTTATGCAATGAGACTCCACACATGCGGTACCGACTATTCTTGAACATATAGTTCAAGCTCACCGATCAAATCCAGATACGGCTACTAAGCTCACTAGTCCCACTCATTTGAGATCTAATGACTCACTCACTAATTCCTCACCATGGGAATTAGCTACAGCCCCAAAGGCTATGCTATGCACACTAATCATCTAGCATGCAACATCAACAACAAAATCCACAATGATTCACTCACTAATTCCTCACCATGGGAATTAGCTACAGCCCCAAGGCTATGCTATGCACGCTAATCATCTAGCAATGCAACATCAACAACAATCCACAATGGACATATGCTCACACTCTAAGCCATACAACAGTCCATTCACAAATACATGCATAATATATACATTCACAGCATTATGCATATCATCATACATCATCAACACATGTATCAACACATCATATCATGTCAAATAATTAAACACAGTATTAGCACACTCTACTAATACCTATACTGCTCAAAACAGCGGGAAATAATCCCTACTATATCACACACCGATATAGGCAACCACCAATTAGGCACACAACATTTTAATTAACACTTTTCCCAATCTGCAACAGCGTTAACCGGTTAACGCTCTGGGTTAACCGGTTAACGCAGGCAAAACACGCTTACTGCCCAAAACTTAACAGTGTTAACCGGTTAACGCCCTGGGTTAACCGGTTAACGCAGGCAAAACAGCACTAATTCTCAATTCATAACAGTGTTAACCGGTTAACACCCTAGGTTAACCGGTTAACGCAGACAAAACAGCAGTTCCTGCGCTAACACAAAGCAGAATGCAGAATTCTCCGCATTTTCCGCCGTTAGAGGACTTCCGGACCTCCGATTCCAATTCCGTAAAAAGCTATACGTCCAGTAAATTATGACACACACCATTATCGATTCAATTACAGTTTTTAACACAGTTTATCCAACATCATTTTCAGCATTCACAATCCCAATTAGGGTCAATTCAACGGTTTATCACTACCCATTACATGCTAACCCATAATACCCGTTAAACGACGATAAACCCCCTTACCTGAGTTAATCCGGCAAATCTTTGAGCTCCAAGCTCTTCTCTTCTTCAACCTTCTTCCTCTTGCTCTGCCTCTTGCCCTTTTCCTCTTTCAGCCGCTTCTCTGAGTTTCACGTGAAACCTTATTTTCCAAATGAAACTCTTTTTACTTATTCCAACTTATATATTTTCCAAATTATATTATTATTCCAATAATAATAATAATTCAATAATTCCAAAATAATAATAATAATAATAATCCAATTATCTAATTAAATTAATAAATATATTATTAACTTAATTTAAATAAATAATCATATTATTATCGGGGTGTTACAACTCTCCCCCACTAAAAGAGTTTTCGTCCTCGAAAACATACCTCAAGCGAACAACTCTGGGTAAGACTCCTTCATCTTACTCTCAAGTTCCCAAGTCACATTGCCACCTGCTGGTCCTCCCCAAGCTACCTTCACCAAGGCAATCTCTTTACCCCGCAACTGCTTCAACTCTCGATCCTCGATCCTCATAGGTGATGTTTCAACAGTCAGGTTATCTCTCACCTGTACATCATCTACTTGGACTACATGCGACGGATCATGAATGTACCTCCTCAACTGAGACACATGAAAAACCTCATGCAAATTCGCAAGCGACGGCGGTAAAGCGATACGATAGGCTACCTCCCCTATCCTCTCCAAAATCTGATAAGGACCAATAAATCGAGGTGTCAACTTCCTCGACTTCAAAGCTCGACCAACACCAGTTATCGGAGTAACACGAAGAAACACATGATCTCCCTCTTGGAACTCAAGTGACTTCCTCCTCTTATCATGATAACTCTTCTGACGACTCTGAGCAATTCTCATCTTCTCCTGAATCATCTTAATCTTTTCCGTAGTTTGTTGGACAATCTCCGGTCCAACTACAACACTCTCACCGGACTCATACCAACATAAAGGTGTCCGACATCTCCTACCATACAAAGCTTCAAACGGTGCCATACCAATGCTCGAATGAAAACTATTGTTGTAGGTAAACTCAATCAAAGGTAAATAACAATCCCAAGCACCTCCCTTTTCCAAAACACAAGCTCTCAAAAGATCCTCTAATGACTGAATCGTCCTCTCAGTCTGACCATCAGTCTGCGGATGATATGCAGAACTCAATCTCAGCTTAGTTCCCAAAGCCCTCTGCAAACCTTCCCAGAACTTCGATGTAAATCTAGGATCTCTGTCCGAAACAATACTAGACGGAATACCATGCAAACTTACAATCTTCTCAATATACAACTCGACTAATCTCTCTAACGGATAATTCATTCTGATCGGAATGAAATGAGCCGACTTCGTCAATCTATCCACAATCACCCAAATAGCTTCAAAATTCTTACTTGTCCTCGGCAAACCAGAAACAAAATCCATACTGATACTATCCCACTTCCACTCTGGAATAGCCAACGGTTGCATTAGCCCAGACGGCTTCTGATGCTCAATCTTTGACTTCTGACAAGTCAAACAGGAATAAACAAAACTCGCAATTTCTTTCTTCATTCCCGGCCACCAAAATAACTTTTTCAAATCATGATACATCTTCGTAGCTCCAGGATGAATACTCAGGCCACTACGATGTCCTTCTTCTAGAATACTCTTCTTAAGTTCGGTAACATCCGGAATACACACCCGATTACTAAATTTCAAAATGCCATTCTCATCAACTCTGAATTCACCACCTTGACCTTGATTCACTAGAGTCAACTTATCAACCAAAAGCATATCGGATTTCTGATCCTCTCTAATCTCATCCAGAATACCACTCGTTAATTTCAACATTCCCAATTTAACACTATTGTGAGTACTCTCACACACCAAACTCAAGTCTCTAAACTGCTCAATCAAATCCAATTCCTTAACCATTAACATAGACATATGTAACGATTTCCGGCTCAGCGCATCAGCTACTACATTTGCTTTACCCGGATGGTAATTCAAACCAAAGTCATAATCCTTCAGAAATTCTAACCATCTCCTCTGTCTCATATTCAGCTCTTTCTGATCAAACAAATACTTTAAACTTTTATGGTCACTGAAAACCTCAAATCTCGACCCGTACAAGT
The DNA here is from genome assembly GCF_024323335.1 of Lathyrus oleraceus. Taxonomy (NCBI): domain Eukaryota; kingdom Viridiplantae; phylum Streptophyta; class Magnoliopsida; order Fabales; family Fabaceae; genus Lathyrus; species Lathyrus oleraceus. Next base: position 513,632,631 of record NC_066585.1, on the reverse strand, counting down.
AATGCCTCCATAACTTCAGAACAAACACTACAGCTGCTAACTCTAAATCGTGTGTCGGATAGTTCTTCTCATGAACTCTCAGTTGTCTCGAAGCATAAGCTATAACCTGCTTATTCTGCATCAACACACCACCCAAGCCCAACAATGAAGCATCACAGTAAACCTCAAATGATTCCGACGAACTCGGTAATATCAGAATAGGAGCAGTAGTCAACCTTCTCTTTAACTCTTGGAAACCTTCTTCACATTTTAAATCCCAAACAAACGCTTGCCCCTTTCTAGTCAACATCGTCAACGGTAACGCCAACTTAGAAAATCCCTCAATGAACTTCCTATAATAACCAGCCAAGCCAAGAAAACTTCGAATCTCCGCAACAGACTTCGGAGCTTCCCACTTAGACACCGCTTCTATCTTAGAAGGATCAACAGCAACACCACCTCTTGAAATCACATGACCAAGAAAACTAACCTCCTCTAACCAAAATTCACACTTAGACAGTTTAGCAAATAACTTCTTTTCTCGGAGAACTTCTAAAACCACTCTCAAATGCTCAGCATGCTCTTCTTCAGATTTCGAATACACCAAAATGTCATCAATAAACACCACAACAAACTTATCTAGGTACGGATGGAAAATCCTATTCATATACTCCATAAATACTCCAGGCGCATTAGTCACACCAAAAGGCATTACAGAATACTCATAATGTCCATACCTTGTTCTGAAAGCAGTCTTCTGAATATCCTCAGCTTTCACACGTATCTGATGATACCCAGATCTCAAATCTATTTGCTGAACACACTCGCACCAACCAACTGGTCCATCAGATCATCAATCCTCGGTAAAGGATACCGATTCTTGATCGTCACTTTGTTCAGTTGCCTGTAGTCCACACACAACCTCATAGTACCTTCTTTCTTCTTAACCAACAACACTGGTGCACCCCACGGTGACACACTCGGACGAATAAATTTCTTATCCAACAGATCTTCCAACTGACTCTTCAATTCAGTTAACTCAACCGCAGACATACGGTACGGAGCCATCGATATCGGCCTAGTACCAGGTACCAATTCAATCGAAAACTCAACTTCACGCTCTGGCGGCAATTCATTCACTTCTTCAGGAAACACATCAGGAAAATCACACACCACAGCTAGATCACAAATCACCTGTTTATCTTTAGCCTCCAAGGTCGCTAACAGCATAAACAACTCTGCTCCATCTACTACTGCCTCATTCACCTGCCTTGCAGATAGAAACAAACTCTTTCCTTCCTCACTCTCAGGAAAGATCACGGTCTTGTCAAAACAGTTGATATAAACTCGGTTAAACACCAACCAGTTCATACCCAGGATAACATCAATCTGCACTAGTGGAAGACACACAAGGTCTATCCCAAAGTCTCTACCAAAAATACTCAAAGGACAATTCAAACAAACTGAAGTAGTAGTCACTGAACCCTTCGCAGGAGTATCAATCACCATACTTCCAAGCATCTCAGATATCTCTAACTTAAGTTTCACAGCACAATCCAAAGATATAAAGGAATGAGTAGCACCGGTGTCAATAATAGCTACAAGAGGAAAGCCATTAATATAACACGTACCTCGGATCAAACGATCATCTGCAGAAGTCTCAGAACCCGATAAAGCAAAGACCTTGCCTCCTGACTGATTCTCTTTCTTCGGCTTAGGACACTGTGGACTGATATGACCCAACTCTCCACAGTTGAAACAAGTTACAGTCTTCAACCGACACTCTGCAGCCAAATGACCACCTTTTCCACACTTGAAACACTTCATCTCAGCACTGGTACACTCATGGACACGATGTCCAGCCCGACCATATCTATAACACTTAGCAGGGGCACTGGAGTCTCCCCCACTAGGCCTCTTCATCCCACTCTGCTTCTGGAAACCTTTGCCAGCTGCATACGGTTTTCCACGATCATTCTGATTCTTGCCTTTCCTATCAACTCTCTGTTGATAGCTCTCTGCTCTGGCTTTGGAATCCTGTTCAAAAATCCTGCAACAGTCAACCAAGTCGGAACACTCTGATCCGCTGATATCCAATAGCCTGCTTGATCTCAGGACGCAACTCGTTCTCAAACTTCACACATTTCGAAAATTCTCCAGCAGCCTCATTATAGGGAGTATAATACTTTGACAGCTCTGTGAACTTAGCAGCATACTCAGTAACAGACTGGTTACCCTGCTTCAACTCTAAGAACTCTATCTCTTTCTTTCCTCTGACATCTTCTGGAAAGTACTTCCTCAGGAATCTCTCTCTGAACACAGCCCAAGTGATTTCAGCATTCCCAGCAGTTTCCAACTCAGTGCGGGTAGCAACCCACCAATCATCAGCCTCTTCTGACAGCATATGCGTACCGAACCTGACCTTCTGGTTATCGGCACACTCAGTCACTCGGAAGATTCTCTCTATCTCCTTCAACCACTTCTGAGCGCCATCTGGATCGTATGCTCCCTTGAACATTGGAGGATTGTTCTTCTGGAACTCACTCAGTTGACGAGCAGCTCCCATTCCCGCCACATTCGGATTTCCCCCAAGTACTCCAGCCAGCATACCCAGAGCCTCAGCAATCGCAGCATCGTCTCTACCTCTTCCAGCCATCTCTATTCTGAAAACCCAAACAAACTAAAACAATGAGTACTGATAGGGTTACACAACACCTATACCGTACAGGGGAAACAGAATAATTACGACTCGACTCGACCGACTATGCTCTGATACCACTAATGTAACACCCTTCTAAAATACCCCAAATATTTAATTAAAATAACAACATATAAATCAGAGTAATTATGCATCCAAGGGTGTCACACAACATTTCACACTATTCATCAAAGTAGCTTGTCATGCTCATTTATTTATCAAATAAAACAGTTGCATAATACGCAACGGATAGAGATCAAATTATCGTTCAAAACATGTAACATATTACATGTAAAATGGTTCACCACCAATCAATAAATATTCAAAACATCCCATCCCGATGTTACATCTATCAGAGCATGACCCACTAAGGAGACTACACTAGACTCCAAGTATTAGCTTCTACTCAACTCATTGCTCGTTACCTGAAAAATAGTTGTAAGGGTGAGTTCCTCAATCGATATAATAAGCATTATAGAATATAATGTCATGTTAAGTAATTTAACACATTAATCACCCTAATCGTATTCACACATTCAGTAACGGCACACCAACTCAAACATCATACTCAACACCAATACAACTCATATTCATACTCACTAGCAACACCACACACGTATAATATTGGAATACATCCATTCATATTATACGCCATACATAATTTATGCAATGAGACTCCACACATGCGGTACCGACTATTCTTGAACATATAGTTCAAGCTCACCGATCAAATCCAGATACGGCTACTAAGCTCACTAGTCCCACTCATTTGAGATCTAATGACTCACTCACTAATTCCTCACCATGGGAATTAGCTACAGCCCCGAAGGCTATGCTATGCACACTAATCATCTAGCATGCAACATCAACAACAAAATCCACAATGATTCACTCACTAATTCCTCACCATGGGAATTAGCTACAGCCCCAAGGTTATGCTATGCACGCTAATCATCTAGCAATGCAACATCAACAACAATCCACAATGGACATATGCTCACACTCTAAGCCATACAACAGTCCATTCACAAATACATGCATAATATATACATTCACAGCATTATGCGTATCATCATACATCATCAACACATGTATCAACACATCATATCATGTCAAATAATTTAACACAGTATTAGCACACTCTACTAATACCTATACTGCTCAAAACAGCGGGAAATAATCCCTACTATATCACACACCGATATAGGCAACCACCAATTAGGCACACAACATTTTAATTAACACTTTTCCCAATCTGCAACAGCGTTAACCGGTTAACGCCCTGGGTTAACCGGTTAACGCAGGCAAAACACGCTTACTGCCCAAAACTTAACAGTGTTAACCGGTTAACGCCCTGGGTTAACCGGTTAACGCAGGCAAAACAGCACTAATTCTCAATTCGTAACAGTGTTAACCGGTTAACACCCTGGGTTAACCGGTTAACGCAGACAAAACAGCAGTTCCTGCGCTAACACAAAGCAGAATGCAGAATTCTCCGCATTTTCCGCCGTTAGAGGACTTCCGGACCTCCGATTCCAATTCCGTAAAAAGCTATACGTCCAGTAAATTACGACACACACCATTATCGATTCAATTACAGTTTTTAACACAGTTTATCCAACATCATTTTCAGCATTCACAATCCCAATTAGGGTCAATTCAACGGTTTATCACTACCCATTACATGCTAACCCATAATACCCGTTAAACGACGATAAACCCCCCTTACCTGAGTTAATCCGGCAAATCTTTGAGCTCCAAGCTCTTCTCTTCTTCAACCTTCTTCCTCTTGCTCTGCCTCTTGCCCTTTTCCTCTTTCAGCCGCTTCTCTGAGTTTCACGTGAAACCTTATTTTCCAAATGAAACTCTTTTTACTTATTCCAACTTATATATTTTCCAAATTATATTATTATTCCAATAATAATAATAATTCAATAATTCCAAAATAATAATAATAATAATAATCCAATTATCTAATTAAATTAATAAATATATTATTAACTTAATTTAAATAAATAATCATATTATTATCGGGGTGTTACATTTGCAGCCGAGTCTGTTGTTGATGAGAAGCCGTGGTACTATGATATTAAGAATTTCCTCAAAAGTCAGGAGTATCCTGAAGGAGCGTCAAAGAATGACAAGAAGACCCTGAGAAGGCTAGCTGGAAGCTTTTATTTGAATCAGGACGATGTGTTGTACAAGAGGAACTTTGACATGGTTCTGCTCAGATGCGTGGATAGACACGAAGCAGACATGTTAATGCAAGAAGTACACGAGGGGTCTTTCGGTACCCATGTTGGTGGTCATGCAATGGCCAAGAAATTGTTGAGAGCCGGTTATTACTGGATGACCATGGAATCCGATTGTTTCAAATACGCTCGGAAGTGCCATAAGTGTCAGATCTATGCCGATAAGGTGCATGTACCACCAAGCCCTCTGAATGTCATGAATTCGCCTTGGCCATTCACGATGTGGAGCATCGATATGATTGGGAAGATTAAATCTACTGCTTCTAATGGACATCGCTTCATCCTGGTCGCAATCGATTACTTCACCAAGTGGGTGGAAGCAACTTCCTATGCTAATGTTACCAAGCAAGTGGTTGCCCGATTCATCAAGAAGGAGATTATCTGTCGTTATGGGGTTCCTGAGAGAATCATTACTGACAATGGTTCGAATCTCAATAATAAGATGATGAAAGAGCTTTGCAAAGACTTCAAGATCGAACATCACAATTCTTCTCCTTACAGACCGAAGATGAATGGTGCTGTAGAGGTGGCTAACAAGAACATCAAGAAGATTGTGCAGAAGATGGTTGTGGTGTACAAAGATTGGCACGAAATACTGCCATTCGCTTTGCATGGGTACCGTACCTCAGTACGTACGTCGACCAGGGCAACCCCTTACTCCCTTGTGTATGGTATGGAAGCAGTCCTACCTGTTGAAGTGGAGATTCCTTCTCTGAGAGTCCTGTTGGATGTCAAGCTAGATGAAGCTGAGTGGATCCGGAAAAGGTTCAATGAGTTGAGCCTTATCGAAGAGAAGCGGTTGGCAGCCGTGTGCCATGGGCAGCTGTATCAGAGAAGGATGAAGAAGGCCTTTGATCAGAAAATGCATCCTCGAAGCTATCAGACAGGTGATTTAGTTTTGAAGAGGATCCTTCCTCCCGGTACAGATAACAGGGGCAAGTGGACTCCGAATTACGAAGGTCCATATGTTGTTAAGAAGGTTTTCTCTGGTGGAGCCTTGATACTTACAACTATGGATGGTGAGGATTTTCCGTCCCCTGTGAACTCAGACGTAGTCAAAAAATACTTCGCATAAAGAGACCCGCTGGACGAAAAGAATAAAAGAGTCCAGGCAAAAAAGGGCATCTCGGCGAACCAAGAAAGAAGAAAAAGGTTCGGGCAAAAGTTAGGGATAAAGAATGAAAAGAATATGTACACCCGGTAAGTCGAAATCCCGTAAGGGCGGCTTAGGCAAAAATGGGTATCCCGGTGGATTGAAAACCTGAAAAGGCGATCCAAGCAAAAGAGGGATTAAAGCGAAGACTACAGTCTGAGTCATCTGTACTTCATCGCGCTTCAACGTCTACCATCTTGAAGGATATGACCGGTCCAATCATTCTTCTCAGAAGGCAGGGAATTTGGGGGAAATTGAGGATATACGAGTCATAACAGAATTGGAAAATAGTGGATGCCGTGTTCACATTGCCAATAGGATAGTTTATTTCCTTTTTTTGGCGCAATTACCTCTTCCTAGGAATTGCTTCCTGATGTACATGCCTTTATAGGCCAATTTTCAATCAATAAAAGTCGTTATTCAGTTAAATTGCTCTCTTGTTTTTATTTTACTGTTTTGTTTGCAAAAACGTCCGAATTTTTGATAAACATTGCATATAAAAAACATGAAGGCCAGACAATAACGTGCGGAAAGATAAAACATTTGAAAATCATTTTGAATGTTGAGTACACTTGGGTATATCTTGTCCATACAATCCCCTGGGGCATGTATGTCTTGCTATTTTGTAGGTTACTATCTTTGATTGCTGGCTGAAGCAGTTGAGCCCCAGTTTGTTCAAAGGTGTTTCAACACTGTCCAGTAGTGTGAGAAGTTGGGTCGTCCAAGTCAAGTTCATAATTGGTCTCCCTAGCGAGTCCAAGATCAGTGTTGCCTCGGCAGTCAAGCCTGAAGTTGATTGCAATCCCCAGCAGGTTGAAGATGCTTTTTTCCAGCCAGGTTTGAAGGCTACCTTTCCCCAGCAAGTCTGAGGACTGTTAGTTCCCCAGCGAGCCTGAAGGTTGTCATATCCTCAGCGGAGGTGTCTGTGGGTAGTTCGTTCCTCAGCAGCCAGGTCTGAAGTGTTGTAATCCCCAGCAGGGTTGAGTTTGCAGTTTCCCCAGCAGGGTTGAGAATGTTTTTCCCTAGTAAGTATGAAGTGGGATGTTTCCCCAGCGGAGGTTCACGTTGTTTGTTTCCCCCAGCGGAGTCCCCAAGTGGATTGGGTTCAGTGGAGGCCGTCCCCAGTGAGGACTATCCTTTCCCCAGCAACAGTGCTATCCCCCAACATGGTTGGAAGGTTGGTGTTTTCCCCAACAGATGACTCCCTAGTTGAGTTGGTTTTTTCTGCCGTTCCAAGAATGTCAGATCAGTAAGCATCCGCAGCAGAGTTGTTGCGTCTCCCCACAGAGTTGGAAGACCAAATTAGAATCGTGTGCTCAGCAGAGTGATCACTTGCTCCCCCAGTAGGAGTTTTCATCATTTGCATCTCGCATATAGTAATCATTTGCATTTGCATCCTCAAATCGCGTAGCATTTCCATTCGGTATGGAGCATTACGCCATAGAAAAACTCAAACATATGCATACATGTGTTAGACCAGATTGGATCATATCCCCGGCAGATGCGGATCATTTTTCAACATCTGTACGGCACATTTGCTACAGTCGCTCCTGACAGCATTCAGAATCGATAATCCCCAGAGAGGTTTATTTCCTCACCCGTCCGTGAAAGGAAAATTTGATTCTCCCCAGTGTGGTCCCTGGCATGTGTCTGCCTTGTTGTGACATATGTAGATGTCATCCTTGCGATACCGGTAAGTGTCGTGTCGACCCCCGTAAGGTCTGTTTTTTTGGTGTCCGTAAAACATCATCTTTCGATGTCGGTAATCATTGAGTCGTTTGTTAACCATTGGTAAATGGTTGTGTTGTTTCAAATCCCCATCAGATTTATTATCTATGGATATTAGCCATCGGTAAATGGTTTCGTATCATGAGAGTATTCTTTTTTTGATGTCGGTAAACATCATCCTTCGATGTCGGTAAACATCGAGTTTTTTCCCAGTCATCGGTGAATGTCTGATTGTGATTCATTTTCTTCCAGTCATCGGTAAATGTCTGGTTGTGATCTTTTTTCCAGTCATCGGTGAATGTCTGGTTGTGTTTCATTTTCTTCCAGTCATCGGTAAATGTCTGGTTGTGATCTTTTTTCCAGTCATCGGTAAATGTCTGGTTGTGATTCATTTTTCCCCAGTCATCGATAAATTTTTGGTCGTCCTTTTTTGATGTCGGTAAACATCGAGTCCCTTCCCAGTCATCGGTAAATGTCTGGTCATGAATCTTTTCAAAATCCCCAGTAGAGTCGTCGGTAAACGTCTTGTCTAGTTCCAGTTGTAAATATATTATTTCTCCCCAGTGGAAGCTGCCATCGGTAAATGGCCTCGCTTTCCTGCTTCCCAGCTGCCATCGGTAAATGGCATCGCTGACTTTGATATCGGTAAATATCAAATGTTGCTTTAAAGCTACCATCGGTAAATGGTCTCGCTTCCTTCGATATCGGTAAATATCGAGTGCCCAGCTTAGCCGCCATCGGTAAATGGCCCCGCTATCTGTGATATTCGTTCCCCAGCTGCCATCGGTAAATGGCATCGCTGACTTTGATATCGGTAAATATCAAATGTTGTTTTGAAGCCACCATCGGTAAATGGTCTCGCTTCCTTCTGATATCGAATCCCGCTTTGAAGCCGCCATCGGTAAATGGCCTCGCTTTCTTCACGTCATCCCCCGCAGAGTGCAAATTCCAGGTTCTTTTGGTATTCAATCCCTGGTTACCTTGAAGGTCTGATAGTCATTGCTCTCATCCGTTCAGGTTCTCAGTTGATTGAATAGGGGAAGTTGTAGCACCTCAAATTTGCACCCCCTACTCATGCATTCATTTCATTTTTTTTAGATCATTAACATTACATAGTGCATTGCATCATATCGGCTAGAACTGGCATCAAGAGAATTCATCTGTGCAAGAGACCAAGCATTTCCTTGAGATGAAAGCCATATGGTTGTTCTAGAGAGCTTATGTGAACCCAAGATTCATTTTGAAGCAACTTGACCAAGTGCTAGAGGCTCAAAGTCATCAGTACATGTCCAGGTCATCTGGGGCCAATAAAAGTCAACTGAAAGTCAATTGAGGGCTAGGAGGTGGAGAAATGGTCTGAGACACTTCATTCATGTCCAAAAGAGGTTTATTCATCATGTCAAACATCTACCTTGAAGGTTTTGAAGCCAGATCAAAAGTTTCCAAAAATGGAAAGTGACCTGTAATTTCAAGTTTCCAAAAATGGCAAGTTTTTGGTCCACTTTCAACTTGACTTTCCAACATCAAAGAAGCTTCAAATGAAATTTTGTCCAACATGAAAGTTGAAGATCTTTCTCTCCCATTTCCAAAAAGTCCAAGATCATGAGCATCTGATGAATGGTTGGGAAGTTATGATCCAATGATTGCCAAGTGTGCTTGAAACTTCAAAGTGCCATAACTTTTGATCCAAAACTCCAATTTAGGCCACTCTTTTTGCAAATTGCTTATTTTGACCTATAATTTCCAAATCTATCATTGCATTGCATGGAAAAATCTCATATGATCATTGGTGCATACATGTGATTTTTGGAGGGAAAATGAAGGATTTGAATTTGGTGCATGCTACAAGTTTTTTAACCATTCCATCATGTTCATAGGCTCATTTTAAGTGAAAATACACCATGCATGCTACTGTCCACGTTCATATTTGCCATGCATAGGGTGAATTTTCCAATTGTGCATAACACCTCATATCTCATTAAACTTTCATTAGCCATTGCAAATTACCATTAGCAAAGTAGTTAGGGGGTAGTATAAAGCCTTAATCATAACAAAAATTTCATTCTAACAACTTCTAGATCTAGATTTGAGATTTCCCTCCATTTTTTCTCTCATCTCAAACTTCAAAATTTTCCACATAACATAGCAATTTTCTTGCATATTCTGGATCGTTGAGTGTTGTTGATGAAGATTCAAGCATTTATTTGAAGAATTCGAGCCAAGATCAAACACATCAATCTCAAGAACATGAAGATGGAAGTTGAAAATTGATCAAGATCTAAGCCTTTCCAAGCTTCAATTTCTACATCAAGCTTCATAACATCAATATAGGAGTGAATCTGGAGATTGCTAGGCCTTAAATCCACTGTTTCCATTGATTGCTCTTCAAGAAGGTGAAATTTCGAATCTCATGTTTCTCCATTCTATTGCCATGTTTAGGTAGAGCTTTTCATGCTGAAAATTCTGATATAAAATTCATTGAAAACGGATGGATATTGAGTGAGTTATGAGAGATTAAAGTTTGGTTGTTGAATTTGCTTTCCTTCGATTCACACTGGTTATTAAGAATTAGGACTAATAAATGTTGGATTCATGATCCACATGCAAAGACGAGTCGATTTGTATGTAGATTGCAAAATTCTGCAAAAAAAAATGATGAACATGCACTGTTGGTCGCCGGACGCAAGGAAGAAGACGGTGGAAACCACCGTGTTCCACCGTCCATGAATAGTGTCATAGCGCCTGGTTCTGCTAGGGTTTTCGCTCCCTGCTGGCGTCCACGCAAGCGTCCCATTGGCAAGATGATTGGATCTTGTTTCCTTGACTCGTCGACATGCGTGTTGACTTGCTGATGTAGGCGCCACATCAATTAATTGAACGCTGCGTTTCGTAGCTAGCGCATTTGTCCTCCCTTCGATTCCCAGCCATGTACAATTATGATTTTATTTTGTCCCAGCGCATTTTCACTTGCACACACGGTTTGATTCCAGCCTCTAGCATATTTTTCAAATTAACCAAACCATTTTCTCATTTCCCTCCATATTTTCATTTACATGATCCATTTTACTTCATTATTTTCTTCCAGCTTAGAAAAATCATAATATATTGAAAATTAATCCAAATCACCTCCAGTTTTTTGCTACATGTTCATATGGATGTCTATTATTTCGTGATGCTGATTTCATGATTTTATCATTTCTGGAATTTAAATTGTGTTGCTATCTTTGGACATGTGTGCAAATGTGACATGCTTCATTCATTCTATTGTGAAATGCTCATACATTGGTCAATTGATTTGAAATTTGGTATGCCGATTCCCAACATGTTGCATGATTTTTGAGGCTTGGTTGTGCATTTTTATCATTTTCCATCTCTGTTTTGGACACATGAATGTATGGTGTGACAATGTGTGTCACACAATTTGATGTCCTACTTGTGCATTTTCATTTCTAGGTCAATTGAGCTCCTTTGTTCCTAATTTTTGGCATGATGATTGTGTTTGACATGTTGTATGTACATAAACATTTTCATGATTGTTTGATTCATTTATGTTTTAATATGGAATTTTGATTCTTGAATTCCAATTATGTGCATTGTGATTGCCTTTGCCTTATCATGATTGGTTGATGGATTTGCCTTGTGATTTGAGTTTGGTCCTTTTCAAGACATGTTCTTATGTGTTTAAATGAGCTTCATGTTGAATATTGGTTGCTGTTTTGACTTTTTGCTCTACCTTTGACCCTAGTCTTTGCACTAGTGGTTTGTACTCACTTTTTGAGCTTTGCATTTCAGGTTCAAGCAATTAGTTCTAATGGATGATGTGATCTCCTTGTTTGAGATGCAATTTACTTTGTTCAACTAATTTTGATTGTGTTGTAGGTTCCTTGGTGATGAACTCACTTGAGTTGTTGACTTGCATTGTGTATATTGGTTGTCCCACTGTTGACTGTCTGTTTGGTTTGTCTGAGTACTATACTGATTGTTTAGCTTTTGTACAGGTACTTTAGTAGCTTTAACTCATTGCTTGAGTTACTTTGCTTTGCTTGTGGTTGGCATACCACCTAGGTAATCATCCTCTAACTCCATGTAGTCTGGAAGCCCTGTCGTTTCTTTTGGCAGGCATTTGGCTGAAGTCCTCCTTAAGAGGCAACGACTGTGATTTTTATATTTGTGCCATGTACTTCAAGTCCTCCTAAGTGAAGAGGCAATTGACAGATAGAAGGGATTAACAATCAATCCCCTGTTAATCGTTGAGTCGTTCATTATGCTCGCACTACGTGCTAACGCTCTTGAACCTAACCCAAGATCTTTGTACATAGAGTCAGTCAAGTGGAGTAGGGTCCCACATTCTAGATCCCCACTTTTTCATTGATTCAAGCTCACCCAGGCCCGGGTTAAGAGCTATGAGGTCTTATCCTCATTACCTTTTCATCTGCTCACCCTGACGGTCAATGTCAGTGGTTAAGAGCCCTTCATACCTTCTAGTATTGGCTTGTTTGTCGAGGTTGATATGACCCCTTGACTAAAGCCCAGCCTTGTATGAGCCACTTGTTTGCATATAGAGTGTGATACCTGTTCACCTGTGTTGCTTACTTGCTGTGTGATTGACTTGCTTTCTGTGCGAGTTAGGTTCTGGTTAGAGACCTCAACTTAGGGATCGTATGCATGACAACTTCTAGGCTCGAGTCGTAGTCTCCCTGGTAGTTTGTTGTCTCCCTAGTCTCTGGTTAGGACAGTTTTTTCCCTGTTAAGGGGAACTACGTCGCCCTAATCCTCATACCAGATGAGGTACGTAGGCAGGAGATTGAGCTGATCTCTCCGGGCGCCCTTTTTCTTTTTCAACCCTCTTGTGTGTTTGTTTGGAGTCTGATGTAAGTCCAGCGATTGGCATTCGGTTTCCCGTTTGTTTGCGTTTCTTGGCTTGGAGTCTGATGTAAGTCCAGCGATTGGAATTCGGTTTCTTGTTTGTGTTTGTGTGTTCGGAGTCTGATGTAAGTCCAGCGATTGGCATTCGGTTTCCTGTTTGCGTTTCCTTGTTCGGAGTCTGATGTAAGTCCAGCGATTGGCAATCGGTTTCCCGTTTGTTTCTTGTTTGTTTGGAGTTGGATGTAAGACCATCGATTGGCATTCCGTTTCCAGTTGTGTGTTTGCTTTGACGTCTTAGCGTCTCCGCTTAGCGTTTTGTTTGGCGTGCGTTAGCCGAGCTACGAGTGCTCTGATTCTTACTCTAGTTAGAGAAGATACGTATGCATAGGATCCGATATCCTAGCGAGCATGTTCCCCATTTCCCCGAACTACGTCGACTCTGATGTTTGTGTCTGACAAGCTACGTAGGCCCAGGATCCGACATCCTGCTGAGTCATCTTCTTCTGTCTTTCACCTGTGTTATTCCCTTCCAGTTTGTGCAGTATTGAGCAGTTTTGTTTAGCAACCTTATTCTATTCTATTTTAGCGTGGATCCCGTCGAGTACGACGGATGCGTAGGGGTGCTAATATCTTCCCTTCGCATAACTGACTCCCGATCCTAGAAATCTCTGGTCGTAAGACCATTCCTTTCCCTTTTTCAGGTTTACTTCGAGCGTTTCCTTTCCCTCCTTTGGGATAAATAACGCACGGTGGCGGCTCTGTGTCTTTTCCCGCCGGTTGATTTTCGCGAATGCGACACACCTCATGCATAATCCCTTCTTTCGACATATATTCTCCACCACCATCAGTCCTCAGAATCTTGATCTTTTAACCGCTTTGTCTTTCAACCATAGATTTAAACTTGGCAAATACCTAGATCACTTCACTTTTCTTCTTGATCAGATAAGCCCACAGTTTCCGACTGAAATCATCTATGAATGTAACAAAGTATTTGTTACCTCCAATCGAATCCACCTGGATAGGACCACATACACCAGAGTATATGAATTCAAGAATTGCCTTCGACATGCTTCCTGCATCCTTACTGAAGTTGTTCTTGTGTTGCTTCTCCTACACACATTCTTCACACACTTCATTTTGAATATTGATTTCTGGTAATCCTGAAACCATATTTCTTCTCTTTAAATATCTGATGTCTTTGAAATTGAGATGGCCAAGTCTATAATTCCATATCCATTCATCTCTGTTGGTTACTGTTGCAAGGCACTTATGATCCACCACATTAAGCTCAATCTTGAAGGTTCTATTCTAACACATTGGAGCCTTTAAGATCAACCTTCCATTTGAGTCAAGAACTCTCATCATCTTGTCTTTGATCAACACCTTGTAGTTCTTTTCGACTAACTGCCTTATGCTGAGAAAATTGCTCTTCATGCCTGGTATGTACAATACATTTGAAATTACTGACCTCTTGCCATCTTTCCTCATAATCAAAACATCACCAAACACCTTCAGCTGCTAGAGTATTGTCATTTGCAAATTTCACCATGTTCTTTATTGAGGGTTTTATATTGACAAATGCCTCTTTCCTTCCAGACATGTGTGATGAGCATCCTGGGTCCAAGTACCACTGGTCCTTGAATCTCTTCATCTCTCGTTGTAACCATCAGCAACATCTCTTCTTCATCATGTTTCTCCAGCTTTGCATAAGTTTCTTGATTCTCCTTCTTTTTTGGACAATAACTAGAATAGTGATCATGCTTCTGACAATTGTAACACTGAATGTGACTCTTGTCATGCTTTTTACCACCACTTATTCCTCTACATGTAGCACCACCTCTTTGGTTGCCTTGGTTCCAAGGTTTTCTCTGATTCGACCAGTTTCCTTCTTCCTGATTTCAACCAATCGAATTGTTATAGCCTCCCCTGCCTTTGCTTCCATTCCAACTTCCTTTGTGTTTCCTTTCTTTTGTTGATTGCGCATGCAAAGCCATATCACCCTTTGACTTTCCTACAACTCTTTCATCCATTCTTTGTTCATGAGATTCAAGCGTCCCTTGAAGCTCTTCCTTTGTCAATTTTGACAAATATTTTGACACTTCTATGGCTACTACCACATGGTCAAACTTTGGAGCCAATGACCTCAAGATCTTTCGAACAACAGATCTTGATGTCAACACTTCTCCACATACCTTGATTTGATTCACCAGTTTCGTAACCTTAGTGAAGAAATCAGTTATGCTTTCATTGTCTTCCATCTGAAGCAATTCATACGTCCTTTTGTGAGTTTGTAACCTCACCTCTTTCACCTTTTTCGCGCGTCCAAGCGATTTCTCTAGAATTTCTCATGCTTCTTTTGTTATTTCTACATCACTAAGCTTTTCAAAGTTATCTGAATCAACATATTGATGGATTATAAATAGAGCTTTATAATCTTTCTTTTTCAATTCTCTATGTGTAGCCCTTTCTTGATTCATCACATTTTCTGCAAGCGTTGTTACTCCTTCCTTCACTATATCGGAAAGATATTGATAACAAAACACAACCTTCATCTGCTTGCACCAATTCTCATAATTATTGTTCTTGAGAATCGAAAGATTCGCTGGAAAATGTCTGTTTGGATGATTCATTGCCATCGTGATTTTCTTCCTACGAATCGCTTAAACCGAAGTTCTGATACCAGATGTTGGAAATCTACCACAACCTATGGAGAAATTCTACCAATCTTGATGAACAAGATTTTTATCACCCACACAATGACAATGAAAATAAAAGAACAATTGAGAAAGAAAAAAATGTTTGAGAGGAAGAATATTTTCTGCAGAGTTTTCTCTCTGTCCACAAACTGTGGAAAACTTCTTTATTCACTTTGCAACTGCAAAATTCTATGAATACAATGTTATGAGCTCTTTCTTATCTTCATACAAGAATAATGGTTACTCCATTTATTTCTATATTTAGGTTAGCTTGCTCCCTAAGCCAAATCCCAAAATAGTTAACACTACTAAAAATAAGCCTAAGTCGAAATCCTGTGTGAAGCAACATGCTTTGACACTTTGACATACTAATATAACTCGACACACTAATACAACTCGACACACTAGGTGATTCGGGACTTCCTTGCTTTTGTCGAGCAACCTGCTTCAACATAAGGAATTATAATTCAACAAATTTCTCTGCAAATTCAGGTTCTCGTCATTTTCATTGATTTTGTATTCATTCAGTGTTTATGGTTAGTTTTATTATTCGTTTTAATTGTTGTTTGGATCGATTATCTCATACAAATCCATAGTATTTTGTAAAGTTCATCTTCTTCAGTTTTCATTATTTATCTTGGTTCTTAGCATTTTCACTGCTTTGTTATTCATTCAGTGTTTATGGTTAGTTTGATTGTTCAATTCCATTTTTGTAAAGTTTATCCTCCCTAGTTTTCATTAGTTCTACATGTGTTTTGATTTTTTAACACTGCATTATGTTAAATGGGTTATCTATTTTGATAAATTTATTTATACGTTTTCATTATAATCTAGTGATGTTCAACGCATTCCCGTAACTATATTTTTGCTGCAGTGACAATGAGTCGAAGATTAGATTTCGCAAAACACATCAACGACTCAAAGGAAATATGGCGGATTACGGTTCAAATTATTGATGCATGAAGCATAATCAATAATAAGGGGATTGAGCATATACAAATGCTTTTAATGGATGCAGCAGTATAAAATTTCAATATTATCTTTTCATTTACATATTTCTGCAGTAAGTAAATGGTTGATAATGTTACACTACTTTGAATCTTTATTTAGGGTGATAGGATACAAGTTTTGATCCGTCATGATTAAACACCTAAATGGAAATAAAGGATTAAGGAGAATATGACTTGCATAATCAACAACGATACTGTTTATGAGAATGATTTCCAGTGGAAACTCTGCAGTCATTCAACAAACCTGGTCTAGTAGGCAGGATGGTAGCTCGAGAGGTAGAATTGTCTGAATATGACATCACGTATGCACCCAAGAACAACATAAAGTTACAAGTATTTTCATATTTCTTAATAGAGTTGAGTTCTCCCACCTCAGAAGAAATGCCTGAGCAGTGGGTCATATCGGTGGATTGCTCGTCCAACCTTAAGGGTAGTGGACCAAGGATAGTATTAGAGACACCGAGGTTGTTGATACTAGAGATTGTCTCTGTTTCAATTTTAAGATCAACAATAATCAAGCAAAATACAAAGTAGTGATTTCCAGTTTGAAGCTAGCCAGAGAATTCGGGGTTTCTCATTTGCTGGTTTGCACTAACTCATAGTTAATCTCTAGTCAAATCAAAGGAGATTATCAGACAAAGGATGCATTACTATTTAAGTATCTACAAAGAGCTTTGCAATTAGCCAAGGGATTCACAAACTTTGAAGTGTCACATATTCTCCGGGAAGAAAACGCCACAGCCGATCTGCTAGCCCAGTTAGCCACCACCAATGGCCATGGGTTAAACAAAATGGTAATCCAGGAAACTTTGGAAGCACCAAGCACGAAAACGGAGGAGTCATGATATTAGAAAATTCAAGGGGATGGATGACACTCATCATTCAATATCTAACCCAAGAGAAGCTTCCAGATGAGAAGATTGAAGCTCGACGCATCAAGAGGATATCTTCCTGATACCTCATGGTACTCGACCAACTATACAAGATGGGTAGATCTTCTCTGATGTTGAGGTGCATCGATGAAGAAGAAGTAAGGCTCATGATGGAGGAAGTTCATGAAGGGGTGTGCGTAAGTCATATTGGAGGGAGAGATTTATCTAGAAAGATACTCAGGGCCGCGTACTATTGGCCAAGTATGCTTCAAGACTATGCATGGTTTATAAATCATTGTGAGAAATGTTAGATCTATGCTCCCTTCATACATTCTCCTGCTGAGTTATTACATTCAGTAATATCCCCGTGGCCTTTTTATCAGTGGGGATCAAATATTCTTGGTCTTTTTCCTTTGGGCGCAGGGAAACTAAAGTTTCTTATAGTTGTAGTGGATTATTAAACCAAGTGGGTGGAAGTCGATGCCATATATTGAATTAATGTAGAGAGGGTAAGACTTTTTTATTCGACAAATATCATATGCCATTTTGGCTTACCAGGGATCATTGTATCAGATAATGGCACACAATTCGTGAGTTCGTCTGTTATAGAATTTTCCAGGCACATCGACATTCAGAACTAGTTTGTTTTGGTCGAGCATCCTCAGGCTAATGGACAAGCAGAAGAAGCAAATAGGACCATCCTATCAGGAAGAAGAAGAAGTTGGATAAAGAAAATGGGCTTTGGGCGGAGTACATGCATGAGATCTTATGGTCATATCACACTACTTCTCATTAAACCACTAAGGAGACACCCTTTCTAATGGTGTATCAAGACAATGTAATGATACCACTAGAAGTCAATTCTACAACCTGACATCAATTAAAATTTGACGATGGTATTAATAAGGAAGTGTTGGACAACTTGGCTGACCTCATAGAAGAAATCAGAAGAATGGATCACATGAGAAAATGTGCAGCAAAATAAAGGATGGCCAGAAGGTTCAACACTAGAGTCCAACCAAAACGTTTTCAAGAGGTTGACTTGGTTTTGAATAAGATTACAAACACATAAAAGAATGAAAAACTCTCCCCCAAACTGGGAGGGACCTTACCAGGTCAGACAAAAGCTGAATAATGGAGCCTACAAATTTGAAAATTTGGAAGGAATAGAAAAGCCAAGGGCTTGTAATGTTCCAAACCTTAGGTTGTATTACAGTTAACATTATGTAATGTCATTATTAAATAAAGTTTGTGGGTAGTACTCTTTTAACGAGGCACCCTTAATTCATATGTTTATATGTCATTTTTAATCTCTTACAGTAAAGCCAAGTTCGTCCTAGAAGTGATAATGATAGTAGGCATCAACGATGATATAAGTAATCGGCCACGTAAATAAGAATCTATAGCTGAGTTATGTTAATAAAACTTATGACCTAATGAAATCGGCACGTAAATAAGAACCATTGGTCGGGTTACGTTAATAAAACCTCTGACCTAATGAAATTGGCCACATAAATAAGAACCTATGGCCGAGTTATCTTAACAAAACCTATGACCTCATGAAATTGGCCACATGAATAAGAACCTCTAGTTGGGTTATGTTAATAAAACCTCTAACCTAACGAAACCAGACAGGAAAATAAGAATCCATCGTAGGGCTATCAAGCTTGTGACAAAATTGACAGTCTAAAGAGCCTCTAATAAACAATTAAATTGGTTGATCACGTAATCAAAAGTTCTAAATTATCAACAAAGTCAATTAGTTCAAAATCTATTAAAAATTAGTAAGCCGGTACGCAACGAGGCCAAGTTTTAAGGCATACTGCTAAAACATAAACCAAGGTAATTTAAAGATATGCCCAAGAATATATGCACAATCAAGGCAGAACTAGATAACAAAATAATATTAGTATACCTAAAAGGGCCCATAAAAGGGCTTAAACATGATACCATAAACAAAAGACATTATCCAAATATTACAAAAAGTACATCCTAATTGATGGCTAACAACAAACATAAACAAACTTAAACATCACGATGTTCATCTTCTTGAGCCTTAGGGGCCGGATTGTTGGTTGTCACATCCTTCAAAACCTCAGCTTCAGAAGAAGCTTCCTCCATATCCACAAGTCTTCCATCCATCACGATCTTAAAGAAATCTATATTAGACATAATAAGGTCAGGCATAATGCATAATGCTTAGGCTTTGGCTCTCTCAAAAGCTTCATCTCCAAATGAGAGCAAGTATGCTTAGACATCGTGCAAGGATTTCTTTAGTGTCTCATTAAGAGCCTGAGCTTGGTCCACATCTTGGGCCAAAATGGCAGTGGTTGTTTCTACCTCCAAACACCTGGACTCTGCGGTTTCCTTCTGCTTCTTCATTTCTGACAGCTTGGACTCTGCGGTCTGTTTCTATTTCCTTATTTTTGGAAGTTGTTGGTTTATTTCCTCACTTTATCGGTCTAAACCTTAAGGTTATCCTTCAATTGAGTCATATCTTTAGTAAGATGAATTTTATTCTACTCATAAGCATTGGCGACTTCAAATGATCCCAGGGTCATAGTTGCACACCTCATCAAGTAGGCCTCGATGTGTTGGGTCAGCTGTTGAGCACCTATAGTCTTTACCTTCTCGACATCCTTTATCACATTCAGATGATTATAAAGATCTTCAAACCTTCAAAGCTGTTGGACCAGAAATTGAATTCAGTTGATGGTTACTTCCTGAATCCTACATCAGGGAAGTAATTGCCAAGTCGACATGAATGACATGGTCGCTCATCAGAGTTTTCATTCTCTTTGGAGAACTCAGTTTTGATCCCCTCATAGGTGGGAATAGAGGCAATATGGGGTTGTGATACAATAGGGAAGCCTTGCCAACATTCATTTTCTTCCTTTTAAGATCATGAGTCTGGATACCAGACATGTCAAACTTGGAGGCAGACTGTTCCCCATGCCTCGCCCTCGGTTCATCCATCAATTTCTTCTGTTCGGATAGGTTGAGGCTTGCCATATTAGATGGAAAAAAATTAATAAAGTAGAGTTCACAAAGATAAAATAATAAGATCACTGAAGAATAATAAAATGCGTATATAAGCATTACCCAAGAATTTAGAAATTTATTACGGGTCATTGGCCATGTGTAGAAAGTCCTTGACTTTTACTACTCGAAAAGCATCCAGAACAGCTAATGCTCGAATTTCCAAAGCATCTAACTTGTCATAATCAAAACCGGATACCTGTAACGGGTTATCCTCCAGTAAATTGGGAAATGATAGTTACCGTCTAATGCATACAGGACTAAGGGACATATTTCTCCACTCCTTACTTAAAGGAATTTATCCTTGATACCTTTATAGTTGGTGGTATAAGCTTAAAGGAAGCTTTTCCCTGGGATTCCACTAAGGGAGATCCAACATCCTTTGTCTGCCCCTTCAGTTCAAAGAAAGAAAAGAACAAACCTAAAGTAGGGGTTATACTCACCGTCTCATAAATAAGCTCAAAAGCTTTAATAAAACCCAGCCATTTGGGAGTAATTGAGAAGGGGCGTTATTTAGGGTTTGCAGGAGGTCGGATTCAAAGGCAATGAAGGAGATACAAATCTTAAAATCCTCTATTACACCTGAGTAAAAGTAAAACTAATCATTTGATGTTGCCTTTGGCCAAGTAATACAAACTCTTTCACCAACCACACAAGGTTCTAGCACGACGTGCTCCTCATTCCCGGTAGAAAAAAATCTAATTGTTGGAGTGAAGTTTTGAGATGTAGTTGTCATCGATGACGCTGTGGTCATAACTTAGAACTTCTTTGTCAATTAGCGACCTTGTCATCTCCATCAAAATATCCACGAAACTTGATGACAAAGACTCCAAGTCAGTTTAACTATGAGGTGAAGAGATCTCACCATAAACTTCCCTAATAATCTTATTAAGCTCCTCTTGCTTCAGACGACCCTCACATTCTCTCATGCATTCGTCCCATAGTTTTCTTTTCTCATGGGAAGTAAGGGAAACCAGTGCTTCCCCCAAATCACCACAATCACATATTATAAGCATAATAAAAGAATAAAAAGAGGCAGGGAAAGTAAGTAAGGCGGAGAAACAATAAATAAGGCTTGAGCTTGCAGAAGACAATTGACAGAGGGAGCAAAGAAAAACTAGGCAGCAAGTCTTGAAAGAAAAAGAGAAATTATAAGTTAAGTAAATGAACAAAGAATGAAGGAGTTTTTTTTATAGAAGTAGGTTTACAATGGACAAGAAGCTATACCGAGCTAAAATCATGATGACAAGTTGGGTTTCCCATAAAAAATTATCATGACAAGGAGAGAGAAAATAATTGTCATTATTTCTATTTTAAAAACCATTATCACACAGTAATTTATCGAATAGGTGATCGGCTCGAGAAAGAAGGAATTCTAGGACTTTTCTGTCTGAACACTTCAACCGATTGGATCTCGTGATCGGGGGGCTTATGTACATCCCGGGATTCCCAAGGCCAAGTTATTGAGACTGAGTAGGGAGGAACAAACATGCCAAGCTGCATAAACATGAGTAAGTCGGGTACTGGACATTGGTAGATGATATGATCAAGTCAGATTCAGTTTATTAAAGGGTGTTAAAAGACAACATGAACTGTCACCTAAGACAGTTGCGAGATAACTCCATGATTGAATATGGGTTACAGAAGTTGATGGAAGAGGTATTGCATGAGTTATAGAAGACGATAGACGTTATCAGAAATCACTTAAACACGAGATCTAAAGGGACATTCCTTAATGGTCCTTGATGATATGACAAGTATAAAATAGGGCTACCTGATGACTTCTTGACAAGTGTACCAATAATATTGCAGTAATAAAAAGATATTGAATCTACAAGGACTGCTATTTAACAAAAAAATATTTGTGCAAGTTTAGAAAGTAACAATGGGGGGGGTGGGGGGGGTTGAGTTTTAATGCAAATAATAAAAGTTATTCTAAGAAAATGCAAGAGAGGTCAGGTTTTGTATAGAATCTCTTATTTATCCCCAGTTGATGTTTAATGCATTACATGAATTAGAAATTTGTTATATTTCCACAACGAATTAACAAAACCACTATATTGGATCCTTTAGTGTATAGCTCATTAATTCCTACTAGAGGTTTCCTATCACTATTCAACCAGCGTAAGATAAATTAGGCAATGCAACAATATGTTAACTCAAATTCCACAACTAAAGGTCTTATATCCTTATTCAACAAACATAAGTACACTAATTGCCTTAGCTCCAACGCATAGACTAATGGTCAATATTCCCTATGCACCCATAAGATACAAATAAATACCAAGCAATAAGATGAATATTGCATATGAAAATCCTTGAAGAACTGGCTCCAATGGCTTCCAATGCTCTCAAAATCGCCTTCTTGATGCCCTTTACTGTCACTTTTATTCAAAATCGCAGAACCCTTGAAAAGATGCAAAAATCCCCCTTATAAAGATGTCAAATGAGTCCAAAACGCATCAGAATAGGCTTTGAAAAGTACCTATCATGTGTGGAATCTCCTTCATCGTGCGCCCGATGCTGATGATACATCTCTATAACACACGCGATGTTGTGCATGATTACTTTAGTAGCTGCACCCTTTTGCTCCTTTTTCCATCAGATTTTCACTAAGTCTTTATTTATTCATACTTGATCATTTTTTCATATTTATTTGGTCTTTATTCTTCATTTCTTCTCATCTTTAACTTGTTTTTCTCTGTTTCTTCGACAGAAAATATGCAATAACAGAGTGCCATCACTTCCCAATGATGAAGAGAGAGACAAATTACACCTTCTACAGATAGGTCGATTGTGATCTCACTTGACTCTAATATAATAACAATTTACATTGTTGAAACTCTAGTATCCTTATTCTTCCTACTTTGTTATCTCTATTACTTAACATTAGGTTTAACATAAAACTCTAATATAATAACAAATCTATTTCAAGATTCGTTGAACCACATAATCTCAGGTTTCCGCTACTATATATATATATATATATATATATATATATATATATATATATATATATATATATATATATATATATATATATATATATATATATGCATACATTAAATCTAATAATTTTGGATGTGAGATGGTGTGTTAACAATCATTCATTAAAACTATAAGACCAAAAAATATTTATAAATTGAATTGTTTTTCCATATTTCAAGCCAATTTTATAAATTAAATTAGAACTGACACAAGTATTAAGAGTCGTCCGGTCACAACTCCAAATTAATTTATCAATTTCCTATTTGTCTGAACACATATGCGTTGTCAACCCTTTTCCATTGAATAAATGGTACTCCAAGAAAGCTGGAAAACATTGTTGACCTAAATCCTCGTTTTCTTCTCCTCACATAATGACTACAATCCATCCACGTGAGTTATTCCCATAGACAAATGTTCCTTACACCTTGAAAACACCCAGTCAAAACCTCATGAAAGGGCCAAAGAAACAAAAAATCTTGAATCCTTAGTGGAAGTGGTGAGCAACGTTTGAAACATACCACAAATCCAGTTACCAGTTCCATGTATGAAGGGAGGTTGCCTTGCCATTGCTATTTCATAAGAAGAACACAAGCTAGAACTTTAGGCTTATAAACACAACCTTCACAACATAATCTTATGGCTTAAAGGTTCCACTCCTCTTACTATTATTAATGTGCATGCCAAGCTAGCTGCTCAATGAACCTCTATTGAGAAATGGGGTATAACATCTCTAGGAAAGGTTTCCTATGAGTTCACTTATTCACGCCTTCAAGATGTTAAAAGAGATAGATCATTTAGCTAATGATACTTAAATCTAGGAATCCTCAAGTTGTTCCCTTGGATTAAGGACTTTATCCCCTCAAATTTCAACCAAACATCAGCTCAAGTCTGGGTTAGAATTCATGGACTATCATAACAATATTGGAGGCCCAAAATAATATTCACTATTGCAAGTGGTCTAGGAACCTCCGTATGCATAGATTATGCATCAATAAAATTGGCATTTGATTGTGATTTTGGTCATTTTGTTAGGGTCTTGGTGGACATAGACTTGGTCAAAGAATTGAGTTACAAAATCCTTGTGGAAAGAATGAGATGTGGTTTCTTTGTTGAAATATAACTCAAAGAGAAAAAGGGGAGGCTATGAAAAGGGGATAGAAAGATAAGACTAGAATGGTAATATAGTAGATAACTCGAAGACTGAAGCAAAATGGGAGGCTTGGAAAACTTATGTGAATGTAAGAAACAAAGTCAAAGAGCCTTAAGTATAGGTGGTTGATTTAACAGGGAACAAAAATGTCTTAAATGTGGTGAGGCTAGTGGAGTTACCAAAGATGGTGTTGATGTTCAAGCTTAGAGGCAAGGCTCAGAGGAAATCCTATATGTGGCATAGATAGAAGTTGATTCTCAAGCTCATAAGCAAATATCAAGTGGAAACCTGTAGGCTGATCAAAACATTCAAAATGAAGATAGCCAGATGGTTGACAAATGAGAAAGTATGGGTGATGCATTGGAGAATAATAAATAGATGTCCATTTTGGAGCATGTTAGTACTGATGATTTAGAATTTGTAGATGTAACACAAACAATAGAATTGAAGGATATGCTAGCTTTAACATAAAAAAAAGGAATACTTTCTGAAATAATCTTGGGCCAACATGTCAGAAATGAAGGATGTTGAATCTATAACTAAGTCATATGAAAAGCCTCTAATTTACAGAAGTTCCAATTAGAAATATCAAAATCTAAAAATAAAAAATTGAGGCAAAGATCAAAAGCAAAAGGTAATTATATAACTAGAGCCAAGGCTTTTTCCTTTAAGCCTTTGCAATGAAATGCCTCTATTGGAATGTTAGGGGCTATGACAATTCCCCCACAATATTAGAAGTTAATAATCACATCAAACACATAAGTCAGATTTTTGTTTTATAGCATTATCTTGGATGAGCATAAACATTTTAACTACTAGGTCTAAAAAAATTCCTACAATTTGAGGATTGGTTTCCTTCCTAACCTGTGGTGTATATGCAACAAATCTCTTGACCCTCAAGTAATCTCAACTTCATACTAATAGGCCTCCTTCACAATCATACAAGGCACCATTCAAGTAGGAATCACAAATTTTTATGCATCAACATGCCACACAAATAGAAGAAGGCTTTGGTTGGAGCTTTCGTCCACCTTGATAGAAAACACAATGCATTGGTGGATCACATGGACGATTTCAAAAACTTGTCAGATCATAACAACCTCATTGACATTCCTACAAAGGGGTTTCTATACACTTGGTTAAATGGTAGACATGGAGTGGACTAGTGGAAAGGATACTTGATAAGGACTTTTGTAACCCAAATTGGTTAACCTTAAATTCAATCATGAACGTTTCAACTCTAAATAAATTAAGACCAGATCATTACATTATTATTTTAGAGGTTAGTTTCTCTCAACACAAGGATGCCTCAAGTTTCAAGTTTCTTAACGTGTGGACCTTGCATGATAGATGTGAGGACTTCGTTGCTAAATTTTGGTATATTTCAGTCATTGGTTGTCCCACGTATATTCTCAGAAGGAAGTTACAATTACTCAAAACAAGTCTAAAGTCTTTGTATAAGTAAGTCTTTAGAAACATTCATATCATGGTTAAAACCTTAACTAAAAGGCTAGCCACAATTCAAAACCAAATCATCCTGGGTGGGAATAATGAGAACCTTAAAGCTCAAGAAACCCTAGCCCAACACGAACTAGAACAAGCCCTTGCTAATGAAGAAATGTTTTGGTTAGAAAATTTCAAAGTTAGATTCCTTTGAAGGGGGGTAGAAGCATTTACTTCTACCACAAGGTTACTAAAATAAAATAAAAAATCCAAAAACACAATCACTTTCTTGAGAAAGGATGAGTAACTGATTCATGGGCCTGAGGAATCAACAAATTATGCTGCTACTTATTTTACTAACATTTTTTTCTTGCACATAATCCCAAAGACTTATCTATGGTGGATTAAGTGATCCCTTGTTTGGTGGACACTAACATGAACCAGTTGATTACTAGGATTCCTATTTTTGAGGAGATAAAAATGGAAGTTTATAACCTAAGGAAAGACAATGCTCCAGGTCCATATGGTTTTTGGGGAGTGTTCTACCAAACATATTGGCCTATTATTTAGAACAATGTTAGCAATGAAGTTCTTCAATTCTTCAAAAGTGGTTAGATCCTTCCTAAATACAAATATGACACTATCATTTAGCTGGCTAAATTCAAAGAAGCTGACAACATGAAAAAGTTTAGGCCCATTGCCTTAGCCAATTTCAAGTTCAAAATTATCTCAAAGATCATTTCTGATAGGATAGCTTCTATCATGCCATCTTTAATCTTCATGGAGAAAAGAAGTTTTATCCAAGGTAGATGCATAAAAGATTTCATTTGTCTAGATTCTGAAGCCATAAACCATCTTGATAAAGAAAGCTTTTGGAGGCGACATATCCCTTAACTTGCCAAAAGCTTTTGGCTAGCCTCAAAGTGGACATAAAAAAAGCTTTTGATACCATAATTTGGAAATTTCTTCTTCATGTTCAATTTTTTTTTGTTTCAGCGCTGCCTTCTACAAATGGATTCAAACCATCATAGCCTTAGTCTTCCTATTTATTTTCATAAATGGTTATCATCATAGTTTCTTTAACTGCGTAAGAGATGTTAGGAAAAGAGATACCTTATCTCTTCTTATGTTTTGTCTTGTAGAAGAAGTTTTAAGTAGAAGAATTTTTAACCTAGTTGTGGATGGCTCCCTACAACTTGTCAAAAGTAGCAAAGGAGCACACATTCCTTCACATGTCATCTATGCAGATGATATTTTAATTTTCTACAAGGGAAACATCTCCAACATATAAGCCCTATTCGATCTTTTAAAGAAGTATTCTCTTGCATCAGGTCAGGTAGTAAACATAGCCAAATCTTCTATTTCTTCAGATTTTATATCTTCTAATAGGCTTCTTCACATCAGATGACAGGTTTCACTAGGGGCTCCATGCCTTTCATCTACCTTGGAGTTCTAATTTTTAGGGTATTGTTAGGTCATCTTATATGCAGCCTATTGCAGATAAATATCATTTTCAAAATGGCTGCTTGGAAAGGATATGTTCTCTCAATGGCTTGTAGATTAATGCTTGTAAAGTCCCTCATTCAAAGTACGCCCACTCACACCATTTCCATTTATTATTGGCCTATTTCCTTATTGAAATACATTGAGAGAACTGCTAGGAACTTCCTTTGGAGTGGAGTATTGAGAAAAAGGAAACTAGTCATGGTTGCTTGGAGCAAAATGCTCAAACCTCAGTCCCATGGTGGTTTAGGTTTAAGATCCCTTATTAGATTTAATAAGGCCTCTAACCTAAAGCTTGGTTGGGATTTGATAACAAGTGAAGAGTCTTTGGCCACAATTCTCAAGGGAAAAAGTTTCAAATCTTATGGAATAGTCAAACATCATATCTTCTTCACTCATTGGTTTTGCATCAAAATTGAATACATCACCATCAATAATCACTCCTCTTGATCTCTGGGGAAAGGAACTTCTATCAATTTTTCTCTTGATCTTTGGGGAAAGGAACTTCTATCAATTTTTGGCAGGACTCTTGGTGTGACCCACCTCAAATCCTTGAAACCATTCTAGAATGCCTTAAAAGTCAATAAATTTATATGCACTCCAAAGTTCCAGAGTTCATTGTTGATAGTCAATTGGCTTTTCTTAACAACTGGACCACAATCTTCCCTTTTATCCTTCAAAGGCTTCATCACTCCCTCTTGCACAACATCAGTTATGAAGACATCATCATATGGCCCCTCTCACGCTCGAGCTTTTTAAACCTCAAAAAGTATACCAATTCAATGCACCATATATAGTTCAATATTGAGCCAAGTCTATTTGGTGCATTGACATTCCACCTTCCAAGTTTATGCTTATTTGGAAGCTCATGATGGAAAAAATACCTACTGATGACAAGCTGAAGCACATGGGTTGCAGTTTGGCCACCATGTGAAATCTTTGCAACAAGTATGAAGAAACAACTAAACTCTTGTTTTTTGATTTCCCTTTTGCCAAGAAATTGTGGTTCTGGTTCTATATTAGAATAAGGTTTTCCAATCCTCCAAACACATTAAAAGATTGGTGGCTTGCTTACACTACAAACCGGTTAAAGCAATGCTTTTTGGTCCTGAAAGCTTCCATCACTTTCATCATCAATAATTGACGGGAAGCTCAAAATTAGGCCATGTTCATAAATTACATTCCAAATGTCATTTATTAATATCCAAGATCAAAGATCAAGTGCTATTGACTAGAGCTAACTCCTCCACCACCTCATCTTCTTCTCTATATGACTTTAAAATTATCAAGGCTTTAAATATCCCCATTAAACCTCCAAAAGCTCCTCAAATCATAGAAGCAATTTGACACTCTCCACCTTTTGATTGGATAAAATGCAATTGTAATGGTGTATGCAATCACGATCTCCTTTCGACCAATTGTGATGGAATTTTTAGAGATAAGCATGGAAACTTCATCTGATCAAATCACTTGGTCATCTTCAACTCTTGTTGAATTTCTTACCGTCCTTAAAGCCATGAAAATTGTAATGGAAAAATATTGGACATAGCTTTGGATTGAAACTGAATTCAATATTACGGTACAAACCTTCTACAAGTCATCTTTGGTGCCTTGGCAAGTAAGAAATAAATGGAACACTTGTATAAGTTATTTTTGCACATAGACCCCTTTTACGATTCTGACATCCATAGAGAAGAGAATTCATATGCAAACTTTTTTACTAATCTTAATCTCTCATTAAATTCTCTAATCATTTTTGAACTTATTCCTCTTAACATTAAAGATTTTGTATAAAATAAATTAGAAGTGTCTTTCTTTAATTATTTTTTCTTTATTTTTCCTTTTGATGGGTTGGTGGCTAGGCTCCCTCTTTTATAATGTTTTATTTTCTCAATATATGAGGATTTACTATTAAAAAAATCCAAATTACTTTACTCATTACATCCAAAGTAAAACCGTCCTCACAACTCTTCTACATTTGAAACATTGATATGATAATAAAAGAGACCCCACATATGCGAAAGAAACAAAAAGAGATTATCATTTAATAGAAGTTTGTTTATTTGCAGGAAAATCGATGCATGGATATTTGATTCCATTGCCTCTTGCAGACGCATATAAGGTACATAATTTAACACCGACATGCACAATTGAGATAATCTTCAATCCCTTGAATCTCTTTTTATAATCCTATTTCTATTTTCTATTTTATTTTATCACATGATCCATAATACATCTTTCTTTTTTTTCCATTAAATCTTTCACACCTCTTCTCTACATCCCATTCAAACGTGTGAGTAAATATATTCGGTTATTATTTATAAATAAACTATTACTTCTAACAAAATGGAGAGGCATGAATCAAGAGGTTAGATGTATATTGTTAAGGATATTTGTCTGTGGCTATAAGAAAGACGTGGTTGCATGTCAATAAGTTGGTGCCAAGGGAACACAATCTGGCAACAATAGCAAATAAATCTCTAGGCTTGGACGTACTGTATTAGATTTTTGAAGGACATACATGAATGAGACCAACCAATTGAGCTTGTATTATTGGATTTTTATTTTAACGTTGTCATCAACCACTAGCTAGGGAGCATGTTTGCACGGCAACCATGTCACAGCAAAATTTACTAATGATTGTGGGATTCTAAAAATAAAATAAAAATACTATATTTTTATGCTCTTTCCATTTTTCATTATCGACTTTAGTAAAAAAAATTATATTAAAATATAATATTTTACGATACTTATTAATAAATATTTAATATTATTATTTATATATTTAAGTATGTTTTTCATATCATAATAAATATAGAATAATTATATTTTTTAATATATGCGAAAATATCAAATAATTTATAATTAAAAAAAATACTTTTTCTATTTTTCAACTTATTTAATATTGAAATAAAAAATGGGTGCCATAGAAAGGTTATATGTACAATGATTGAAGTTTTAGGTGATGAGGAGATGAGATATCTTAAAGGTTATTACAAATATTTTGTTAGCTGCGATTTTTTACAAGGGACAAAATCTCAGTATAATAAGAGATTTGAAAAAATTGAGGTTTTAAAGGGTTGTTTATCGACATGTTATGTTGCACAAGTCGAAGTCTCAAGATGAGATATAAAAATGGGACTTAGTATTTTTCAAGAAAAAATGAGTATTTTCTCTAGCATTTCGACGACATGGTTGCTCAGATTTTCGACGTCAATAAGATACGTCGATCAAAAGTTATTTGGACGCAAAGAAGCATTTTGTTCAAAATGAATAACTACGTTATCCCAAGGAGCACGTGGAAAACATTCAGAAGCGAGATGCATGCAAGAATCTACTTGGTGAAGGCTGAGGAAACAAACATTACAAAACAATTATTTTACACCTATATAAATAAGAGTTCTAGTGTTAGGATTTGAGGTGTTCATTTGATTTCACTACAAAAACTCAAGACTCAAAGTACACAGTGTAGAGAGAAACGAGTTTCATTGAGGAAATGTATGAATCTTGAAACACCATTTCTATTTAAATACAAAACCTTTTATTTCAGTTTATCTTCTTTGCACACTTGTTTTCGTTTCATTACTAATCGCGTTATCATTTTCTGCATTCATTTTTAGAAAGTTTTTGTCTGTTAACATTGTCGAAATCATTTTTCTCACTACTTTTCTCTACGATTTCAACCAAGTCGAAATCCTTTATTTTTCTGCACAAATTATATGAGAGCTTTAACACTATGTCATAGGATTCTCTGGTCGATCTTATAAGTAACCTTTAATAAGAGACTAACGGTTGTTTACCAAATTTAACAGTAAACAAATTGACACGCCTGGTGCAACCCGTGCTAAACTCTTTGTCTTTTATAGATATTCATATTTTTTTCTTACAAAATTGTCTTGCGTACATGAGTTGTTATAAGTAGTTTGTATGTGTTTAATAAGTGGAAAATCCTTACGAAAAATGATGCGTCCTCTTATAGATAATGCCAGTTCACAGAATAATCCTCAAAATACAGTAGAACATCCAGTCAGATTGACAGTTGAAGAGGCAATTGTTTCAAAGCTCGTTAGGACAACTGCTCGGTGGTGTCGTTAACAGCCAGGGAATACCCTATTCAACCCTGCAGTCGCAAGGTCTTTGTTTAGGTTCTCAATGCCAATGAATAATATGGAATACTCTTATGGCATGCCAATGTCAATAATGGTTGGCCTTCACAATAATATGTCAACCTTTAGTGCCAATGCAACGGCCATCAGGTCATCATATAATCCACATAATGCTTATGCTTCGACCATAAACAATATGGTTCGACCAGGAGGGATGGGTTATATCCCTCAAATAATGACATCTTTAAATATGACCTTTATGATGGCCATGAGGCAACAGATGGATGAAAGTAACTTAGAATTGGTTAACATTTTGACCCAACAAATGAGAATAATATTTAATCATTTGATTACGAATACAAACCAAACCTATGAGTTGTTAGCCAATTAAATGGGTCAAATAACTGACTTTTTTGGCATGCCTCAAGTTCAGGCTAGACCAACCTCACAAATATTAAACGCCGGGCAAGTTGAAACGCCTGAAAACGGAATGGCCCAAGTAAATTTAGACGAAAATCAGAGTTTTCGACCACCAAAACCCATCCCGAATAGGGAAGAGGAAGAATACATAGGTCAACATAATCCTAGGCTTTTGATAGTCCATAGAAACCAGGATGCTGACCAGGTTCTTCGACATGTCCAACAAAACAACTTTGGGGGACATAACAACATAGACAATATGGTTAAACATATTTTTGCCCAGAATGGCCTTAATGTGGGACTCATTAGGCCCAATTTTATATCTCCCTTGTCAGAATACGTTTGACAAACAGAGTTTCCTAGAGGTTGGTAAGTCCCTAAATTTACTAAGTTCGTTGGTGACACTAGTGAGTCAAAAGTTGAACATGTTGCTTGGTATCAAACTGAGGCTGGCGGCATTGCGAATAATGAGAATTTGAAAATGAAGTATTTCCCAAATTCTCTAACAAAGAATGCCTTCACTAGGTTTACCACACTACTGAAGGTGAGAAAAACAAGAAAGGGGGGTTTGAATTGTTTTGGAAAATAAACGCTTTTGCAGAATAAGAACACAGGATTTTATACTGGTTCGCTTATAACACAAAGCTACTCCAATCCACCCGGCCAAGGTGATTTCGCCTTCAAAAAGGACTTAATCCACTAATCTTGAAAGATTATTACAACCAACGTCTAAGAGAAAGATCTCTTAGTCCTCCCAAGTATACAGACTACGCAGAGTCACTTGAGGAACAAAATCAATTTAACAAAAGGAATTTGTAATCTAAAGTGCTTCTAAGATTAAGCAAATATTACAGCAAGTAGAGCAAGCAAGTGTTTTCACGTATGAGCAACAGCTCGTGAAAAACTAAGAGAGAGAGAGTAGAGAATTTTTGTGCGTTCAGGTGTATCTCTCAATGAAATATGTCGTCCTTTATATAGTGGTGAAAGAACCGTTGTAGTGATGGCAGAATATTTGTCTTTGGTAAGGCTGTAGATATAAAAAGGTATAGAGGTATGATCGGATCTCTCTCTATCTTACCGCATCTCGACCAGACATTATGTTTAGTGTATGTATATGTGCTAGGTATCAATCATGTCCCAAAGAATCACATTTAAAAGCCGTCAAGCGCATACTTAGATACCTCTGTGGTACTTCAAAGTATGGACTTTGGTTTTCTAAGGGAAGTGATTGCTCTTTGGTTGGCTACTCCGATTCCGACTTTGTCGGTTTCAAATCGGATAGGAAAATCACTAGTGGCACTTGTCATTTTTATTCAAATTCCTTAGTGAGTTGGCACAGCAAAAATCAAGCTTCAGTTGCTTTGTCAACAACCAAGGCGAAATACGTTGCTGCGGGTAATTATTATGCTCAAATTTTGTGGCTCAAACAACAATTACTCGACTTCAATATTCAACTTGAATGTATTCCCATTTTTTGTAACAACACAAGTGCTATCAATTTAACCAAAAATCCTATACTACATTCGCGCACTAAACATATTGAAATTCGGTATCACTTTCTTAGGGATCATGTTGAGAAATGTGATATTGTCTTCGAGCATGTTGATAGTAAAAATCAACTTGTCGATATTTTCACAAAACCACTTGCAACCGAGCCTTTCTTTCACATCCGCATGGAACTTGGTGTTCTCGATATCTCGGATCGCGTTTAAATACATATATTATGCATGTTTATTCCTTGGTTTATAAGTGCGGCTATGTGAGGGCACTCTTCGTCTATCACCAATGGAGGTAATATCGTTCCTATCCATTTGACCTTTATTGATCAACTATGCATGTATATACTTGTTCAATGTAATTCTTGATGTTCATTTTCTGGTTTGAACTAAATGTGATCCATTTTTATGCTTGAATTATGCTTGAACTTGCTTATGTATCATATTTAACATGCATTTTCATTTCCCTATGTTTGCATGTTATTGTACTTACTTATTTGTCCTAAAGTTTATGTTGAACAATTATTGTAATATTATTACTTATTTTCTTTTTCTCTATGAAATATTTATGCCTATACTTCTTCCATTGACTTCTTGTTATGTGCATGGTTGTTGATGTCTATATGTTGCAAAGTCGTTGACTAAGTGCTTTTGGATATCTTTATTTCATGTTGACCGTTTCATTGTTTCTTTTTGATGTTGTCAAAGGGGGAGAAGCAATGGAAACAAACATAATAGCTGATTTAGCAGAAGGATAATAGCAGAATGTTTGAAGGTATGCATAAAATCAGGGGGAGGATGTTTATCAAAGTACGCGATTGTGCCACGGTTTGCCATCATCAAAAAGGGGGAGTATGTGAGGGAAAATATGCCTAGTCCTTATTTTAATGATGGTAAACCTCTCTAATATCCCATAATGTGTACGTTGGACAATATCATCATATCAAAGAATACACCCATCCTCTAACATGTTCAAAATATAAGTTCAATGTGTCCAGGCATATAGGAGCATATCATAGATGTGAATGATGCACTTGATCATCGTTAATATCCTAGGTTCATAAGATATTGGTTTAAATTGGTCAAAATACATCTCAAAATTCATTTTTGGGAATTTAAGAACTGTGAGTTGACTTATGACTCGGAGCATAACTCTCGGGTATGAACAGGTCGAGTCACAGGTCGACTAAATCCTGGGAAAACTGAATGAGTCGACTTATCCATATGTTGCATCGACTCATTGCCTATTTTCTTTTGAACCATGTAGCCACGGGTCTGACCAGGTCGAGTCATAGGTCGACTCAACCCTGGAAAAACTCTGTTTGAGTCGACTCATCCCCTATTTTACTTGAATAACTTTGCCTCGGGTCCATACAGGTCGGGTGACCAGTATGAACAGGTCGAGTGGTCGCTGCTTGGACTCAATATTCTGCTGTGTAATTTTGCAAAATAATTTTGTTATGTCTGTTATTTGGTCCATGCATCATACAAATATTCTAGAGTCTCTTCTTCAACAAACAACAAGAAAAGTGAAAGATATACACCAAAGTGCTCATCATCTTCATTCTTCATTGCATTTCTCAATAATCACATATTACAATCTTTGTTGAGTATTGTGCATTGTTGTTGTGATAACGTCCAAATAAGATTGTGTAATCTTAGTTTGGGTTGAGGCTTTGTGTGGGTTTTTCTTGAATAAAACCATTGGGGTTTTGTCCTCCAAGAATTGGAGGTTTTTGCACTAACCTTTGCTTCGCAGATTCAGCCGAGTGAAAAGTTTGAAGAATGGTGTATTCAGACAAACAAGTAACGGTAACCAGAGGATTGTGCAGAAAGCTTAGGGTTCAAGCGACTTGCATTCGAAATCAGTCGAGCTGAAGTTTTGGAGAACGTGGCATTCTTGCAATAAGGTAGCTGTAACCAGAGGTTTGTTCGAAGCGCTTGAAGGACTTGGTTCAACTCGAATCAAGGGGAGAGAATTGAATAGGATCTACAACAACACTAGGGGTTGATTGGTGGTGATAATTTGTTCTCTTGTATTGACTTTGCAATATGTTAATAAAAACATCTCAATTCTAGATTTAGAATCGAGGGCAGACGTACCCTAAGCGAGGACGATAGGGGAACTGCCTCAACAAA
Organism: Lathyrus oleraceus; assembly: GCF_024323335.1. Taxonomy (NCBI): domain Eukaryota; kingdom Viridiplantae; phylum Streptophyta; class Magnoliopsida; order Fabales; family Fabaceae; genus Lathyrus; species Lathyrus oleraceus. The sequence goes on along the minus strand of NC_066585.1, from coordinate 513,597,093 downwards.
TCTGGTCTTGTTCTCTCTATCTCTTATCTCTGCAAATTCTGCATTAATTACATTTTGTGTAAAATTAATAGTAAAATCAATATCGCTTGATTGTTATGCATAGTAACTGTTCGATAAATTGGTGCAATCACTTTGATTGCAACTGAGTAAAATTATGCACATTCAATTTGAGTGAAACTGAAACTTGGTCTGGAGTGCTCACCAAGTATTTGATAAAATTAATCTCACACAAATCTAGTAATATTTTACTTGCTCTCTTTTTGTGTTAAAGCATTATTAGAGGTAATGATATTAAGGATTGTAGTGGTTAATCGAATGATTTAGATAGTGGTTGATTATCTCTATCGTAGTTATTCGAGTTGGTTTCACGTGTATCCGATCTTTCAATTAATGTATCATTTAGACGATTATAATCTAGGGTGCGTAGTAACGTCGTTCGTCCAAAACCCACTCCATAACCCCGTAGTTAGCCGAACTACGGCTTGCTCTGATTCTCATTCCAGATGAGATATGTAGGCATAAGACGCGATGTCTTAGTGAGCACACATCCCCCCAACCCATAGGTCAGCCGAGCTACGAAGACTCTGATTCTCATATTCAGATGAGATACGTATGCAGTGGATGCGACATCCGCGCGAGTCATTTTCATTTAACCCTTTTTTTTGGTAAACAGCACAAGATAAACTCACACCCTTTAGACAAGAACTACAAAAGTGGATCCCGTAGAGTACTACGGATGCGTAGGGGTGCTAATACCTTCCCTTCGCATAACCGACTCCCGAACCCAAGATTTGGTTGCAAGACCCCGTCTTGTCCTTTCCTTTTTCAGGTTTACTTCGAGCGTTTCCTTTCCCTCCTTTGGGATGAATAACGCACGGTGGCGACTCTTCTGTCATTTCCTTTCGCCGGTTGTTTTTTCGCGCACTGTATTTTTCAGGTTGCGACAGCTGGCGACTTCACTGGGGACACTAAGAAGTTGACCTCTTGCTGGTCCATCTTCCCTAAGCGAGTCCCTCCTAGCTTGTGTGATTTCTTGTTTATTGGGTGTTCATGCTTTTGTACATTTATTTGCTTACCTGCTTACATGCATCTGTTGTATCTGTTGGATCTGTTTGTTTGTTTGTTGGGATGGGGTGTTCTATGAGAGATAAGCCCATTACCCAGGCTTGAGTGTACACACAGGTTTTAGAGTGGATAATCATGAGGCTTGCGTGGCGTGTTGCTACGTTAAGTCGTTCGTGAAGAACCACACCCAGACGAGGTTTCTTTTGGATATATTATGTCTTACGGGTGTTCCGTAACGGCGGGATGTTCCTCTAGAAATCGTCGACTCTGGTGGCCATTTCTCGAGAACTCAGTCGAGGCCTCTCCTCCGAGACGTGATTATGTTAGCTCTGGTGGGCGCATTCTCGCTGCTCAATCCGAGGATCCCGAGACTGGGAACTTGCTATTAGGATGTCCTGTTGAGGGGAGTCAATGGAGGTCTTTTGTCCCGTAATAATACCAAACCTTCAGTGGTAAACGTATTATTCGCGACTGAAGGGCTGAAGCTGACGAACTTCTGTTCTTAGAACCTACCAGTGAGGGGCGGGCTAAATTCAGGAAACCTTAACCTCCAGCCAACCCGGTTTTCTGGAGCAGAGATCTGATCTTATATTATATTCTTCAGTGGGTTTTCTCTTCAGACAGTGCAACCCGACAGATGTTCAAGCAGATACAGCGATCCTGATTCCCATGCCACTGCACTGCATTCACATCATTTTGCATCACATCATTTTGCATTCATAATCATTCACACATGTTTATCCATTTCTTTGGGGTTTATATCTTCTACTTGATTCTAGTCGGAATTTTCTTGGTTCTCATCAACGGCTTAGTCTCTTTTTTTTTACATCGTTTATCTATTGAGAGACTGGAATCAAGGGGATAGAATACCTTTAGAATTGATAAACATGTCATTGCATTTACATATTCATTAGCATGTCTTGCATAACAGGTGCCGCCACAGTGTTCTCAGTTTTTTTGGTGTTCCATCAGCAGGATAGCTGACCCAGGCATTCACCGGTACGGTACCCGCAGAAACCAACAGAGAGCAATGGAAGGTGTACAAGCAGAGCTCGTTGAGATGAGGATCCGCATGACCCAATTCATGGATGTGGTTCAAGGGGTGGCTCAGGGACAGCAAGAGCTCAGACAGATGATGCAGAGGAATCCCACCGCTACTCAACCAGAGACATTGGATGATCCTCCAGCTGGAGAGGCTAATGGTCCCAATGGACCGGGGCCTATCCCGATCCCACATGTCAACCTTGATCAACAACTCGTCCATGATGATCAGGCCGATCAATTCCCCCTACTTCAGGAAGACTTTGGCATGGGCCATGGCATGGACCCCATGTTTAGAAGATTAGAGGAGAGGCTGAAAGCTGTGGAAGGACAGAATCCTCTGGGAGTAGATGTTGCTGACTTGGGGCTGGTCCCAGGTGTGAGAGTGCCACCGAAATTCAAAGTCCCGGTCTTTGACAAATACAATGGCAGCTCTTGCCCCAAAACTCACGTGCAAGCCTATTTTCGTAAAATGGTTGCATACTCTGATGACGAGAAGCTACTTATGTACTTCTTCCAGGATAGCCTAGCTGGGGCATCCTTGGAATGGTATATGAGGCTGGACAGAGCCCATATCCGCTGCTGGAGGGATTTGGCAGAGGCTTTCGTAAAGCAGTATCAGTATAATGCAGACATGGCTCCGGACAGAACTCAACTTCAGAATCTGTCTCTTAAAAGCAATGAGTGCTTCAGGGAATACGCTCAACGCTGGAGGGAGATAGCTTCCCGTGTTCATCCTCCTATGTTGGAAAAGGAAATGGCCAACATGTTCATGAATACGCTGCCTGGACCTTATCTAGAGCGTCTGGTGGGGTGCAATGCCTCCAACTTTGTTGATGTGGTCTCTACCGGAGAGAGGGTGGAGAATTACCTGAAGACCTGCAAGATCCAAAATGGAGTTGGATCTTCATCAAGGTAAAAAAGTCGTTCATTGGAGGGCATAAGCAGAGAGAGGGGGGAGTGAATTCTTTGACTTCCTATCAGAATAGAGGTGTTAGAAGGAACAGTTTCCAGAATTATCATCAACAACCGTATATTGCGGCTGTGACCATTCCAACTGCAGCACCACTACAACAACAACAACCACAGCGTCAACCAGCTCAGTACCAACCACAACAACCGGGTAACAGACCCGCCTATCAACCGAGGCCAAGGATGATGGATCGGCGTTTCGACACCCTTCCAATGTCGTGCGCTCAGTTGCTTTCTAGTCTTCAACAACTACAACTTGTGCAATTGCACACTCTGGCTCCTCCTGTTGGTAGACTTCCGGTGGGTTACGACGCCAACGCTAGGTGTAGCTTCCACTTTGGGGCACCTGGCCATAACATTGAGAACTGCAAAGCTTTTAAGCACGTAGTTCAGGACCTCATAGATTCAAAAGCCATCAACCTTGCACCGGCTCTTAATGTCGTCAACAATCCCATGCCGCAGCATGGTGGTGCAAACATTAATATGATGGAAGGAAAAGCCAAGTCCATTAAGGATGTGTTGAAGTTGAAGACTCCATTGTTGGATATCAAAGGATGCTTGCTGAAGGCCGATGTTTTCCCCGGTTGTGGGAAGGATTGTTTGGATTGTGCCACTCAGAGTGGAGGTTGTTTGAAGCTACAGCAGGGTATCCAGGCCTTGCTCGACAAAGGTATCCTCCAGGTTGAAGATTTGTCTGTCCAAGAGTCTGTGGAAGGGGTTGAGGAAGAAGGGTTTGAAGATGCTACTGATGAATTCGCAGATGTTGTTCCTACTGATTCTGTAATCCATGATGATGTATTTATTTTTTCCAATGTGGTTGATCCTGATGTAATTGAACTTGATTCCGATGTTTCGGATGCTTGCATTTCAATGAATGAGATTTCTGAGTACGACTGTGATATTGCTACTATCACTATTTTCTACCCGACTAATCAGATCAGTGTGCCAGAAGCGCAACCCGTGCCACCAGTGCGACAATCTACTATGACCATCACAACCCCTGGTCCTTTACCTTTCACCAGTGAAAGGGCCATTCTGTGGCATTATGGGGGGAGCGTATACACGCACTATCATAGGGTGGAACGGCCACTGAAAGTAGAAGAAGGTCAGAAGCCTGAACTTGACGGTCCCGCAGTGGATAATGTTGGTGGAATCGGGCGATTCACCAGGAGTGGTAGATTGTTCTCACCACCGGTTGCCCAAGCTGATAATGCTGATGCTGTGGCGAAAGCCAAAGGCAAGCAAGTCGTGAATGAGGGTACCTCTGCACCCCAGGATGGTTCTGAGCCCACTTTTGCAAAGGATGTGGACGAGCTTCTGAGAATCATAAAGAAAACCGATTACAAGGTAGTCGATCAGTTGATTCAGACTCCGTCCAAGATATCCATTCTCTCACTCTTGTTGTGTTCGGAGGCACACAGGGAGGCGCTTCTGAAGGTTCTTAATGCTGCCTATGTACCTCAAGAAATCTCGGTAAACCAACTAGAAGGGATCGTCGCCAATGTGCATGCAAGCAACGGGTTGGGTTTTACCGATTCTGACTTGACACCAGCCGGACGCAATCATAACAAGGCTCTGCACATCTCGATGGAATGCAGAGACACCGTGTTATCGCATGTTCTGGTGGATACAGGCTCCTCTCTCAATGTGCTACCCAAGAGAGCCCTGTCGAGGTTAGAAGTAGAGGGTTTGGTCTTGAAACCTTCAGATCTTATTGTGAGAGCCTTCGATGGTTCTAAGAGATCGGTGTTTGGAGAGGTAGAATTGCCAATTCTGATTGGATCACAAACCTTCAACACTGTCTTCTACGTGATGGATATCAGTCCTTCCTACAGTTGCTTGCTGGGTCGTCCTTGGATCCATAATGCTGGGTGTCGCACCTCGAAAAAATGGGGATACGACTACAAAGCGAAGCGCAATCGCACGCTCGCAATGATGGACTGAACAGAGTCGCCACCGAACTTTATTTATTCCTAAAAAGGAAAGGGGAAATATCGATAAAACCCAAGACAAAAGAAAAGGATAAGATATGGTCATCGCAACCAATATCCGGGTTCGGGAGTCGATTACGCAAGGGGAAGGTATTAGCACCCCTCACGTCCGTTGTACTCAACGGGAACCATTAGGTCAGTTGTGTGCGTTAATGTTAGTTTGAAATGTTAGGCTTTTCGAATTATTAGGTGGGAAAGAAAGAATAAAAGAAAGGAAAACGTTTTTGGATTTTTGACGAAGGACTAAACCTAAGTTTTTTATTAGTGGGCCTGACAAGATTTATAAATCCTGCTCCTACGTATCTCAAAAGAGAAGTCAAGGCTTACGTAGTTCTGGGTAGAAAAATGTTTGTTTGTTGGTCGATTTTAGCGAAAGCTATACTGTATTAATCGACGAAAACATTGTTTTACCCAAAACAGATGAGGAGTGGACGCATACCACACATCGAACTGATTTATAAATCTACATTCGGAAAAGCGTCATTTATCTCTACTCAACAATCGTGGCCGAAACATTGTTTTGTATCACTTAAGACAATATATTTTCCATTTATGAAAAAGGTTTTTGATTAGTCGCACGGCGGCGAGAAAAGAGTTTGATTGGTTGGATGTATTTTGAGTGATGGCGAGAACTTGGATGAGCGAGATATACATCTCGAATCCTAGCCTCAGGAGTGCACGGTATACACCATGTTCCATTTCCATCTTTATTGAAAAAGTATTAAGGTAGGAATTAGGTATTTTGAAGTTTGAAAGACGAGTACTTGTGACCTACAAGCTCTTACAGCTTGGGTCTAATACTCGGGACTACGTCTGGACATTCCACCCAGGCAGTCTGTTTCTTTCCAATATTGCTAAGAAAATGATTCGAATATTTATGAATGTTTTGGAGGGAAGACGAATATTTATGGCTTGCAAGCTCTTACAGCTTGAGCCTAATATTCGGGATTACGGCTGGATATTCCCTCCAGGTAATCTTTTTCTTCCAACTTTATTAAGAAAATGATTTTGAATATTGGAGTGTTACAGAGAAGACGAATATTAACGGCTTGCAAGCTCTTACAGCTTGAGCCTAATATTCGGGATTACGACTGGACATTCCATCCAGGTAACCTTTTTCTTCCAATTTTAATAAGAAAGTGAATGGAATATTTGAGTGTGGAAGGGAAGACGAATATTTGTGGCTTGCAAGCTCTTACAGCTTGAGCCTAATATTCGGGATTACGACTGGACATTCCATCCAGGTAATCTTTTTCTTCACGTTTTATTTAGAAAATGATTTCAATATTAAAGAGAAGACGAATATTAACGGCTTACAAGCTCTTACAGCTTGAGCCTAGTATTCGGGATTACGACTGGACATTCCATCCAGGTAACCTTTTTCTTCACGTTTTAATTGGCAAATGATTTGAATATTAAGTTAAAACAATTAAAGTACCGAGGTTTGAAATTATTGAAAGTTAAGTTGATGTTGCTTAAGAGCTCATTGTAAGAAGGCCCAAGAGTAAGCCATGTGAGGTTGATGGCGATGCTTAAAAGCAATCGACTTACAAGGGTATGGAAATGGGATCGACATTGAATCGAGAAAAAAAATGTGATTTTAAGAATTTAAAATGGTTTTGAATGAATGATGCAATTAATAAAAAAAACAGATTTTGTGTTATTAAACAATAATACAACTAAGAGTATGGGTGAAATTATAATAAAACACAAACATAGAAGAAAAAAAAATGAATGCTAAGAGAAATAAAGAAAATGCAATATATGGGTATTGAACCCACTCCCCTAAAGACTTAGAATCTACACTCTCTCCACTAGACTGCTTACAATTAGTTATTATTTAAATAATAACATAAATATATAAACCATACTAGATTGGAAAAAAAGAAAGAAGAAACTAAAATAATAAATAGTAAAGGTCTGTTGGATTACCAAAGAACAATCCAACCTCCTGGCTGTTGGATTTTTGAGGTTAGGAATTGGGAATATTGAAAAAACATTTAACTAAAACCTAAACCAATAAATCACAATAAACCACAATTAAATGACTACTTAGAAAATTCTAAACATTCATTTAAGGGGATTTAACAGTCTATTTTTTATTTTAAAAAAAAGGAATAAAGCATTGAATAATAAAGAAAAAGAAAAAAAAGTGAGGACGCAAAACCACTCAGTCGTTTTCCTCTCTCAATCCCTCCATCCCATTCCAATCTCAACGATGCTCTCTCAACCTCTCACGCCCTCCTTCCATCTCGTTCACAAACCTCTCTCTCAAACGCTCTCCCTATCGCTCTCACTCAAACTCTCAATATCCTTCCATCGCTACCATCACGTCCCACACCCAAACGCCCATATCTCACTCAATCGTGTAAGAAAGCAAATGTCTGAAACGAAAAACTCACCTTCGGCGATGACAACGGCAACGATGAAGCTCACAGGTTTGTTCTTGATTTGGTGATTAGGGTTTGGTATCCTTTCCGCCGTTCCTCTTTTTTCGAATTCTCCCCCCTACTGATTTCTTCTCTTTTCTATTTATGCTCTGAATTAGGGTTTCAATTGGTGCCCAAAGGTTCAATGGAGAAAGTTTCCAGAAGTGTTTTTTGGTACTCAGCTGTTGATTGCTCTCTTTGATGCCTGGAATTGGAACGGTAATCTGAACAGTATACTTTCGTCTTTGTTTTTGTCTTAATGCCCGAATTGGGAATTTTTTCGAAATTTAACTCTTTGCTGATGGCTATGTTTTCACTGCAGTGAATATTTGGAGTAACCAAAAGCAATTTTCGGTTTTTGATTATCTCATGCAGCTCAGCTTCTAAGACACTCCATATCAGTTTCTTGCTTCCAGTCATAGGAGAACCCATGGATTCGAATTGATGGAAAAATTTAATCAAGCAACGATGAGAATTAGGGTGAATTCTTCTGCAGCAACTTTCTCTTTGAATTCTGAAAAATTTCCATCTTGTAATCTTTTGAAACTTCCTTAATTTCTTCAACTGGGTCTGATTGATGCTTAGACTTGTCTGTGTTATTGATGCTATTAACATCCCTGTAGTTAATTCTTTGCAGTTTCATCGATGGTATCATCATTGCCAACACATTTTCCTGCCCGTGGTGGGTTTGGAGGTGGTTCAGAATGTTCTTCAGTGTATATTGCAGCATGGCCTAATGCAGCTAATAGAGTTTGCTCGGCGTATCCAATTCGCAATTTCGACTGTAACAAGCGGATTATGTATAGAGGTTCACAGTCAATTGCAGCAACAAGAAGTGACTTTATGTGATTTGGTTTAAATTTTTTTTTGCAGGTTATGGTTGGTTAATTTGGTGAATTCATCCATAGCTTCATTGATTGCAATTTTAGTCTGTTGAGACATCCAACTTGGATCAGTATGTGCACCAGCCAGGGGCTCCGCTATAATGCCATCTGCAATTTCCAAATTCAACAATGCAGATGCTGTAATCTTCAGTCGCTCAGCAGCCTTTGGAGCAGCTTTATTACTCTTCCACAAGATTGCACCGCATGCCTCTGGACTGGCAACAAAGAACACTGAATTTTCAAGCACGAGTAATTTATTAGCACATCCAATGGCAAGGGTACCGCCAGATCCACCTTCCCCAATAACTAAAGAAATAACTGGCACCTTCAGAGCAAACATGGATCTCAGATTATGAGCAATTGCTTCACCTTGACCAAGTTGCTCGGATTTGAGGTCAGCAAATGCCCCAGGGGTGTCAATGAAAGTAACTATCGGGAACCCGTGATGATCTGCATATTCCATCAAGCGCAGAGCTTTCCTATAACCGTGTGGAGTTGGCATCGCAAAGTTACGCTGAATATTTTCTTTAGTATCTCTACCCTTTTGGTGGCCGATGAACATGTAGGTTTTACCATCTATGCTCCCTAGACCAGCGACAATAGCAGGATCATCGTATCCTTCACGATCACCATGGAGTTCCACGAACTTTTCAGTCATGTTATACATGTGATCCAGGAAAGTAGGCCTGTTAGGATGTCGTGCAATGCTGAATACAGGAACTGCTGTATATGCCGCTGAAGCCCAATAATGGTGGTCACTGATGTTCCATCCATTAGTGTACTCATTGAAGCCATGTAAAGGATCTTTTCTCCTTGTTCTCTCAGCCTAAGGGAAGTGGTGAGTTTCCATATGTTTCAGGTTTATGAAATGGATTTGATGTGTTTGAACTCTGACTTGTTGAATGTGCATGATGATTGCAGCCTTATTGTAGCAGGTTATGGTTGGTGTGATCGGTTATGGACCAGAATGCATACGCGGGTTTGAACGATCAAGATTCATTAGCAGTTTTGTTACAGGAAATTGAGGAGAATTATTGATTCCTGTGCGCTTTTCCACAACCAAAAGATCCATACTGCTAGGAACAACACTAGGCACGGCATCCAACGACTTGTGTCCTTCGATTAAAAACATTCTTCTTTTAGATTCTGAAGGGAAGCGTGTGGCCGTCAAGTATTACTCGGATGACTGGCCAACGAACAGTTCAAAATTAGCTTTTGAGAAATTTGTGTTCACCAAGACTGCATTTCTTTGTCACTGGTGGTGATGATGAAAATGAGCTTATTTTGGCTTCATAAGGTGTTGGCGGTATGAAATCAGAAACATAGTCGTGATACTTCCTGCGACGGTAGTAGGAAGTTCCCTTGAGGATGGTTACCAGGTCAATGCTACCTTCCAGTAATAGGAAATGTCCACTGTCATCAAATTTACGGAGCTGGCAATTAGGCAGTAACTTACATAGTTTTTCACCTTCCTGTGTACTTGCAATAGTGCTTCATGGTAGGATCAACTTGGGATTTGCTACTACCGTGTGGATGCTATGGGTTTGTGAATGTTGGAAAAAATGTTATCAAATGTATGTATGTATTGTTTTGATTTGAAATGCATTATGGATACAAAATGGATTTTGGATTTTGGATTTTGATTATAAAAATGGATGTGGATTTTTAGGAATAATCCAATATTAGTTTGAATATCAATTTAATTAATAATAACAAATCAGCAAAAACCAAATTAAAAACAAATTAATCTATAATTCATTTAAAATTACTTGGATATCCACTCTAACATTCATTTGGAAATTAAAATCGATTAGAGTTTGAATCATTAGTAAAATAAACAATTAAGATTAAATTGACAATTGGAATTAAACTTAATTCGAAATTAAAATCAAATTGAAAATTAAAAAGTCAAGATATTAAAATCCATTTTATAATCAAAAGCGCCAAGATCAACAAGGCCTAGACAATGACCAATGTGTAACAAAAATATGGATTTGGGAATGAATGTATGCAAATGAACTTTAGGCCAAGTGCCAAACAAAATAAAAAAATCAGGACCAAAATCGGGGTATGACATTGGGGCAGTCTCTTCAACTCTACATCAGAAGATTAAGTTTCCGGTCAACGGACGAATTATCACCGTCTGTGGTGAGGAGGACATCCTGGTCAGTAACCTGTCTACATTCAAGTATGTAGAAGTAAAAGGTGAAATTCATGAGACTCTGTGTCAGGCTTTTGAGTCAGTTCAAATCAAGGATGCAACTCCGGTGGAAGAGGTTAAAGCGGGTGCCTCTATCTCATCCTTTAAGCAGGCATAGGCCGTGGTGGATTCAGGTGCTGCTCCCGGTTGGGGGCGTCTGTTGGAATTACCAATGAAAGACGACAAGTTCGGGATTGGGTACCAGCCAGCTCTGACTTCTACAACTTCAACACTTCAGACTCATCAGGGGCCGATTACTTTCTCCAGCGCTGGCATCTTTCAGTATGGCCAGGTATCAGCAATCAATGAAGAAGGTGGGGATAGTGATTGTGACATCGACAACTGGGTGCGTCCGAGGATCCCGGGTGAAGTCATCAACAATTGGTCTTCTGAGGAGATTGTCCAAGTCACTTTTCTGAAGGAGTAATTTTCTTTGTTTATTCATGCATGTCCAAGTCTTACGTTCCGCCCAGGGCGTAATGACTCATTGTAGGGCTCATCTATGTGACACTTGCATTTTTTATCATAAATAAAGGACGTCTTTTGCATTCAAATATTTCGTTCCCTGTCTTTCTATTTTTGCAGTTTTTCAAAATAAAAAAAATGGCAATGTTTTGTTTAGTTTCCACTTTTTTCTTTCACACTCATAAGCACATACCATCACTCATGCAGATGCACATCACCGGATCCTATTGATAACGGTTCTGCTATGGCTCGCTTCGACTTTGAAAATCCAATCTTTCAAGCTGAAAAAGAGGGTGATGAAGAGTGTGAACTCCCTGAAGAACTTGCCAGGTTCTTAAAACAGGAAGAAAGGGTCATTCAACCGTATCAAGAGCCTACTGAAGTGATTAATCTCGGCACCGAGGACGCCAAGAGAGAAATCAAGATAGGGGCTGCTTTGGGAGATAATATGAAGAAAGGGCTGATTGAATTGCTGCAAGAATACATTAACATCTTCGCCTGGTCTTATCAGGACATGCCCGGGCTGGACACAGACATCGTGGTACACCGCTTGCCTCTCAAAGAAGGTTGTCCTCCGGTCAAGCAGAAGCTCAAAAGAACAAGACCAGAGATGGTTGTCAAGATAAAGGAAGAAGTGCAAAAGCAGTTGGATGCAGGGTTTCTAGCAGTCACCAATTATCCGCCATGGGTTGCAAACATCGTCCCAGTACATAAGAAGGATGGAAAGGTACGGATGTGTGTCGACTACCGGGATCTGAACAGAGCTAGCCCTAAAGATGATTTCCCATTACCTCACATCGACGTTTTGGTGGATAATACAACTCAGTTCTCGGTATTCTCCCTCATGGATGGCTTTTCTGGCTATAACCAAATCAAGATGGCACCAGAGGACATGGAAAAGACAACTTTTATAACCCCATGGGGCACCTTCTGCTAAAAGGTGATGCCGTTTGGTCTGAAAAATGCCGGAGCAACATATCAACGAGCTATGGTGACTCTGTTCCATGATATGATTCATCATGAAATCGAGGTTTATGTGGACGATATGATTGCCAAATCTCAGACAGAAGAAGAACATTTGGTGAATCTGCAGAAATTGTTTGAACGGTTAAGGAAATTCAAACTGAGACTTAATCCGAACAAGTGCATTTTCGGGGTGAGATCGGGAAAATTGCTGGGTTTTATTGTTAGCGGAAAAGGGATTGAGGTGGATCCTGAAAAAGTGAAAGCAATACAGGAAATGCCTGAGCCAAGAACAGAGAAGCAAGTCCGTAGTTTCTTAGGGAGGTTGAACTACATTGCAAGGTTCATCTCTCACCTAACAACCACGTGTGAGCCAATTTTCAAATTGCTGAGGAAAGATCAGGCTATCAGGTGGAATGATGATTGTCAAAGGGCTTTCGAGAAGATAAAAGAGTATTTGCAGAATCCTCCTATCCTTATGCCTCCGGTCCCAGGGAGATAGCTGATTATGTACTTGACAGTACTTGACAATTCTATGGGTTGTGTTCTCGATCAACACGACGAGACAGGTAGGAAAGAACATGCCATCTACTACTTGAGTAAGAAGTTCACAGATTGCGAGTCGAGATACTCAATGCTTGAGAAGACATGTTGTGCACTTGCATGGGATGCTAAGCGATTGAGACAATACATGCTGTCTCACACAACCCTACTGATCTCCAAGATGGATCCAGTCAAATACATATTCGAGAAGCCAGCTCTCACCAGAAGGGTGGCTCGTTGGAAAATGGTACTGACAGAGTATGATATCCAGTATACATCCCAAAAAGTCATCAAAGGGAGTATTCTGTCAGACTATCTTGCTCAGCAGCCGATTGATGATTATGAGCCGATGAAGTTTGATTTTCCAGATGAAGACATCATGTTCCTCAAGATGAAAGACTGTGAAGAGCCAGTTGTTGAGGAGGGACCTGATCCAAACGAAAAGTGGACTTTGTTGTTTGATGGGGCTGTCAATGCTAGAGGAAGTGGAATTGGCGCTGTCATTACTACTCCGAAAGGTGCCCACATGCCTTTCACCGCTCGTTTGACTTTTGAGTGCACAAATAATGAAGCTGAGTACGAGGCCTGTATCTTGGGTATTGAGCAAGCCATTGATCTGAGAATCAAGACTCTGGACATCTTCGGAGATTCAGCTCTGGTGATCAATCAAGTAAATGGTGATTGGAATACTCTTCAACCCACTCTGGTCCCCTACAAAGATTACACGAGAAGACTGTTGACTTTCTTCACAACAGTAAAATTGTATCATATACCTCGTGATGAGAACCAGATGGCAGACGCACTTGCTACTCTATCCTCCATGATCAACGTGATTCGGTGGAACCACGCTCCCAGGATCGATGTGATGCGCCTCAACAGGGCCGCGTATGTGTTTGCTGCTGAACTGGTAGTTGACGACAAGCCCTGGTATCACGACATCAAGCGCTTTCTGAAGAATCAAGAGTACCCTGCAGGGGCATCCAACAATGACAGAAAGACTTTGAGAAGATTGGCAGGCAGTTTCTTCTTGAACAAAGACGATGTGCTGTATAAGAGGAACTTCGACATGGTTTTGCTCAGATGCATGGACAGACACGAGGCGGACATGTTAATGCAGGAAGTTCATGAAGGTTCCTTAGGTACTCATGCCGGCGGACATGCAATGGCTAAGAAATTGTTGAGAGCGGGTTATTATTGGATGACCATGGAATCAGATTGCTTCAAATATGCTCGGAAGTATCATAAATGCCAGATTTATGTTGATAAGGTGCATGTGCCGCCAAATCCTCTGAATGTGATGACTTCGCCGTGGCCGTTTGCTATGTGGGGTATTGACATGATTGGAAAGATTGAGCCGACTGCTTCCAATGGGCATCGCTTCATCCTTGTTGCCATCGACTATTTCACCAAGTGGGTCGAAGCAGCGTCGTTCGCGAATGTCACCAGACATGTGGTTGCCCGATTCATTAAGAAAGAAATCATTTGTCGCTATGGGATTCCCGAAAGAATCATTACTGATAATGGTTCTAATCTCAACGACAAAATGATGAAGGAGTTATGTCAGAACTTCAACATTCAGCATCACAATTCTTCCCCTTACCGCCCTAAGATGAACGGCGTTGTTGAGGCGGCAAGTAGAACATAAAGAAGATTGTGCAGAAGATGGTCGTCACGTATAGAGATTGGCATGAGATGCTACCCTTCGCCTTGCATGGGTACTGTACTTCAGTACGTACGTCGATTGGGGCAACCCCTTACTCCCTGGTGTATGGTATGGAAGCAGTCCTACCTGTTGAAGTGGAGATTCCTTCTCTAAGAGTCCTGTTGGATGTCAAGTTAGACGAAGCCGAATGGATTCGGACAAGGTTCAATGAGTTGAGTCTTATCGAAGAGAAGCGAATGGCAGCCATTTGTCATGGGCAGTTGTATCAGAGTCGGATGAAGAGAGCCTTTGATCAGAAAGTGCATCCTCGTTGTTTCCAAGTCGGAGATTTAGTGTTGAAAAGGATCCTTCCTCCTCAGACAGATCACAGGGGCAAGTGGACTCCTAACTATGATGGACCATATATTGTCACCAAGGTTTTTGATGGTGGGGCCTTAATGCTTGCAACTATGGATGGTGAAAACTTCACTTCCCCTGTGAACTCATACGCAGTTAAAAAATACTTCGCATAAAATAGACCCGCTGGACAGTAAAAAGAATAGTCCAGGCAAAAATGGGCATCCCGACGAACCAAGAAAATGAAAAGGTTCGGGCAAAAATTAGGGATTAAAAATGAAAAGATCGTACACCCGGTAAGTTGAAAACCTGAAAAGGCAACTTAGGCACAAATGGGTATCCCGGTGGATTGAAAACCCGAAAAGGGCGATCCAGGCAAAAGTTAGGGATTAAGCGAATGACTGCCTTCTGAGTTAGTTCTGAATCTCATCTCATGTCGATGACTGGAAATTTTCGAAAGGTAGGAAACAGTCCAATCACCTTTTCAGAAGGCTGATCATCTGGAGGATCTTGAAGACGGGTAAGTCATAGCAGAATTGGAACCCAATAGAAATCCATTTCACATTGCCATTAGATTAATTTCTGTTTTTATCTTTTGTGCGATTACCTCTTTCCAGGGATTGCTTCCTGATGTAAATGCCTATTCAGAGGCCATTCAATCAATAAAGTCATGTTATTCAGTATATCTCTGTTTTCATTTTCATTTTACTGTTTTGTTTGCAAAAATGACGTCCGAATTTTTGATAAACATTGCATCATGACACATAAGGGCTTTACAGGTACATGCTTAATAAACATTTAAAATTGCTGTAAATTTTAAGTGCTTTGGATCGTCTATTCAGAACAGATACCCTCGAGGCATTTCGTTAAAATCCCCTGCAGATGATCGTGAATATCTTCCCCAGTGAAGTCGCCAACAGACGAATCCGGTGTCTTATCCCTGCAGAGCTGATCAGAGTGTTGGATTCTTCAATCCCCAGCAGGTTCTCACCACTGTACTTCCCCAAGCGTTTGTTTCAGGACATACATTCCCCAGTAGAGTTGACAGTGCCAGACTATATATCCCCAGCGGAGTTGATAGTGCCAGACTGTATCTTCCCAGCAGAAGTGGCTGCTCCTTAGAGTTCGAGGCCAGATCGATAATCCCAATGCCAGATCCATGGTTTCTTTCCTTGAAGCAGAACCTCGGTACCGTATCAGTGTTTGCTTCCCCTACTGAGTCATCTCTGGCAGATCGTGGTTGCCAAAACCACTATCGCTTTCCCCAACAGCAGGTTTTCAGTGTCGTTCTCTCCCCAGTCTGAATCTCGGCATTTCGTCATTGCTAGAACACCGTGTGACGGGTCATTTCCCCACATAATTCTTTGCGCTGTGCATCTCCAGCAGCCTTGCCAGGGTCCAGAAGATGGTGATCATTTCCCTAGCAGATCCCCTTGCCTCAGCTTGGCATTTTACCCAGCATTTCGCATCCCTGCATGTAGAATCATATTGCATTGCATCCTTCCAAATCGCGTAGCTGTCGCATTACGCGAAAAACCGGCGGAGAAAACAAGAACAATAGAGCCGCCACCGTGCGTTATTTATCCCAAAAGAGGGAAAGGAAACGCTCGAAGTAAACCTGGAAAAGACATGGTCTCGCGACCAAAGAGAATGGGATCGGGAGTCGGTTATGCGAAGGGAAGGTATTAGCACCCCTACGCATCCGTCGTACTCGACGAGATCCACGCACAATAGGAAGGAAAATGGTTGCTAAAACACTGCTCACAAACAAACAAATACTGGCTGAAAGAGACACAAGAAAACAAACAAGACTGACTCGGCAGGATATCGCATCCTGGGCCTACTTAGTCTATCAAGCATAAACATCAGAGTCAAAGTAGTTCGGACCAGGGGAAAACATGCTCGCTAGGATGTCGCATCCTATGCATACGTATCTTCTTGGACTAAGAAGAATCAGAGCACTCGTAGCTCGGCTAACGCACGCAAGACAAAACGACACAGGAAATCGACTGCCAATCGCTGGACTTACGTCAAACTCCATACAAAAACAGGCAAACATGGAACCCGAATGCCAATCGCTGGACTTACATCAGCTTCCGAATCAAAACACACCCACACTGGAAACCAGATGCCACTTGATGGACTTATACCGGACTCCAAGCACACAACAAGAGGATACGGAATGCCAATCGCTGGGCTTACATCCATCTCCTGACACACACAAAGACAAAACAAAAAGGGCGCCCGGAGAGATCAGCTCATCTCCTGCCTACGTACCTCATCTGGTATGAGGATCAGGGCGACGTAGTTCCCCTACGCAGGGACAAAGGACTAGCCTAACCAGATAACAGAGGGAGACACAACTAGGGAGACTACGACTCGAGCCTAGATGTTATCATGCAAATCATCCCTAAGTCAAGGTTTCTAGCTAACTTGCACAGGGAGCAAGCTATCCTAAAGCACAGGCAATAGCAAAGCAAACAATCACAAAGAGCACACACTATATACACACCAAGTGGGGCTCAAACAAGGGTTAGGCTGCCAAGGCAAGCCAACTGGAATCAGGTGATGTTAGCTCTTAACCCTAACATTGAGAGTTAGGGTGAAGCTGATGAAAGGTGAGTGAAGATGAGACTTCACAGCTCTTATCCCTGGCCTGGGAGAGCTTCAGACAATGAAGTGTGGGTCCAGAAAGTGGGAACCCTTCTACACTTATGACACTGACTCAACTGATCTTGGGTTAATGTCCACAAGGCATCAACATGTGATGTGAGCCAAGGGACGACTCAACAGAATAGCAGGAGATGGATTGCACATCTCTTGTGTCTGCCAATTGCCTTAACAAAGGTCTTTTCCTGCTTGGGGACAAAAATAAACAAGCACAAACATTGCCTCTTAAGGAGGACTTCAGACAGGTGCCTGGCCAAGTAACAGGCCAGGTCTTCCAGACTACATGGAGAAGAGATCATTATACCTCAATGCTCAAGCTAGCAAGCAAAGCAAACACAAGTTCACAAGGGAACTATAGCAACTAAGGTACCTGAAATCAATCCAACATAATCAGTATACCAGACAAACACAAGTCAAACAGAAAAATTACAAGTCCATAACACAAACAGATAACAATCATCAATGCACAAAGGTGCAAGCCACAAGGCATAAGCATAAGTCACAATGCCTACAAAACAAACTCAAGTTAGTCATAAACAAGCAATAAACCAACTCCAATTGAGTGCACATCATCAAGCATAAGCAATTGTGCTCTTTGACCTGAAACAAAGCTCAAACATTAAGTACTAACCACTAGTACAAGACTAGGGTCAAAATGAGAGCAAAAAGTCAAAACAGAACATGAAACTTATCAAAAATCAAGATCAATCAAATAAGAAACAAATCCAAGTGGTTTCACATTCATATCATCAACCATTATCATTTCATGAAGCAAAGAGTACAAAACATGCAATTTGAAGCTCATAGAACCAAACAGAAAGATTCAACTCAAATCAACTCACAAACATTTCAATAAATCCCCAAAAAATTCATGGTCAAACAGCATTCATAACATGACAATCATACCAAATTTCAAGTCATTTGGACCAAGGGAAGCAAGTCATATAAATTCATAAAGTCAACACAAGTTCAAACAAGCTCATACAAGGCATCAAAACATGCATCAACTTCAAGCAATCATAAAACAAAGACCAAGCATGATAAATGAATGAAACCAAAGCCATGGCAAACTTCAAGATGTCTATAATACACATGCCAAATTTCAAGTCCATCCAATTAACAACAAGAATTTCACAAATCAAATAAAATCATGTCTCACAAGAAGTCAACAATTGGTCAAGCAAGGGAGAAAATCTCAATCAAATTGGAAATGCACTCAAAAAATCCACACAAATTCACATTCAAACTTAACATCCAGAAGATTCAACATGCAAAAATTCAGGTCATTTAGAGTTCACATGGCATGGTAACAAAAATCATGAAGTCAAGCAAGAAATGGTGTGACACAAATTGTCACACCTCTAATGATCAGGTCATATCTCACAATCCAGAAATGCAAAAATCACAACTATATACCAAAATGCTCCTCAAGGTGTCTAGATCATGCATACAAAATTTCAACTCCATCCAATTAAGCATCATCATTTCATGATCAATATGGTAAGCAAGGTGCAACAAATGACATGTTCATACAAACCCTAGGCATTTATTTTTCCCAACCGTGCACAATTCTTGAAAAAATGTCCATAAAAAAAAGACAACATGATGAACATTATGCAAAAAATTGCATGTCAATTGGATTTTTATTTGATGAGTTATGGATTTTTTATGTGATGAAAAAAATAAAAAAACATGGACAAAACATGATGAACATGGAGTCATATGGATGAAAAATGCCAAAAGCCTAATGTGAGAATGTCCAATGCACGGAATCGAACTGAGCTTGCGTTCAAACCTGGCGCGTTTCAAGTGAAATGCGTCGTTTCACTAATACACGTGTCCTGGCTTAACTGGCTTCATGGCATACAAACAAAGAAACCATGCAAACACGCGGGCAAGGAGATCAAAACAAAGGTGGACATGAAAATTGCTAGGGTTCTTGAACATTCATCATGTTCTTCAATCATCAAGAACGAAACCTTCCAGAAATCCATGAAACCTACACCATTCGAACCATCTTTCATCCCTCATCAACAATCTAACCTCAATTTCACCTAAATCTAATCATATCAAACGCATCGACCAAAATAACTTTCAACATCCAAATTTAGAATCAACCTAACTCCTTCAATATTCAATGAAAATTCAAGATCTAAAGTGCAGAATGATCATCAACAAAGGATCTACAAGATGCATAGCTTAGATTCAACAATTATAAAGGTCGAATTCCAACCTCTATGAAGATGCAGAGCTGGAATTGGAATTCTTTGGCCTTGCAATGTAGAAACAACACTTCCTTGATGCTTAGGTTGATGAATGAGTGGAGATTCGAAGCTCAATGGTGCTTGATCTTGCTCTAATTCTGATCTTCCATGGATGAAGCTCTATGTAACAGCTCTTGAATTTGCTCGAAAGTGGAAGATCCTGGCCTCAATCTTCTTCAGCAATGCTTGTGAATGCTTGAGCAATGAAGATCCAATGCAATGTTCTTGGAGAATTTTGCAGAAAAATGAAGAACAAAAGTTGAGAGAATTTGCACTTTTGGATCTAGATCTGAGTAGAAAATGAATGCTAATGTGTTTTCTGTTAGGATTTACAATATATATGAGCTGTTAATCCTCTCCTTAATCCCAATTAGCAAAATATGAGTGAATTAGTGAAAATGAGTTTTCATGTGCAATTGGCCAAAATAACCTTCATGTGAGAAATGCTGCTACAGTGCGAATTTCCACTTGAATTGAGCTTCAAATATTGTTTGGATGCATATGGGATTGGATGGAATTGAAAATGATGCATATTTTTCAAATGAATATTTTCCCTCCAAAAATTCAAATTAATTCACTTGAAAAATGGACTTTTTGTATGATGATTTTTGATGAAATGTAATGAATGATTTGGATAGAGCATGTCAAATGGAGATTGTAGCAAGAAACCCCACTCAATTTGGCCAAATGGTGTGAAAGTTATCCCACTTTGAAGTTCAAAATTTTCTTGACAATGATTTGATCATAACTTGCCAACCACACATGAGAAATGGATGTTCTTGGACTTTTTGGAAAGGTGAGAGCAACATATTCAACTTTCATGTTGGACAAAATTCCATTTGAAGCTTTTATGATGATGTAAATTTGAGGAGAAGACCTTTCCATTTTTGGCAGTTTGAAATTACAGGTCACTTACTATTTTTGGAAACTTTCCATCTGACCTCAAATTCTTCAATCTTGATCTTTGAAATGTCAAATGAGACTTGTATGGACATGAATGAAGCCTTTCAAACCATCTCCCACCTTCAAATCCATGAATTCATGCACAGTTGACCACAGTTGACTTTCTAGGGTTTCAGATGAATCCCAGCTTGACTGTTGAGCTTTGATCATCCAATCCTTGGCCAAATTACTCCAAAATAGTCCCTAGGTCACATGAACATGTTGAACCAACCCTAGGGCTTTGCTTCAATGAGAAATGCACTTGCTTGCTTACTTGACTGATTCTCCTGATCATCTTGACCTAATCTTGTCTGATGACTTGCTCTTGGGCAAAGGACAATGCAATGCTATGCAGTGGACTATGTTATGTTAATGACCTAATATGAAAATGAATGTACAAAATGGGAGGTGCAAATTTGAGGTGCTACAGTAGCATTTCCATTTTCATGGAGCATTACGCCATTGAAAAATTCAAACATACGCATGTAGGCACAAAACATTCTCGGTATCCCAAGTGATAAGCTAGAAGTTGTTTCCAGTACTCAGACTGAAGATTGTTCATGACTTACCTTTTTTATCCCCAGCAAGTGTCATTGGCCCATGCGTCGCCTCTATTATCTTTCCCTATTTCTGCCGATGCTGACAGGCATGAAGTTTTTCCGGTATTCAGACCGAAGTGGCATTCAGGCCAATTTTCCGGTATTCAGACCGAAGTGGCATTCAGGCCAATTTCCGATATTCAGATCGAAGTGGCATTCAGGCCAATTTCCGGTATTCAGACCGAAGTGGCATTCAGGCCAATTTCCGATATTCAGATCGAAGTGGCGTTCAGGCCAGTTTCCGGTATTCAGACCGAAGTGGCGTTCAGGCCAGTTTTTCGATGTTCAAATCGAAGAAGTTTCCGACGTTCAGGTCGATGCAACTTGTGGCATTCAGGCCAATTTTCCGATGTTCAGATCGAAGAAGTTTCTGACGTTCAGGTCGACGCAACTTGTGGCATTCAGGCCAGCCTCTCAGTCTTCAGACCGATATTAATAATCTCATATCTCCCGATGTTCAGATCGAAGTCATTTCCAGTATTCAGACTGATGAGCGGCATTCAGGCCATGGTTATTTCTGTGTTACCATTTATTTTGGTATCCAAGTTAACATTCTTTTTCGGTATTCAGACTGACTCTCACCGTACCAGACGGATTCTTCTTTCAAGACCACCTCTTTGCCGATTCTGGCAGACATTGTTACTTCACTTCACTTCAGTGCAAATTTTTGGGCTTTTATTGTATTCAATCCCTTGATACCTCGAAAGCACGAAAGCCGCTGCTATCTTCTTTCCAGGTCTTCAGTTGATTGAATAGGGGCAGCTGTAATACCCCAAAATTTACCCTTCAGTTTTCCTGGAAGCATACGCTTTACACCTCATGCATGCATTCATTTTTAGGTCATTTAACATTAGATACATTGCATTTCATCATGTCAATCAGAATTAGATCCAAGAAACTTTATTTAAAAAAAAAAAAAAAAAACGAAAAAGAAATAATAATAATAATAATAAATAAATAAATAAATAAATAAAAGAAAAAATCTCAGACTTGGACCTCTCTCAAAAGCCCACTAAGTTACCAATATTAGGCTATAAATACTAGAGTTTCAGTGAAACAAAAATTGATTTCTATTCCTATTACCCTGAGGAAAAAGATAGTGAGAGAAGAGCTAACAGAGTTCAGAGCAGCCTCCAAAACCTTGAAGGGAACTCAACTGCACAGAATCACCTCTGCCTCACATAAACCCTAAAGATTGTTTTGTAAACCTCACGGGTGCAACTCAATTTCAATCAAGCTCTCCAATTAGGTTTGCCCTATATCCATCATCTTTATGCCTTTAATTTGAATGCTCTAAATGTATGAGGTATTATGGGTGAATTTGATACCCTTTTGATGCATGTCTTTTTTGTGAATTTTAATGGCATGATTCATGTGGTTACATTTTGATTTGGGGGCAACCCTTGATTACCCTATTTTTTTGTCTCTAACCTGTTTGTTGAGTTTTTATGAGGGCTCACATGACTTTTGCAGGGATAACTTGCGTGGTTTTCCACTTTATTTATGGGATACCCCCTGGAGGTTTCATTCCGATTACCTGTACTGACTCACTTTCTTTGATGGTGTTTAGCTTGGAAGGATCCTTGGGTTTCCCATTCCTCTAACTGTTGTTACTTCGGATCTTTATCCGCGTGGTACTTTTACATTTTTCCCGCATTTTACTGCTTTCCTAGCTGGAAGACCTCGATAGGAGGCAATGTTTTTGTGTGTTTTTTTTACAGGTTCCTTCGTCAAGGACTGCCTTTTTGCATGGGTTCACCAAACCCTAACCCTTCATTGATTTTTCTTCTCCTAAACACACGTTTACTCCTTCTACTACAGGTGAGTAAGTCTCCAAAGGTCGAGCATCTGGTAGATTGCGTAGTAACGTCGTTCGTCCAAAACCCACTCCATAACCCCGTAGTTAGCCGAACTACGGCTTGCTCTGATTCTCATTCCATATGAGATACGTAGGCATAAGACGCGATGTCTTAGCGAGCACACATCCCCCCAACCCATAGGTCAGCCGAGCTACGAAGACTCTGATTCTCATATTCAGATGAGATACGTATGCAGTGGATGCGACATCCGCGCGAGTCATTTTCATTTAACCCTTTTTTTTGGTAAACAGCACAAGATAAACTCACACCCTTTAGACAAGAACTACAAAAGTGGATCCCGTAGAGTACTACAGATGCGTAGGGGTGTTAATACCTTCCCTTCGCATAACCGACTCCCGAACCCAAGATTTGGTTGCGAGACCCCGTCTTGTCCTTTCCTTTTTCAGGTTTACTTCGAGCGTTTCCTTTCCCTCCTTTGGGATGAAAAACGTACGGTGGCGACTCTTCTGTCATTTCCTTTCCCCGGTTGTTTTTTCGCGCACTGTATTTTTCAGGTTGCGACACTATCAAGTGACCAATGGACTTATGGTCACTTGAGAAAGACTAAGGGAGTGTGTGTACAAAGTTATAGGATCTAGTTGGTCAAACAAAATTTGATCAAGCTAAATCAAAGGGAATAAGACAGATGAACAAACATGATGTATGATCATACAAAGACTAGCCTAAGGTCTCACTGTTAGGTATCCCAAAAGAAATCCATGTGGGTGAAACATGTATTATCCTATGTCTCATTGTTAGGTAGCTCAAGAGAAAGTAATCGATCACCATCTTCACTATGTTTTCGTTGCTTATCCGACAAGAAACCAAGGATATTGAGACATTGTGTACGCATTATGGTACCTTTAAAGTTAACTTTCATTCTCGTAAGTCACTTAAACAATTTTATTAATTGTCAGTTTTATTTTGTGTTTTCGTGATTTTATGCTTTGGTTGTTGTGTTTATGCCTTCCAGGTCCACGGAGAAGATCCAATGGGTTCAATGTGAAAAAGTGGCAAATTTTGGCATGCGAAAAAAGAAGATTTCCTAGTTCAGGAGGCCTGACACGACCACCCGTGTCACCTGACACGGGTCGTGTCAGGAGGAAGTCCAAGAAAGAATAAGTAATTCCCAAAACAGTGGTCTGACATGGCCACCCGTGTCAGCCTGACACTGCCCCCGTGTCAGCCTGACACTTCCTGTGTCAGCCTAACACGGCCAGTGTCAGCCCAAAACGCTAAATTTCCAATTTTCGGGCTTTTTCACCGGGCTTTAGCTACAGGGACATTTTGGAGATTTCCACCTTCTGCCAAGGGATTTTCACTATATTAGGAGAGTTTCTACAATAGAAAAGGGGGGATCTTGGAACGAGGCGAACACATGATTGTCAGACGATCAAGGATTACAGAGATCAAGGAATTTGGAGAGCGGAAGATTTTCATGAGCGGAAGCGATTGAAGATCCAAGTCATCCAATTACTTGTAATGTGTATTTTTATTCTTGAATTTGTTTTTAACAATATGAGTAGCTAAACCCTCCAATGCTAGGGGGTGACCCTGATTTAGAATTGTAATGACTATGAGTTTACGATTGCATTTATAATATTGTTTTTACGGTAATTTTTTTATGTGCTTAATGCTTTCTCTTTCAGACCAATCGAGATTGTTGTGTGGTCATCGATTAGGCTGGACCGCCATTGGCAAGGTTTTCATTAGATTACTCTGCAGTAGATATCACCTAGGACTAGGGATACCCTGTATCAATCAGAACATTCTTGATATAATAAAGCTTAACTTCACCCTAATTGCCTATGGACATAGAAATTAGGGTAGAATGATTAAAGGTTTTCTCACCAAGGACTTGGGAGAAAATACCCTTGAGAATTGGTGGTAATTGATATTTGTTGATGCAATAGTGACTCAGAGTTGTTACAAGGATAAATCATACACCTTCCTTGGCATTGTTCCTCATACCTTGCAAACCCTTATTTTTTATTATTATATTTATTTGCCTTTATTTTTATAATTTTGAATTAAAAAACCCTAATTATAATTTTTGTTTAATTGAACGATAAATTGAACTCAATATTAACTTACAGTCCTTGAGATCGACATTTGGGGAATTTCCCCTTTATTACTATAATAGGCAAAATAATACACTTGTAATTTTTCCGATCAGAAAGCCATGTGTGTGCTAATGTGTGCTAGCCTAAAAAAATGAATGTGATAAGAAGAGGCATAAGGCAAGGGAAATAAGAAACAAAGCTACATGAATAACAAACCTGCAAATCAAGCCCACAAGTCCATGATGATTTTAATGTTGAGCTAGGGTCATGCACAAAGTCCCTTACCAATCCTTAGATCTAATGTTACTCCCGGCCAAGCAAAAACTCTAAGTCCTAAGTCCAAAGCACATAGTCCATAGTCCAAAACTCCAGGTCAAGCATATGTTTAAGATCAAGTCAAAGTAACTTTATCATGTTTTGATTCATTGATATTAACAAGCAAATCAATCAAATAAGATAAGAAGCAACAAATGAATAAGACATGATGAATAGAGTATGAAGTGAGATGATGATTAATGAGACATAAAACTAAAGTGCATTAAGTAAATGGCATAAAAGTAAATGACATAAACTAAATGACTTGAATTAAAGGGTAAGAATTAAATGGCAATAAAATATAGTGCATAAAGTAATGTTAGGAGTTAGTGGTCAATTAATGGTGTCGGGACAATTTAGTGTTATGTTAAGCAATCATAAGCAGACTGAAAGTCTTCCTGACATGGTGGTCAGGCGGCGTGTTCCGTTGAAATACGCATGATGAGATAAGGGTATTTGTCAACGGCGACACAAACATGTGGATGAAAGAGCTTCCGCTTGAGGGTAATCATAGTGGATGGATTCACACTTGAGGGGGAGATTGTTAGGAAACAAATGTGAGTTGTATTGAAAAAAAAGTGTGATTTCTAAGTCCCACATTACTTAGAAAAGTGGAGGTTAAGCACTTTATAAGTAAGAGGACCCATACTGTAAGTTTAAGGAGTGCCTTAGAGGGGGGTGAATGAGGCACTTAGACGATTTTCCAGATTTTTTACGGTTTATTGATTTTTACTTTCTTGAGATGCTTATGTGATGAAAAGCGGTAAAGTGCGGAAAGTAAAGAACACCATGATGTATAGTGGTTCCCCTCACAGATCGAGAGTACTCCACTCCCCTTTCAACATGAAAGAGAATTCACTATAATGTTAGATTCCTAGACAAGACACCTTAAGGCCTTTCTATCTAATTCTAACACACCAAGAACAATCCTCTTGGATTTACAATGTTTAAAGTCCAATCGAGACTCAAATTCTCACAAAAGGACCTTTTGCATCCACACACCGGATAACAAGGATAAAACCTTACAAACTTATTCTTAACAATCCTAAAAATAAGTTGTAATCAAGAGATACAATTCTGAATTTTTGTAGAAGATGAAATAGTTGAAAATTTGAAGTATATCAATTTATCAATTGATCTTCTCCTTTGTAACACTTAATTCTCACAATAATTATATAAGTGTTCTTTGTATGGAATGAAACTATGATGCTTAAAAAGAAGGTTTATGCAAGGTTTCACTCTTAAGAAAATTTGGAAGAACACTTAAAAAATGTTTGAAAGAATATGAGTAATTGATTTGAAATTTTTGCAAGGAGGTTAATTTGAAATCTGAAAAAATGATGTATATATGTTGTCTAAACACCTCCTCAAATGGATGCAATTACCCAAAGGATGCCATGGTAAAGAAAATAGAAAAGTTTCCATGAAGAGATGCACTGATTTTTTCCTCTGGTTCAGTGGTAATCGATTACCTTAATATGGGTAATCGGTTACTTGCCTCCAACGTGCAAAAATATTTGAATTTTTTCACAGAGTAATCGATTACCTTAAAATGGATAATCGATTACTTCATCTCAGATTTGAAAAATAGCTTAAAAAATGAAGTGTTATGATTTCTTTGATGCATAAAATTACTTCCAATGATTATGGCATGAATGAGACATGTTTTGAACACTTGTATAATCATCTAGAGGTCAAGTGTTATACCTATTCATTTGAAATATGAATCTTCATGAGTTTCATCGAGACTTGATCATTTAGTTGAAAACTTCCTTCATGAGCTTGAATCTTGATCAATCCTTTTTGTTAATCAATCTTAGACTTGTAGAGAAGTTTGTCGTCATCAAAACATTTGAGAAGTCATGTATTCATAATATGCAACTATCACCTTAAGGTTTTTGGTGAATATGTGGTGTCTCTCTCACTTACTTGGATGAGTCTTTGACCTTTAGGTGATTTTTTGATCCAAGGTGAATGTCTCCCCCTCCACTATAAAACAAAATTGTCTGTAGCCACATGATATTCACGTCACAACATGAAATATCACTTCACAACACGTTTTTAGCGACATAAACTTTTGATAACACTGGAACACACTGCATATTTGACTCGGATTACACATGCTTATTAGGTTTTTACTATTATTTTCTTATGTTATGTTTGCTTTTTATCCTATTTTTAGGTACTTTGCCCTACAAGAGCCTTTTGTGAATAAATGAAGCCAAACGAGCAAGAAATCGAAGTTTTTATGGAAAATTGTACACATGGCGTCCAGCATGGCGGTCGCCAAGGAGGGTGCCATGACGTGTAAGTTGTCAACCGGTCGTAATTGCCACGTTCCGATGAACTTTTCATTTTATACACATGGCGAGCACCTTGGTGGGGATGGCGGGCGCCATCTTTGTTGGCACGACCCCACTAAGGGTAGTTGGAGGACAACTTTGTCTTTTTCTAGCTTTTTAGAACCTCTATAAATAGGCATTTTCACTTTACGAAATGACATCCAACTTAGTTTACAACACTAAGCCTAAAGTTCACCATTGTAAAAGCGATAATTCGTCACATCGGGGGGTTATCGCACTTGAGTTGTAGTTAGGTTGGAGTACTGTACAAACAATCTTGCCGCCATTTTACTTTCCAGTCAAGTTTTCTTTTCAAGTGTACCAGATTAAAGTCTCTGATTTGGAGCAGGTTTTCTATTCAAGTTTATTCGCATTTACGTCTTATTTATCTTGCATGCTTTAATTTATTTATTTTCATGTCTCGCTTTTACCTACTCGCTTATTTAACTTGCACATTTTATTTACCTGTTCTTTTAAACATGATTAATTCTGCTATGTTGATTTCTATTTCCATGTCTAGCTAAATCTCTAAAGGTTAGGATGTAAGGATCGTCGTTAATATGGTACTCCATTATTTGTATCTATAGAAATGCTTTAGGGGATGTTTTGATTTTAACACAAGTTTTCAGTACTTATTTTGGTTAGTAACTACGAAAATAGAGCCGAGGTATAGTTGGGTAAGATCGAAAGTCGTCCAAATTTTAAAGATAAACTTGGTTAGTTTTAACATGTCAAAAGTAGCGAAAGCACTTTGTCCGGTTAATTGGGAATTCTTAACACTATTAGAAAACGATTTTGAAACTATTTTCGGACGCGTTAGTAGGTTTAAAATCCGGATCCTTGAGCGAAAGCCACGGATCCCTTTTAAGTTAAACTTTTCAAATCAAAATCCCTTGTTAACCAAGTCAAAAATTTAATTTCTTAAAAATAGGTTTACTACTTTAACGCAACAAGCACCTTTCATCAGTGACATTGAAGGGCATTAATTAGGGAGTAAAGCTCGGTTCTGAGTACGCGAAAGCGATAGTTCCTGTTAAATTGATTCTTCTCTAAGTAGAAAATATTGCCCAATAAGTAGATATGTTTAGAAACAATTAGAGTATTTCCCAACTGATGTGAATTATATCTGAGCCTGCATTTTATCTGAATTTATTTACTTCATTATTTCCCTTTCTGTGTACTTGAATCTACTTATTTGATTTGCCTTAGATAAACACCGTAACAATAGAAATCGATAGATTGACAATTTGGTCTCTGTGGGAACGATAATCTTTTGTATTACTTTGACGTGTTCCGTATACTTGCGGATAACAAATCGCACACCCATCAACACATATTTTTTCAACTTTATCTGATGTAACTCAGCAGTAGTAGGGATGACAGAAAGGGTGGTCGTGACTTGCGACGTGATTTTCACGTGGCAAAGTTATGAAGTGAAAATCACATCACAAAGTTGTGAAGTGAAAATCACGTCACAAAATGTGTTTTTTTAAATAAAAAACTATAATTATTATTTTACGTTTTAATATATATTAAAATTAATAATAAATTTTTTTAATATAAATAAATACAAAAATAATAATAATTTCTTTTTTGTTTTTTAAATATAAATTAATAAACTTTAAATAATAAGTTTATAATATACTAAAATAAATACCACAACCAGACAACATGTCATATGCTAGAAAGTCATTAATAGTCCACATCAAGGCAACTCGCATAGTAAAGTTTTATTTATAAGATATATCATAAGTTCATTCTCGAATCCAGAACCTCTTCAAATCATCGATTAAAGGTTGTAAGTACACATCGATTCTGACTTTTGGACTCGACGGTCCTGGAATGAGGCATGTCAAAAATATATATGATTTTGTCTTGCACATCTCAGGAGGGAGATTGTAAGGGG